>NC_060143.1:118095319-118402819 GCF_021461385.2 Schistocerca piceifrons | reverse complement strand
GACCAGACGTTTTCAATTGGTGAGAGAATGTGCTGGCCAGGGCAGCAGTCGAATATATTCGGTATCCAGAAAGGCCCGTACAGGACCTGCAACATGCAGTCGGGCAATATCCTGCTGAAATGTGGGGTTTCGCAGGGATCGAATGAAGAGTAGAGCCACGGGTCGTAACACATCCGAAATGTACCGTCCACTATTCGAAGTGACGTCAGTGCGAACAAGAGGTGACCGAGACGTGTAACCAATGGCACCCGATACCATCACGCTGGGTGATATACCAGTACGGCGATGACGAATACACGCTTCCAATGTGCGTTCACCGCAATGTCGCCAAACACGGATGCGACTATCATGAAGCTGTAAACAGAACCTCGATTCATCCGAAAAAATTACGTTTTGCCATTCATGCACCCAGGTTCGTCGTTGAGTACTCCATCGGACGCACTCCAGTCTGTGATGCAGCGTCAAGGGTAACCACAGCCATGGTCTCCGAGCTGATAGTCCATGCTGCTGCAAACGTCGTCGAACTGTTAGTGCAGATGGTTGTTGTCTTGCAAACGTCCCCATCTGTTGACTCAGGGATCAAGACGTGGTTGCACGATCCGTTACAGCCATGCGGATAACATGCCTATCATCTCGACTGCTAGTGATACGAGGCCGTTGGGATCCAACACGGCGGTCCGTATTACCCTCCAGAACCCACCGATTCCATATTCTATTAACAGTCATTGGATCTCAACCAACGCGAGAAGCAATGTCGCGATACGATAAACCGCAATCGCGATAGGTTACAATCAGACCTTTATCCAAGTGGGAAACGTGATGGTAGGTATTTCTCCTCCTTACACGAGGCATCACAACAAAGTTTCACCAGGCAACGCCGGTCAACTGCTGTTTGTGTATACGAAATCGGTTGGAATCTTTCCTCGTGTCAGCACGTTGTAGGTGTCACCCCCGGCCCCAACCATGTTGAATGCTCTGAAAAGCTAATCTTTTGCATATCACAGCATCTTCTTCCTCTCGGTTAAATTTCCATCTGTAGCACGTCATCTTCGTGGTGTAGCAATTATAATGGTCAATAGTGTAATTAACATCATGAACAGTTCTTCCGATAGCCACAGTCCATTGAACCGTTGGCCCCATTTCAAATAATATTCATTATGTCTGACTAATTTTTTCTTGGCTGTCCTTTCATCGGTAAGTGTTGGTACAGCATCCAGCAGCTACTCAACTTCCCTAACTCAATGGGTATGCTATCCGCCGTTAATGTTTCCAAAGTTTCTCTGTGTCTTCCCTTCTTGCTCGTAAAATATTTCAGCAGTAAATACTTGTGTCCTTGCTTCACTTTCCAATCCACTGCAAAGTGCAATTTGTGGTATCCGTATATTCATATCTGTGTGTATATCTAAGCGTCAATTCGTGCTCCTTCTGCAGCAAAAGAATCTTGTTTGGACTTCACCATTGTGTCAAAATTTCTTAAACATTAAGTTTTTTATTGTAATATTCATCATATGGCTTCAAAGAAGCCGAATAATCGTTTACGCCATCTGTCTTCTGAATTTGGCTAGTTTTTGATCCTTATTTTTCTTCTAACTCGAAAACGAAAATACTTAATGTGTCGAATAGTCAGACAGAATCATCTGGCGAAGATAATAAAAAGGCTAAGCAGCGATCGATCAAATTGCAGAAATTACCAATAATGGATTGAGGTGTTTGTATTAACAAAATCATTCTTTTTTTGCGAGATTCGACTTGAAGTACAAGTACCTTACGATAAATAATTTTCAGTGGTGTGAAAAAGCAGATTTCATCAACTCTGCACAGCTAGTTAACAAACTGAACGCTGTAATTGATCTTTGTAGCAGAAGTGTCAAACTCGTGGCTCATTTTTCATTAGCTTTTAACCAAAAATAATATTTTCTCATAGTTACTTTACGGATGTTATTCACAGTAGTGCTACAGATTGTGCTACCAGATTTAACTCAGTTGAAAGCAATGAAATCATCTACTTCGCTTCAATTCCTTTCACAAAATAAGAAAAGAAAAAGGTTGTAATGAGAGTGTTCGTTTTCTTTCGAGCAACATGGCCAAACTACGGGTTAGCACAAAGAAAAAACCAAACTTGATAAATAAGACCCATCTTAATTGTGACCTGGAAGATGATTACCAACCGCAGAAATGCCTGTTGACTTCACCACGGCAATCTAAAGCCTGAGATTCACTAACTCGTCTTGGGTGCTCCCAGACAGAACGCTTGACACACCGAAGTGGCACTGGTTTGTTATGGCCAACCTGCGTCTTTTGCATCAATTCTGGAAGAACCAATCTGGAACATCACGTTGCCGTTCTAACGGCGAAGTACCCCTTGCAAGTGATTACCTGTGCATGAAAGCGTTCAGGTTCATACAAAGACTTGTTTTTAACGGAAACAGTCATCTTGGTGATGATTAGTAACGTTTAATCCTACTGGTTACTGAATACTGACTTACAAAAATTGGGCATAAATATGTTTATACATTAACGTCACCAACTTCCATTAATTTATCTGTCTGTTGCCGCTGTCGCGTAACTCATAAAATTCATATACAAGTTTGCACACATATTAATTCCTAATGTTTCTGAATTAATTTTTTGCCTTAAGTGTTTTACTTTTCTGAATGTAAGTAACAACGATATTTCTACCATTTTCTCGCCATCTCTTGAGTTTGTGCTAAACAGGAGGAAGGTTTGGCTCAAATGGCTCTGAGCACTATGGGACTTCACTGCTGAGGTCATCAGTCCCCTAGAACTTAGAAGTACTTAAACCTAACTAACCTAAGGACATCACACACATCCATGCCCGAGCCAGGATTCGAACCTGCGCCCGAGCGGTCGCGCGGCTCCAGACTGCAGCGCCTAGAACCGCTCGGCCACTCGGGCCGGCGAGGAGGGTTGGAAATCAATCTTCATCAAGAGGTACATTATTACTGACTTAAAACTAGCTCAAAAGCAAAAATATGATGTAAAATATCGACCATAGCCTTTTTCAAAAGCAATGGTACCAATATTTGACCAAGCAGTAGACAAAATTGTAAACCTTAATCCACAGTTTCGAGCCTTACGAACATGAGCTCTATGTCTACACCTGAATAACTACCCTGCATTTCACTCTTGATTATTTGACAGAGGTTTCACTTTCTGTTTCTCTGTCGTCCCATTTTCTAACAGGATATGCCCGAACACTTAAAATATAACGTTGCGAATTTTGATTTCTTTTGCATACAATCTAATAATGATGCATAGCTTGTGTCCTGAATCGTTTGTATAGATTAGGAACAGCAGGAGAGTTGTAACACTTCCTTGGGAAGCGCCAGATATCACTTATGTTTCACTCGACTACTTTCAGTCATTTACTACGAGCTGTGACTTTTCTGACAGGAGATCACAAGTCCAGTCACACCATTGCGACGATGCTCTACAGGCACACAATTTGTTTAGGAGTCGTTTGTGAGAAACGGTGTTAAGAGCCTTCTGGAAATCCCCTTTCGATAGCATCATTATGTCGTGTGAATAAATAACCAGTTGGGTTCCACAGCCGGCCACTGTGGCCGAGCGGTTCTAGGCGCTTCAGTCCGGAACCGCGCTGCAGCTACGATCGCAGGTTCGAATCCTGCCTCTGGTATGGATGTGTGTGATGTCCTTAGGTTAGTTAGGTTCAAGTAGTTCTACGTCTAGGGGACTGATGACCTCAGATGTTAAGTCCCATAGTGCTTAGAGCCATTTGCACTATGTATTTTGTGTATAAGAACGACGTGTTCTGAATCCGTGATATGTGTCAATAGATCGTTTTCTTTGTGGTATTCATAAAGTTCGAACACACTGTATTTTCCAGAATTCTGTCACATAGCTGCCAAGTCAATCCCCTTTATCAATTGTGGTTGAAGGATTAGTGGAAGAGATGAGGATCAAGAACACTGCCGCAGATTATGCTTGATACATTGTGAGATACTCGTAGCATCCATTACACAACAGTTAAAAGGAAAGTTCCTAAGAGAGTTCGCCAGAGGTATCGGTAATCGTTGCGTAGTTTATACTTAGCTCTTACCGAGCTTCACGAGATAAGATGACGTAAGAAATGCGTTTCGTTTGAGCATTGCGATTGTTATATGATAACTGCTTGAAGCTTAACTGATGTGGTGTCAAGAACCTATGAAACATAGGCCTTGATATAACATTACCGGAAAAGCACTGCTGTCAAATTAGCTAATGAGAAACGATTAGGTTAACGCATTATAAGATAAACTCACTAATCTAAGTTATTGACTAGAATAGTGTAAGCACGGAACACGAGAAAGTAATGAGATTTGTTTGACAGCAGGAGAAAAATAAAATACTGCAGAATATCTGTCATGGCTCTTAATAATGGATAAAGAATTAACACATTTAGAACATTTAAAACCATACGCCTTTAAGAATGTTATCTGTAAAATGAAATACCATACACTAATCAGCCAGAATATTATGACCATCTACATACCAGATGGTATGTCCACCTTTGACCCGGGTAACAGCGGCAACGCGTCGTGGCATGAAACCGATGAGGCCTAGGTAGGTCGCTGGAGATAATTGGCACTACATCTGCACGCACAAGTCAGCTAACTTCCGTAAATTCCGGGCAGGGGGTCGATGAGCTCTGACGCCACATTCAGTCATATTCCAGATGAATTCGATCGGGTTCAGATCTGGCCAGTTGGAGGGCCAGCACATCAATCAGAAATCGCCACTGTCTTCCTCGAACCACTCCATCATATCATTGCCTTGTGACATGGCGCATTATCTTGGTGAACGATCGAGAAACATGATCGTCAATGAAGGGGTGTACGTGGGCTGCAACCAGTGTACGATACTCCTTGGCCGTCATGGTGCCTTGCACGAGCTCCGCTGGACCGATAGACGCCCACGTGAACGTTCCCCAGAGCAAAATGGAGCCGCTGCCAGCATCTCTCCGTCCCGTAGTACAGGTGTTAAGGAACTGTTCTCCTGGAAGACGGGGATTGTCACCCTCCCATCAGCATGATGAAGAAGGTACCGGTATTCATCAGACCTTGAAACGTTCTGCCATTGCGCCAACGTCCAGTGCTGATGGTTATACGCCCATTCCAGTCATAGTTGCGGGTGTCGTTGCGTTAACATTGGCACACTCACGCGTCGTTGGCTACGGAGTCCCGTCGGTAGGAGTGTTCGGTGCACTGTGTGTTCACACACACTTCTATACTCCGCCCACTATTGGAGTCTGATGTTAGTTCCTCCACAGTTCGCCGTCTGTCCTGTTATACCAGTCTGCTCAGCCTACGACGTCCATCTGTAATGAGGGGTAGCTGCCCAATTCTAGATCTACATCTACATCTACATCTACATTTATACTCCGAAAGCCACCCAGCGGTGTGTGGTGGAGGGCACTTTACGTGCCACTGTCATTACCTCCCTTCCCTGTTCCATGGTTCGCGGGAAGAACGACTGCCGGAAAGCCTCCGTGCGCGCTCGAATCTCTCTAATTTTACATTCGTGATCTCCTCTGGAAGTATAAGTAGGGGGAAGCAATATATTCGATACCTCATCCAGAAACGCACCCTCTCGAAACCTGGACAGCAAGCTGCACCGCGATGCTGAGCGCCTCTCTTGCAGAGTCTGCCACTTGAGTTTGCTAAACATCTCCGTAACGCTATCACGCTTACCAAATAACCCTGTGACGAAACGCGCCGCTCTTATTTGGATCTTCTCTATCTCCTCCGTCAACCCGATCTGGTACGGATCCCACGCTGATGAGCAATACTCAAGTATAGGTCGAACGAGTGTTTTGTAAGCCACCTTCTTTGTTTATGGACTACACTTTTTAAGGACCCTCCCAATGAATCTCAACCTGGCACCCGCCTTACCAACAATTAATTTTATATGATCATTCCACTTCAAATCGTTCCTCACGCATACTCCCAGATATTTTACTGAAGTAACTGCTACCAGTGTTTGTTCCGCTATCATATAAACATACAATAAAGGATCCTTCTTTCTATATATTCGCAATACATTACATCAGTATATGTTAAAGGTCAGTTGCCACTCCCTGCACCAAGTGCCTATCCGCTGCAGATCTTTCTGCATTTCGCTGCAATTTTCTAATGCTGCAACTTTTCTGTATACTCCAGCATCATCCGCCAAATGCTGCATGGAACTTCCGACACTATCTACTAGGTCATATATATATATATATATATATATATATATATATATATATATATATATATATATATATATTGTGAAAAGCAATGGTCCCATAATACTCCCCTGTGGAACGCCAGAGGTCACTTTAACGTCTGTAGACGTCTTTCCGTTGAGAACAACATGCTGTGTTCTGTTTGCCAAAACTCTTCAATCCAGCCACACAGCTGGTCTGATATTCCGTAGGCTCTTCCTTTGTTTATCAGGCGACAATGCGGAACTGTATCGAACGCCTTCCGGAATTCAAGGAAAATGGCATCTATCTGGGAGCCTGTATCTATTATTTTCTGGGACTCATGAACAAAAAAGCGAGTTGGGTCTCACACGATCGCTGTTTCCGGAATCCATGTTGATTCCTACAGAGTAGATTCTGGGTTTCCAGAAATTGCATGATACGCGAGCAATTCTACAACCGATCGATGTCAGAGATATAGGTCTATAGTTTTGCGCATCTTCTCGACGACCCTTCTTGAAGACTGGGACTACCCGTGCTCTTTTACAACCATTTGGAACCTTCCGTTCCTCTAGAGACTTGCGGTACACTGCTGTTAGAAGGGGGGCAAATTCTTTCGCGTACTCTGTGTAGAATCGAATTGGTATCGCGTCAGGTCCAGTGGACTTTCCTCTGTTGAATGATTTCAGTTGCTTTTTTATTCCTTGGACACTTATTTCGATGTCAGCCATTTTTTTCATTTGTGCGGGGGTTTAGAGAAGGAACTGCAGTGCGGTCTTCCTCTGTGAAACAGCTTTGGAAAAAGGTCTTTAGTATTTCAGCTTTACACGTGTCATCCTCTGTTCCAATGCCATCATCATCCCAGAGTGTCTGGAAATGCTGTTTCGAGCCACTTACTGATTTTACGTAAGACCAGAAAGTCTGGACGCGATTTCACCTTGGTTTCGCCACGTGTTGAACACACTCACCACAGCACTCCTCGAACACACGACAAGTCGTGCAGTCTCTGAAATGCTCGTGCCGAGCCTACATGCTATGACAGTCTGCCCCCCGCCAAACTTAGATTGATCGCACACATTCTCCATTCTACACGTGAACTACACGCGCACTGATACCACATGCACCGCGCGTGTTCTGACTAGCAGTCATTCCTCGCCAGGTGTCGCTGGTATCTCCTGGACGGTTTCTGTCGGTACAAGGTCGATGGTCATAATGTTCTGGTTGATCATTGCACATTGAATATGTTTCTCGACTCGAATTCTGAAATTCCGATTAATGCTTTCGAGCAAAGCAATAATTAAGCTGGCTTTTGCATAGAGAATATACTCCTTGAAGCGTACAAAGGTTCCTGCAGGATTTGTGTGAAGAATGGATTTCACTTGTCTCCATAAAGTAAACAAGAATGAGTCTAAACCGGCGAGCGTGTCAGTCACGGAAGAGATGACCCCTCAAGCGGATCAAGCACCAGGGGAACTTTTGCCGTAAGCACGCTTTGCAGTTCGCGCTGTGTGTGCTGTAGCCACACATCTCCATCATCAATTTCCTCACGACTAGGCAAAAAAAGTCCTCGCTCATATTGTTAAGTTGCCGTGAACTCGCAATTACTGTGTGCTACTTTTCTTCAAAATACATCTGGGCAAAATAAAACGGGTCTGGAAAATATTTCATGTACCGTAAGACAGGCAATGCAGCTTACATCTTCCACATCTTGAGTGCCTACCGTAAGGTGCATGAAATATTTTCCGAGCTAATATTATTTTGCCCAGTCTGTAGTAAAGACCGGGCAAAATAAAATTTCATGCACCTTAAGGTAGGCACTCAAGATGTGGAAGATGTATTTTGCGCAGCCTGTAGTAAAGACCCTGTCTAGGGCCCCTACCACCACGGCACAGCGTGTCCCCAGGTTGCGGATAGGGGATACGGACTTCAGATATGAAGAGTAGCTGCGAATACAAAAAATAGGCAGTCGCGGACAGTCGGTGGGCAGCAGGCGATGGCGTGATGAACCATCCCTGTTTCTTCTTCTCTTACTATCAAATCTATTCATCAAGAATCAGCAACATTAATGGGCATGGGTCCCTTTGAAGTAAAATATTCCGGAGGTAAACTAGGTTCCCATTCGGATCTCCGGGCGGAACCTACTTCGAAGAGATTCAGGCCGAAAGGAACTTTCAGGTTGGGAAGATGGAACGTTAAAAGTCTGAACAGGCCAGGAACGTTCCAGACATTATTAGACGAAATAGATGGATACGATGTAGACATCACAGCTATTCAAGAAACTCGGTGGCAGGGGGAGGGTAGCATAAAGAGGGGTAGCTATACATTTTTCTATGGAGGTGCAGAAGCTCACAGTTTTGGAACAGGTTTCGCAGTGCAGAGAAAAATGCTTCACGCAATCAAAGATATAAGGTTCATTAGTGACCGACTAGCAGTTATAGTGTTGTCCGGCAGGTGGAATAGACTAGTAGTAATTAATGTACACGCACCAACTGAGGACACTGAAGGGGTTGTTAAAGGCGGCTTTTATGGAGAACTAGATCAACTGTGGGATGAGTTCTCCTCGTACGATACAAAATTAATCATAGGTGATTTTAATGCGAAGATAGGGAAGGAGGAAGCATTCCGGTCTACAATTGGGAAAGAAAGTTTGCATAACATTTCGAATGACAATGGCACAAGGGTGGTTAATTTTGCTGTTTCAAAAGACATGATTGTTGAGAGCACATATTTCAAAAGGAAGGACATTCATAAAATAACTTGGATCTCTCCAGGTGGATCATGTTCTTGTAGATGGGAGATGGCACACTAGTATAGAAAATGTTAGGACTTTCAGGGGAGCAGACTGCGATTCTGATCTTTTTCTTGTAGTTGCCAAAGTTCACCAACGGCTATCTACAGCAACATCAAGGTGTCACAAGGCGGAACTTGTGAGGTTCGACACTGACAAGCTAAATGATGAAAACTTTAGAAGAAGGTACATGATAGAAATTTCAAATAGGTTTGATGCTCTCAGGACACACGAAGATCAAGACGAGGACGTAAATAAACAGTGGAGCACCTTGAGAAATAATATCAAAGAAGCAGCGAAGGTCATAATAGGTACAATTAAGAAGAACAGGAGGAAACCGTGGTTTGATGAGGAATGCAAGAAATTGGTAGAGGAAAGGAGAAAAGCGCGATTAGATTGGGATGGAATGGGAGACAGAAAACGAGAAGAGTTATTTAACATGAGAAGGGAAGTTGGTCGTAGGCTACGGGCAAAGAAGAGGGATTATTTGAACAATCAAATTAAAAAAATGGAAACAAACAGTAAAACAAAAAACATCAGGGAACTTTACCTAGACATAAATGGGTATAGGAAGGGGTTCAAGGCTAGGACAAATGCAGTTCGAGAGGATGCCGGGGGAATACTGACAGACCCTAGTGCTATATTAAGTAAATGTAGGGCGTATTTTGAGCATCTATTAAATGTACACCAGGAAGCAAGAAATGAGCAGGCGTACAAAATACATACAGCAGAACCCCAGATACCTGAGCCAACGTTAAAGGAAGTAAGAGATGTAATCAACAACTTGAAAAACCATAATGCACCAGGATCAGATTGCATAACTGGAGAATTAGTTAAAAATGGGGGACAGAAATTGGTGGAAGTAGTTCACAAAGTGATAACTAAAGTATGGAACTCAGAAATGATACCTGAAGAGTAGCAAGAGTCGCTTCTGATACCAATTTTTAAGAAGGGTGACAAAATGGATTGTAATAATTATAGAGGGATATCGCTATTACCAGTATGTTCCAAAATTATCTCGAAAATTCTGCTAAGCAGGCTTACACCATATGCAGATGAAATTGTGGGGGATTACCAAGCTGGTCTTAGGAGGAACAGATCAAATATAGACCAAATATTCACCTTGCGTCAAATTTTGGAAAAGAAATGAGAATACAATAAACCAGTTTATAATCTTTTCATAGATTATACAAAAGCATATGATTCAGTATTGCAATCAAAACTGTACAGTATTCTTTTGGAACTTGGAATACCAAAGAAGTATGTTAGACTTATAGAAGCGAGTTTGAAAAACACAAAAGGTACAGTACGCGTGGGGAAATTGGAGTCAGAAGAATTTGTAATAAAGAATGGACTTAAGCAGGGAGATGCCCTGTCTCCGTTACCTTTTAATTTAGTCCTAGAATATATTGTACGAATGGCAGCAGATAATTCAGAGGGTGTGGAGTTAAATGGAAATATTAAGATATTAGGGTGTGCAGATGATCTAAACATCATTAGCGATAGGAAATAATCTGTAGCAGCAAATGCGAACGCGTTAATGAAGGCTAGTGAAGATGTAGGTCTAAGGATAAGTGAAGACAAAACTAAATACGTGGCTACTACTAGAATGCCAACAGCAGTAGATCAGGAAATGTTAAGAGTTGGAGGCATGCAGTTTGAAAAAGTGAACACATTTAAGTATCTATTCGTGGACATAACTTCGAGGTATGAGATTGAATCCGAACTGAAGAAGAGATTACGGGCTGGAAATGCGTGCTACTTCTCACTGAATAGATTAATTTCATCGCGGATATTGTCTAGGAATTTAAAGATCAGAATATAAAAAAATTTTATTCTATCAGTTATGCTGTATGGGTGTGAGACTTGGTCTCTCACTGTGCAAAATGAAAAGCCGTTTCGAGTATTTGGAAACAAAATTTTGAGGAAAATTTTCTGAGCAAAAAGGGATGACATTAGCGGAGAGTGCAAACGAAGAGGTTCACGAACTCTATTCAAGCCCTGACATAATCAGTACAATTAAATCACGTAGGCAGCGATGGGGGGTTCACGTAGCTCAAATGGATGAGGGCAGGGCAGCGCGCAGAGTACTGGTAGGGCACTTAGAGGGAAAACGTCCTGTGGGGAGGCCGAGGCGTAGATGGGAGGACAATGTGAAAGGCTGATTTGAGGAGCCTAGGTATTGAAGGTGAATGGAAGGAAATAGTCCAAGACAGGGACAGATGGCGAAAATACGTTGCTGCGGTAATGGGCTCTCGAGCCCGGTATGACAAGTGAGTGAGTGTGTGTGTGTGTGTGTGTGTGTGTGTAGTAAAGACGAATGATGCATATTCTCAGTAATGCAGACCGAACATTTACACGTTCTAAATGAAGTGGCATTTCTTGAAGAACCGTGGAATTTTCGGCAGTGTAGTGAGTTGTGTTTTCTTTACTTGCACACCAAGAACCATTAAAGCGTAGCTCGCCATTAAAGAATACCAACGCGTCATGAGGCAGCATCTCAAGCAACACTTCATACGCCTTTGGCAGGGCAACGAAAATCGTGTGTACAAAACCGAAAGCTTTAATCCAGAGAGTCAGTGCTTACGAATACGAGTTCTACACTGACATCAAAATGACTACGCTGCAGTTCTTGCAGTACAGCGAACTTCACTGGGTGTTTATGGTACTCATCATGAAGAATTGGTTGAAGAGAATGTTCACAAAGTCGAAAGGCAGCTGTCTGCCTGCTTGGACACCACTGCGGAGTTGGCAAAAGAGATTGTCTAGTTACTTGGATAATTTGTTTTGACCTCAGGGGCCATGTTGACCCAAGTCTTCTTTTTTGCGCATTTCTCGTTGCCCTGAAGGGGACCACTCACGAAACATTTGACAGACGTCCGCGAACAGGACCTCGGGCAGAAATGTGAACAAAAACCACGCTGCGCGTGAATATCCAATAGTGCCGATAATTGTATCCACACTTCCTTTGCTGATTGACAGATGGAGCACCATTTGCATAGTCGTAATGAGTCTGTCCTCGCGAATGACAACATCAGCTGGCTGCAACATGCCGGGTGTAACAGCCTTGGATGGTCTCCCCGAACGCTGCAAATCGTAGAGCTCCGCCGAACCGCCTTCTGATGACCTCACCCTCCGTGCCCAGCGACTAATTGTACTTCTGTCGACAGCAGATGCTTAATAGACTTTCCAAAAGCGTTCGTGAACATTCCCCACAGTTTATTTCTCTGAAGTGAGAAATTTAATGACGGCACGTTGTTGCTTGTAGCGTACATCACCTACAGACGCCATTTTGAAACTGTCATGCAGCTACACTATCTGTCGGAAGTTGCGGTAACTTGGCGCTCTCACTGAGACTTCAAATAATACATACGTAACGTTCCGTATTTGAACATTGTTTTCGGCTGAGGAAAAAATGCGGTGCATTACTTCCTGGGCAACCCTCGTACTATTCCGCGTTCAAAGTGTGTTACTCCCCTTCGTTCGGCCTTAAAAGCCCGCCCCCGGTAGCTGAGTGGTCAAAACAAAAGAACAAAAGCAAAAAAAAAAAAAGTGGTCAGCGCGGCTGAATGTCAATCCTAAGGGCCCGGGTTGGATTCCCGGCTGGGTCGGAGATTTTCTCCGCTCAGGGATTGGGTGTTGTGTTGTCCTATCATCATTATTTCATCCCCATCGTCGCACAAGTCGCCGAAGTGGCGTCAAAATGGTTGGTTCAAATGGCTCTGAGCACTATGCGATTTAACTTCTGAGGTCATCAATCGGGGCGGAATTTGAACCTGCGACCGTAGCGGTCGCTCGGCTCCAGACTGTAGCGCCTAGAACCGCACGGCCACTTCGGCCGGCAAGTGGCGTCAAATCGAAAGACTTGCACCCGGCGAACGGTGTGCCCGACGGGAGGCCCAATCACACGGCATTTATTTTAATGACGCCGGAAACATTTTCACATGAATTACCTGACTACAAATGAGAGCTCCGCCAAAGCACTGCCTTTTTATACCATGTATACGCGATACTGCCCCCATCTGCATATGTGCATATCGCTATTCCACGACTTTTGTCACCATAGGGTAAGATTTCCAATAAAACCATACGAGAAGAGTATTTATACATTCCGAGACGAAATGAAGCTGTCTTGAAAGCCGTCGCTGTTGGCTACACCGTGTGAGGCAGGGTTATGGGTTGCGATTTTAGTGTTTCCTCGTTTCCATCCAACCTCCGTATGTTTGGGGCTCCCTGGAGGCCGCGCGGTGTGACGTCAGCGCCCGGCAGCTGGCCGGCCAGCGCGGCAGCAGGTGTAATTGGGGCAGAGCGGCGGCTGCGTGTTGCCCGCCGTGCTCTGCCGTGCTGGGGTAGGCGCCGAGGTCGCACGCGCTGATCAATACGGCGCGCCTAGCCGCTCAGCACGCCATGCCACGCCACAGCGCAGCCCTGGTCTAGGCTGATCTTCGGCGCGTGCCAGCCGCCGCCACCCGTCACCGCTGTGACTCGCTGGCGGTGGCTACGGCGGGGCGAGGTACGTGCCGAGGTCCTCGCCGAGCTCAGTCTCCGGTGAACACCGTTAACTGTTTAATCTGGGGTCATCATTCTTCTGACTGGTTTGATGAAGTCCGACACTTCTCCTATGCCAATCTCTTCGTATCAGTATAACACATACACCCGACGTCCCCAATTATTTGTTGGTTGTATGCTGATCTCCATCCTCCCCTACAATTATTTACTGCGATGGTTGCCCAGAAACTAATGCACCGAATTTTTACTCAGCCGAAATCAATGCTACGAATGCGAAACGTCACGTAAGTACCGGGTGATCAAAAAGTCAGTTTAAATTTGAAAACTTAATAAACCACGGAATAATGTAGATAGGGAGGTAAAAATTGACATACGTGCTTGGAATGACATGTGGTTTTATTAGAACCACCCCAAATTGCTAGACGCGTGAAAGGTCTCTTGCGCTCGTCGTTTGGTGATGATCGTGTGCTCAGCCGCCACTTTCGTCATGCTTGGCCTCCCAGGTCCCCAGACCTCAGTCTGTGCGATTATTGGCTTTGGGGTTACCTGAAGTCGCATGTGTATCGTGATCGACCGACATCTCTAGCGATGCTGAAAGACAACATCCGACGCCAATGCCTCACCATAACTCCGGACATTCTTTACAGTGCTGTTCACAACAATATTCCTCGACTACAGCTATTGTTGAGGAATGATGGTGGACGTATTGAGCATTTCCTATGAAGAACATCATCTTTGCTTTGTCTTACTTTGTTACGCTAATTATTGCTATTCTGATCAGATGAAGCGCCATCTGTGGGACATTTTTTGAACGTTTGTATTTTTTTGTTTCTCATAAAACCCCATGTCATTCCAAGCATGTGTGTCAATTTGTACCTCTCTATCTACATTATTCCGTGATTTATTCAGTTTTCAAATTTATACTGACTTTTTGATCACCCGGTATTTTTTGAAGTCTGCTGCCTGAGGACGCCAGGTTTCCGTCACTTCTGACCGATAGCGTAGCTGCAGGACAGTTTCAAAATGGCGTCGGTAGGTGGTGCACGTTCCAATTGAATTTCTCACTGCAGAGAAAGAAACTGTGCGGAATATTCACAAACGCTTGTGCAAAGTCTGTGGAGTACCTGCTGTAAAATGAAGTACAGTTAGACGCTGGGCACGGAGGGTGAGGTCATCAGAAGGCGGTTCGGCGGAGCTTCACGATTTGCAGCTGTCGGGGAGACCATCCACGGCTGTCACACCTGACATGTTGCAGAGAGCTGATGTCATTCGCGAGGACAGATTAAACTCATTAAAGGATGCCATTCGTGGAAGACATTTTGAGGACAATGAGGAGGCGATTCACGCAGTGAAGCACTGGCTCCAACACCAGGACAAGGATTGGTACCGACAAGGCATACACGCCCTTGTTTCGCGCTGGAGGAAGGCCATAACACGGCATGGAGATAACGTGAAAAAACAGCGTGTAGGTGAAACACCATTCTTTCGTGTGTGTAATTCTCATTATGTTCAATAAAGAATTGTTGAAGAAATAAAATGCGGTGCCTTACCTCCTGGGCAACCTTCTTACTTCTTTTGTGAGTCTTGGAACATGAAGCAACTCCCAATTTAGAACGCTACAAGACTGAATTCCAACAGTCAGGCCAGAGAGCCACACAATTTTTCACACTATATCTCCACACCACAGAACTGTTGTTCGAGCACAATCGTTCTGAATTGTGGCTTGACTGTCCTACCTTATCACTGAAGTGCTTTTGCCTTTTAACCCCTCTTGCATTTGATTTGATATAAACAGGGTAGCAAAGGAACAGTGGTCCCAGCCCACTGGTGCCTGCACCGAATCTAATATTGGCTCAAATGGCTCTGAGCACTATGGGACTTAACATCTCAGGTCATCAGTCCCCTAGAACTTAGAACTACTTAAACCTAACTAACCTATGGATATCACACACATCCATGCCCGAGGCAGGATTCGAACCTGTGACCGTAGCGGTCGCGCGGTACCAGACTGTAGCACCTAGCCGGTTCTAGGCGCTATAGCCTGGAACCGCGCGACCGCTACGGTCGCAGGTTCGAATCCTGCCTCGGGCATGGATGTGTGTGATGTCCTTAGGTTAGTTAGGTTTAAGTAGTTCTACGTTCTAGGGGACTGATGACCTCAGAAGTTAAGTCCCATAGTGCTCAGAGCCATTTGAACCATTTGAGCCTGAAGCGCCTAGAACCGCTCGGCCATACCGGCCTGCTAAAATTACTGAGCAGCATCCCTCCCTGTTCTGGTAACGTCCAAAGGTCGCAGTGGCACGCCAGAGTCGACAAAGCTCATCGATATTACTGACATTAGCGATGTCTCCCAACAACGAACGCTAGAGGCTGAAGGAGAGACACTCTCTCTCTCTCTCTCTCTCTCTCTCTCTCTCTCCCTCCTCTCAGCACAGCAGCACCATCGCACAGTGGCAATATAGAGCCTAGCATGGAAGGACTCTGCCCATTTAGTAACCTTAGCTGAAGTAGGCAAAATCATCATGCAGGAATAAAGTGTTATTCAAGTCTCAGGTAGAAATATACTTCGATAAATGACGAAAATTGTACTTCAGGATAACAGTTTGTTAATTAGCACATCAAGTAATGCTTTGATAGTCAATGACAGTTGTAAATTATAAAGCACTCCTGTGACAAAGGATTGTATCAAGCTGAGTCTGACTCCAGGTGCCAGGGACAGTGGTCATGTATGTGTGTGTTTATGGTGCCTACTTTTGACTAAGGCGTTGCTGGCCGAAAGCTAACTTTCCGACAGTCTTTTTGTTGTGCCTTTCTGCGACTCAGCATCTCAGCTCTATGGTGAGTGGCGACTATCTTTTTCATTACATTATTGAGTAAATCTTTTTATTCATTCTTGTAATATGTGAACTCATATGTCATATGTTGTAGTTCCTATGAGACATCTTCCAGAGCAATGGAAGAACCCATACTTATGGCCAGACACTTTTGTAGTTGCATCTGGTCATAACACCTGTTATTTTAGTAAAGCCAATCAGTAGGCTTAAAGAATAGTTGGACTTCGTTTGGTTGATGTCTGTTGGTTACATTTCCTTTTGAAATTGGCAATCCAAGTAATTTGCACCTTTCAGCCTGCAGCGCTTCCCATTGGAAGATTAAATGTTGGGTGGTTTCGTTCCCTGTACCACACAGTTTGCACTTAGCCCGTATACAAATGTTTCTCGAAGCTCCTATGGTCAGTCATTAAACTTACTATGATTTCAATCTGCCTCCAATACAAGTCCAGGATTACAGAACTTCTCTTTGAACATGCTTTTGGTATCAGTAGCCTTCCATGTCTTTTTTTTTTTTTTTTTTTTTTGTTTGGGGGCTTTAGCCCAGTGTTTTAGGTCCTGCCCTCTGATCCAGCTATGTAGTTTAGATCTTACCATCGCTTTAGTCATAGTTGGTTCACCTCCATGGCTGAGAGGTCAACGTGGCTGACTGCCGGTTGAAGGGGATGAGACCTGGGTTCGATTCCCGGCATTGCCAGGGTGCATTCAGCCCCGTGAGGCTAACTAAGGAGCTACTCGATAGTAACGCTTCTAAGGTCCAGAAACCCAACAACGACAGAGAAAACGGTGTGCTGGCCACATGCTGTCCCATACCACATCTAATGACACCATTGTCAGAAGATGACACGGCGGTTGGTCGGAGCCTTACCTTAATTTCAGGCATAGTTAGGAAAAGTGCCGGTCCAACAAATAAATGCGTCAATCCACTCCTGGCGAGCCTGTCAGCTTGATCGTTACCACTAATACCCGAGTGACCAGATACCCGTGTTAGGTTGCTTTAACTCTAGGCTCACAAGGGTTCCATGGACTTCTACAGAGATCTTTCATCTAGCTGCAAAGGCTGACAGAGATTTGAAAGCTGCTTGGCTGTAGATGCTATCATCCTTGTCACACTGACATAGATCCCCTGTGCATACTCTGTTGCAAATGTCTGTGCCCCAAATACTGTAGCCAACTGCCCTAGACAGACTAGCTCCCTCTAGCACAGTGGTCACAGCTTGTGTTAGTCGGTAGGGTGGCAATTTTTCGGGTGGAAATTGGCGCGAAAGCAGCAGTAACACAAGCTGGGGTGCACCAACAACAGACAAAAAGAGTCGAATGTCATTGCTGTCTGGGGAATCCCGAGAATGGGTGAAGTCGCCTGTAGACTTCCTTTGAACACAGTTGTCTCTTTCCATGCACTACATCAGGGTTATGTCCTAAGTGCATATGGTGGATGCAGATGACTGAAATAGTTGTATGTATAGTGTTGTGGTCTTGCTCGTATTGTATGACGATGACGGAAAGGAGACGGTGAAACCCGGTGCCCGGACGTAAGCTACTTACTCTCGATCAACACCAAGTAGGACGGCAAGCTTAGTGTCCCCATATAACGCAAGGTTCACCATTAACAGTGTCACGTGCCCTCACTCCAAGACACTGCCGTAAGCTCGTGGCTCCGTCAACAAAGTCAGACATTCTACAGTGACTAATCGATAAACTGGTCTCTCGCTGGGAGAAATTTGTTCGTCACCATGGTAACTAAGTAGAGAAATGTAGTGTAGACATGAAGAATAAAGAAGTAGAGCGTTAATAACGTTTTTTTTACTTGGAAGACTTTAAAAGTTTTCACATAAAGGAATTCGGAGGCATTATTTTTCAGCATGCTCTCGTAAATGACATGGTCTCTAAATCTTTACGAATGCAATCTCCTCAGACTCTTTCCGTAATTTAAGTAGGACTATAGTTTTCATACTTTTCTATCATCCTCTGCATAAAGGTCTCCTCTACAATTTTTTCAAGAAACACACTATTATGGCTTTCAGATCTACGTGCCGGTGTTGCCACTTCATCTTTTTTTAAAAGTTGTCTACGCAGATTCCATTAGGATGTCTTACTGTTGGTTTCTAGATTTTTGTAATGCAGCAAAGATTTATCTAGTTTCGCTTAATACAGATTTTCTTACCTACATGTCATATCACTTACTAGCTACATGTCATAATTGTTTATTTATTTATTTATTTTCCTGTCTTTTCTAATAATTCTCAGTTCGGTCGTTGCCTTTAAGGCTTTTAGTGGATTTGTAATAAAAGTCAATTTTCACTGCTGTATGTCTAAAATGGTAATACTAGGTGAGCGTACATTTTTGCAGGGAAAATTCCGCGTAGCTGGAAAGCCATCATAGACTTTGATTCTTATTTCAATTACTTTTCCTGTGATGCAGTGGTTGTTTGCTGCTACCCTAAACACAAAAAGAGTTTTAGTTTTTGTATAATTTCACTTTCAGTTTGTTCCTTTTGCAGTAGCAGTGTACCATTCGTCACTGGAGGAATGAAGCGTCCCTAAATCAAGAAGAGTTGGCGAAGACCCACAAAAAGCTTTATCTCTGACATCGGTCTCTTGTTGACTTTTGGAACATAATTATTTGATGTCTGGAGTTTTGGTATTTCCTTCTGTCTCCCTGCTGGTCGTCAAATATCGAATGTTTAGGAAACCTGCTTTCTCGCATCGGTAGACAACATCCAAATAAATCGTATTAATGAGTTTTATTACAAAATGAAGAGAGACAATACTTTGTCAATTACACCAGACGTGTCACAAGCAAAGGGAAACATGCGAAATAATCAATTTTCTTTAGTATAAACAATTCCAAGTCTGTACTACATAGGGCGTACAAGCAAAGTAACGAGCGTTGACGTTTCTATCCAATTCACTGGTCTTGAAGCTACTACTGAACTGGACCGCGACAAGTCAGGTGTGGTGCTTATGTCCTCTTCGCATAGGGCCCGCTGCTGTCGCGTTGTTGTACTGGAGAGAGGTCGGTCAGCGTGCGATTGGCTGACGTCTTCTTATGGCCATCTCTTCCCTGTCGTTCTTGACTGGCGTGCCGGCGTTTGACTTTACGCGGTAACATTTCTCAAGTACGAAAATCTCCTTCATAGGAATCAGCATGGGTACCAAAAACAACGATCGTGTGAAACCCATCTCGTTCTTTTCGTCCAGGAGACCCAGAAAGCAGAAGTTACAGGCGCCCAGGTACATAGCGTGTTCCTCGAGTTTCAGAAAGTGTTCGATACAGTTGCGGAGTGCCGCCTAATGAACGAAATACGAGCTTACGGAATACCTGACCAGTTGTGTGGCTGGACTGTAGAGTCTCTAGCAAACAGTTCACAGCATGGCATTGTCAACAGAGACAAGGCTGCAGATGAAAAGTAACTTCAGGTATACCGCAACGGAGTGTTTTACAATTACTTTTCATTAAATTTTCCCCAAGACATTTAAGTCTCATCTTCATCTACGATGCTGATGGAGAAATGACTTAAAATTTGTACCACTGCCAGGACCTGAGGCCAGTTCTTGTTGCTTACAAGGCAGAAATTCTGACCATTATACCACCTCAGCAACATGGTCAATATTACTGCACGGACTACTCAAGTCGAACACAAACGGTTCCACATGTCCAACGTTGGGGTGCTATTCCAATGCCGGAGAGCCCCGACAATAGTGACAATGTAGAGGAAAAAAAGTTGAAGACGTGAATTGAAGTTTCTGTTCGGAAGGTCATTCGACTTGGGTAGTTAGTGCATGAAGGCTGAGCATAGTGCTGTGGTGGTGTCATCGTCAGCATTTGTGGCTAGTAAGCAAGAAAAACCGGGTTCGAGTCCCGGCCGCAGCGCAAAGTTTAATTCATTTCACCAGCTTCCATCTTTATCGTACTTACTTTTCACTATGTATGTGACCTAGTGGATAAAGTCTGAGGTTCCATGAAGCTATCAAGGATGACTCTGATACAAAGAAGTCGCGACGCCAGCAAATTGTAGTGAAACGCTGGCGGACCTGCAGAGGATCTACGCTTGGTGCATATATTGGAAACTCACCCTCAACGCAAACAAATGTAATGCATTGCAATGCTTGCAATGCAACTATCGCGTTTGGAGCAGCCAACTGTCCTCTCTACGGCGCTCAGGCACGTCGTACACATAGGGCACAATTATGGAAGGAAGGTCACCTTCTCAGCAATGGAGGCTGTGGACAGGATACAGCTAAAGTCAATGAATCTTCCCATTGATTTCGGAGCCCTGCTTGACTTGCTCAGGAAGGTTTTTGAGAGAAGAAGAGAGGAATTCAATATGCAAGAGATTTACGTACAGTCTGTCCTTGCAAACGGCCGAGTCGCGTCAGATTACAACAAACCATGGCCTGACTGCAATTTCCTCACCTACTTTCCATAACATCTGAAATCGTAGCAGGACAAATAAACACCCATAACAGTCTGCTAGTCATGCAGGAGCTTCGAAAAGTAGTGGAGGAGAGGAGACTGGATGTTGTCTGTCTACAGGAGCCATACTCCCGGGCTGGACAGATTTCCTTCTTGTCTACCACCTGGCAAACAATTTGCACCGGAGAAGAGCCAAAGGCAGTCCTAATAGTCGCAAACAAGGCCCTACGGGCCACCACAATAATGCAGCTATCAAATAGTCACTGTAATGTTGTAGAATTGCAAACACCTGTAGCAAAAATATATCTTGTAAACATGTATTTCCAATATGGAGGAAATTTTGAGGACTTTTCGGACCACCTTGCGAGAATCATCACGGCTCTGCGTGGGCGTAAGGTTATTGTCACGGCAGACATTAATGCCAAGTCCCCCATGTGGTACAGCGGCACAAGAAATGCAAATGGCGAGAAGGCCGAAGCACTGATCATGGCTTCCCAAATTGTAGTAGCAAATAAACCTGGAAATCCCCCCACCTACACAGGAGGAGGCGGACAAGGGACAAACATAGACGTCACCTTGGCGACCGCTAATGCCATCAGCTTCATTAAAGGTTGGAGGGTTATTGATCACGCCACTACAATTGATCACAATTTAATTTCATTGTAACCTAAAGTTGACGCTTGAGTACCACTCCTCCGCTGTTCGATCGTGTGTATCGGAGAGCACCGAATTACGTAGAGGGAACGGTGATGGACCTTAGGTACAGAAGTATGTGGTATCAGTGACCTTGCGGAAGATATTATTGCTGGCTTCTACCTTCATTCTCATAAACTTGCAATGCTGCTTGTAGCTCACAGTAGTATCCAGAGTAACTCACAGATATTTTGGATGGGTCGTATCTCGGATATACTATCTGTTTCCTTTGCCATGTGATGACAAATTTGAGAAGTGCCTGATTGTATTTAAGATAAGGCTAATTTGCTCTATAATTTTACAGTCTCCAGCATCTCTGAAATAACCTTGGTATAAAGGAAAAGTCAAAAATACATTGCCGGAAGAAAGTTAGTACACCCTTCTAGAGGTCTCCAGTTCACTCGAGATTTATTGTTGCAATTGTGTACATAGATATACTATCTGTTTCCTTTGCCATGTGATGACAAATTTGAGAAGTGCCTGATTGTATTTAAGATAAGGCTAATTTGCTCTATAATTTTACAGTCTCCAGCATCTCTGAAATAACCTTGGTATAAAGCAAAAGTCAAAAATACATTGCCGGAAGAAAGTTAGTACACCCTTCTAGAGGTCTCCAGTTCACTCGAGATTTATTGTTGCAATTGTGTACATAGAGTGCATGAAATGATTGTATTTACTGATCAAAAGCACAAGTGGTTCTGAGGTGTCAGTTATCGAACCACGATGAAATACTCATATTGGTACGTAGTGTAGCTTCCATTGGCGACAATGCAGGCATCGACTCTGGCATGCAGCCGATAGTGGGATACGATATGCCACGCCTGCCCGATACGTTTACGTAGATCTGTTGATTGACGAGTTGGACGAGTCACTTCTCGTCTCATCATACCCCACATGTGCTCGATTGGAGAAAAGTCCAGAGATTGTGCTGACCACGAAGGTTGCTGCACGTATTGCAGACCATGTTGAATTTCACTGGAAATATGTGGGTGAGCATTATCCTGTTGGAGTAACCCATCACCGTCCTGTTGCAAGAACGGCAAAAGAACATGCTGCACATACCGAGCGCTGGTTAGTGTTCCCTCCAGAAACACCAAAGGTGAACGGTAAGCCCTGGGATGGGACGTGTGGTTCAAATGGCTCTGAGTACTATGGGACTTAACTTCTGACGTCATCAGAATTGCTTAAACCTAACTAACCTAAGGACATCACACACATCCATGCCCGAGGCAGGATTCGAACCTGCAACCGTAGCGGTCGCACGGTTCCAGACTGTAGCGCCTAGAACCGCTTGACCACGCCGGCCGCCGATGGGACGTGTGTTTCTTGGACGAATGCATTTTATGAGCCAGCGCTCACAAGGTCTACGTCACACGCGCGAACTACCATCACTTGCGTGCAGGCAGAGTCTGCTTCCATTGATGAAGACTACGGCGCGCCTTTCCATCTTCCAAGTGGTCCTCTGACGGCACAACGCGATCCATGAACGTCGACGCTGCGTCCTGAGTGGAAGTGGGACTGAAAGTGTATGTGCCCGTAGTCCCTCTGTTAATAACTTGTTCGCGACAGTTCGTAATGGCAAGTTTGGGCTCAGAAGCCCTCTTATCTGTGCTGGGGTTGGTGTACGATCTGCCACTGCTGCCCTTACAATACAATGATCCTGGTGAGCGTCTGTGCTATGTGGACATCCAGAACCTCGTCTACGGGTCTGAGAGCGTTCACGTGTCGTTGCACAGCTGACTCAATACGTCCAGCTTGTATGGCAATTCTCCGAAACGGCCATCCCGCCACTCGGAAGGCCACAATTTGGCCCATTTCAAACTGGCTCTGTTGGCTGTAGGAAACAGTTGCGTCTCCGTTGCGTGGTTACCCGCTGCTTGAAACGTTTGCAGCACACTTTGCCATCTAGCTGCAGGATTTCTCTATTAAAAGGTAGACACAGATGGCACTCTGGTGGCTATGCCAGTACGCTGCCTGTTGGCGGACGATGTTGAAACCATTATCAGTACATTTATTGATCGAACAGTCCACGGGTATACTGCCGGTTCATAGTACACAGTATTTCGGCGATCAGACATGTCGCCATCGTCAGGTGCGCTGACGAACTGAGCTGCTGAGGGAGGGCGGCCGATTTAAATCCCCTCTCCCTGCGGGCCGCTCTCTTCGCCGTCCGCCCCCGCCTGCCGGCGGTCGCGAAGACGTGGGCGTAGGAATCTGCCGTAACGTCGATGTGCTTGCTACGTCCGCCCTGGTCGCCAGTTCGTACTTCTTGCTGAGAGTCTTCTTAATTACATTCAGTGCCGGGTCCCAAGCCTTACTGAGATTGTAGCCGCCCGCCCTCAGGAGCTCAGCACCTGACGATGGCGACATGTCTGATCGCCGAAATATTGTGCCCGTTGGACACTATGAACCGGTAGTAAACCCGTGGACTGTTCGATCAACAAATACGCAGGGAGAAACTGAAGAATCACAGTACATTTATTGTCCGCCAAGTGGCATACACCGTCATCGGATCAAAATCGACGTCATCTTTACAGATGTAGCCTCGGTTTTCCCTCCAGATTTACCTTTTTTATTTTCATTCCCGCCAATCCTAATTTGTGGTTACGGGGAGTTCCACACGGAGCCCTTGGCTGGGCCCCAGACGGAGCGTCCGGCGCCGTGGTTGCTGGAGGCTGGGCAGGCCAGCCGCCGTGGTGCCGCCGCCACAGCTGGTACGCCTCGCAGTCAGTGGGCCATCGAGCCCCAGCTGGGCCGGCGCGCCTGGCCCACGCCGCCGCCTCTTGCCCCAGGTCAGCGCAGACACGGCCGCGCCGCGCGCATGCTCCCGCCAGACAGCCGCCGCGGTCCCGGGCGCAACGACCCCACCAACAAGCCAGCGGCAGGGGCGCCCGGGGCTTACATACACTGCCACACAAGTACCAAAGTCATTCCGAAAATTATGCCTCTTACACTACTACATGATGTGCTACAGACGCGAAATTTAACCAACAGGATGAAGATGCTGTGTTATGCAAATGATAAACTTTAAAGAGCATTCACACAAGGTTGGCGCCGTCGGCGCCACCTACATCGGGCTGACATGAGGAACGTTTCCAACCGATTTCTCATACACAAACAGCAGCTTACCGGCGTTGCCTGGTGAAACCTTGCTGTGATGCCTCGTGTAAGGAGGAGAAATGCGTACCATCACGTTTCCGACTTTGATAAAGGTCGGATTGTAGCCTATCGCGATTGCGGATTTTCGTATCGCGACATTGCTGCTCGCGTTGGTCGAGGTCCAGTGACTGTTGGTAGAATATGGAATCGGTGGGATCAGGAGGGTAATACGGAATGCCTTGCTGGATCCCAACGGCCTCGTATCACTAGCAGTCGAGATGACAGGCATCTTGTCCGCATGGCTGTAACCGATAGTGCAGCCACGTCTTGATCCCTGACTCAACAGACGGGGACGTTTGCAAGACAACAACCATCTGCACGAACAGTTCGACGATATCTGCAGCGGCATGGACTATCAGCTCGGAGACCATGGCTGCGGTTACCCTTGACGCTGCATCACAGACAGGAGCGCCTGCGATGGTGTACTCAACGACGAACCTGCGTGCACGAATGGCAAAACGTCATTTTTTCGGATGAATCCAGGTTCTGTTTACAGCATCACGATAGTCGCATCCGTGTTTGGCGAAATCGCGGTGAAAGCACATTGGAAGCGTGTATTCGTCATCGCCGTACTGGTATATCACCCGCCGTGATGGTATGGGGTGCCATTGGTTACTCGCCTCGGTCACCTCTTGTTCGCATTGACGGCACTTTGAACAGTGTAGTTACATTTCACATGTGTTACGACCCGTGGCTCTATCCTTCATTCGATCCCTGCGAAACCCTGCGTTTCAGCAGGATAGTGCACGACCGCTTGTTGCAGGTCCTGTACGGGCTTTTCTGGATACAGAAAATGTTCCACTCCTGCCCTGGCCAGCACATTCTCCATATCTCTCGCCAACTGAAAACGTCTGGTCAATGGGTGGCCGAGCAACTGGCTCCTCACAATACGCCAGCCACTACTCTTGATGAACTGTGGCATCGGGTTGAAGCTGCATGGGCAGCAGTACCTGTACACGCCATCCAAGCTCTGTTTGACTCAATGCCTAGGCGTATCAAGGCAGTTATTACGGCCACAGGTGGCTGTTCTGGGTACTGATTTCTCAGGATCTTTGCACCCAAATTGCGTGAAAATGCAATCACATGTCAGTTCTAGTATAATATATTTGTCCAATGAATACCCGTTTATCATCTGCATTTCTTCTTGGTGTAGCAAACTTAATGGCCAGTTCAAATGGTTCAAATGGCTCTGAGCACTATGGGACTTAACATCTATGGTCATCAGTCCCCTAGAACTTAGAACTACTTAAACCTAACTAACCTAAGGACATCACACAACACCCAGCCATCACGAGGCAGAGAAAATCCCTGACCCCGCCGGGAATCGAACCCGGGAACCCGGGCGTGGGAAGCGAGAACGCTACCGCACGACCACGAGATGCGGGCTTAAAGGCCAGTAGTGTACTTCTTTTTTTAAAAAAGAAATAGTGTTATTTACCAAAATATTAGGGCATTTAGCATACTCTACCTTACGAACGTATCCAGACACCCCTGTCTCGTGCGAATTGACCACCAGACAGTACAAAAGGAGGCGGGGAGTATTGTGATGTCAGTGAAGTAGCAATAGAAAGTGTCAGGAGACCTCAGTTATTTTGAACGCGGACTAGTCATTGAATGTCACCAGAGTAAACATCTCCATCAGGGATATTTAAACGGTTCTAAAGCTGCCCGAGTAGACTGTTGGATATTTGACTGTCAAGTGGAAACAGGAGGGAAGAACCACACAGGAAGTCAAGACTAGACAGGCTTCATGTAGGGACTGACAGAGACTCTTGAAAAGCGCAGAAGGAGGTTGTAAAAATTGCATGAAATCAGCGTAAGGAAATGCCCATGAGCTCCATAGTGCTACCAGCAGTCCAGGTATGCTAAGTTCATCATAAGAGTAAACCTGATGTAAACAAACACAGAAGCCGTATAACACGTGCACTGGTGTTACACTCTTGGAAGCAGTTCCTACTTATGTATTAGATGTATTATTACTAAGTTATGTTAAATGAAACTTTATGATATTCAAATGTATTAGCCGGCCACGGTGGTCTCGCGGTTCTAGGCGCTCAGTCCGGAACCGCGCGACTGCTACGGTCGCAGGTTCGAATCCTGCCTTGGGCATGGATGTGTGTGATGTCCTTAGGTTAGTTGGGTTTAAGTAGTTCTAAGTTCTAGGGGACTGATGACCACAGATGTTAAGTCCCATAGTGCTCAGAGCCATTTGAACCATTTGCCAAATGTATTAATAGCCATCAACTGTTTTCTTAATCACGCTTTACCTGTGCAGTTTTTATTTAAAAAATCGTGTTCAGTCACAGCCTCTGCACTGTTGCGCTCTGATTGACGCGCTGTTGATGTGTAGTCTGAAAATGGCTGATGCTACTTCCTGTTCCGCAGCGAAACACACATGTGGAACACGGTTCAAAAGTTCAGAGAGATATGTTGTTCTTGATGTCTTTCATAAATTTACAGAGACAGTCGGCTTTATAGTTTTCCGAGGGACTGTATTAGACAGAGTTGAGACCCAAATACATTGTTCATGGTTCGGCGGTTCAAGTCTCGTTTGAGTTATCGTTTTTCCTCCATAAAATGGAAATACATACAGCTCATAATTGTAAAATTCATCATAACTTTTTGTGAATAATGCACGTCTTCTTGTTTCTAATTAAATATTCCACGCGAAATTCCTGTTTTCATTTGACGTATAAATTCTTAACTATCGATATTTTATGAAAGGCTTAATAAAAGTAGCTTAAATGAAGGAAATATAACGATTTAATTTTTAAGGCAAAAATGAAAAACCAAATACTCTTTTTTGGACTATGTCCACCGTTTTATACTATATAGATAAGTGTCGTAGAAATATGAAAAACAATCATTTTCACAGCATCGAGCACACCATAGAAGTGCTGCATTTTTCACTTGTCACTATACCATTACAATATGAATCTAACAGCGCCGATCTGGAGGCAAGTTACGGGATTTGGGTCGAGAAGTAACAAGATTGTTAAGCTTCCGGACGTACTGGAACTAACGCACGCGGGTTTTTCACGTGTGACTGTCGAACGCTGGCAGGATATAGAACGGCTCATCATAAAAGGAGAGGATAAAATGCGACGCCTGGGTGGCTTCGTGGATTCTGTTGTTGACCGATTCGTTATCAACGTAGCAGCTGACTGTTCCAGTACTGAAATTTATCTCTCCCTTTCGGATAACGAAGGAGCTAAGAGGCTACCAGTCGACTGACTCTAATTAATACATTCAGTGGCTTCTGTATTCAACAGTACGGTGAAATCCCTGCAGCATGCTTTTGCATTACACACAGCTCACTCAGAAAAATTACTCCGTGTTCAAATTAGAAATTTTCGTCACTCTTTTTTGTAATTAGAATACTATGTAAGGTGAGAACGAGAGCATTTTATGCTTTCCGTCTGGGTATCTAAGAAGCGCGCGGTAATATCGGAGTTTTGCCAAATATTATTCCATTCTCTTTAAAAATTAAATGACATTCGCAGCTGTATTGTTTCTTTGCTCGTCTGTTTCTGCCTTTGAACTGCAACTGCTTACGTCATAACAGGTTAGTTGAACCGCTGGCTGGACAGTGCTGTTCCAAGTTTAATGCGCCGGTAAAGCTGTTGTCCTGCATTATCGCTCAGTCTATGAACGTGTAACGCAGCATAAAACGTATCCTTAGGATCATACTTGACTGTATTGGTCACAGCTTAGCTTCCGCTCCAAGTGAAACGAAACCCAATGAGATTCAAGCAAACGCGGAAGAATACATGGCGTAATTTTTATATCGGGTTTATTCTTACGATGAACAGAGTATAGCACAGTGACTGCGGGTAGCGAGTTAAAAAGGATGGTGTGCGACGGTCGAGAAGCTCCTGATACGCCACTACTCCGTACTAAGCGGCGCTTCATTTGGTGTAAACAGCGTCATTACTGGGCAACGGACGACTGTAAACAGGTGATTCGGAGTGACGAATCACAGTTTGTCCTGCGGCAATTCTATGGAGCGGTTTGGTTTCCCCGAATGCTGGAGAACGTTAGCTGCCACCATGTAAAGTACCTACAGTGACTGCAGAGGAGTTACGATGTGAGGGTGTTCCTCCTGATTAGGGTGTGGTCACATTATTGCACTTAAGAAAACTCTATTGCAGAAGCATGTGAACACATATTACGACATTGTGTATTGAATAGAGCAGAGGAACAGTTCGGAGACGATGACTGTTTGTGTCAGCGTGATAATGCACCTATCGTAAAGAAGGCAGTCTTTCCTCCACAGACTTTCAGGTTAGATTAGATTAGATTAGTTTATCGTTCCATGGATCCGTGCTGAGGAGATCCTCATGTATGTGGAACATAACAATTTTTTTTTTAGCTGAAACAGCAATATTAATAGTATGAATATATACAATACATCATTTGTTTATATAAAAAAGTTCGTCAATGTAGTAGAAGGAGTTGGCAACTAGTAAGTCTTTCAGGCTCCTTTTAAACTGATCTTTATTTGTAACTAAATTTTTTATGTTTTCTGGCAAATTATTGAAGATGAGTGTTCCTGAGTAGTGGACCCCTTTTTGAACTAAAGTAAGTGCTTTTCAGTCCTTGTGCAGATCATTTTTGTTCCTGGTATTGTATGTATGAACTGAGCTGTTTGTTGGAAAAAGAGATATATTATTTAGAACAAATTTCATTAAGGAGTAAATATACTGAGAGGCAGTAGTTAGCATACGCAGTTCTTTGAAGAGGTTTCTACAGGACGTCCGTGAATTTACTCCGCAAATAATACGTATTACAAGCTTTTGGACCCTGAAAACTTTTGTTTGAATTGAAGAGTTACCCCAAAATATTATACCAGATGACATTATGGAATGAAAGTAGGCAAAGTATGCAAGCTTTTTCATTTTTATGTCGCCTATGTCTGCTAACACTCGAATTGCAAATACGGATTTGTTAAGGCGTTTCTGCAGTTCTGTGGTGTGCTCCTCCCAACTGAATTTATTATCACGTTGTAATCCCAGGAATTTGAGATTGTCAACTTCTTCTATATGCTCTTCTTCATACTTTATGCATATGCTGGGTGGAAACCTCTTACAGGTTCTGAATTGTATATAGTGAGTCTTTTCGAAGTTTAATGTCAGTGAGTTGGCTTTAAACCATTTATTAATATCCATGAAAATATCATTAGCAGATCTTTCTAGAGCTACACTCGACACACTATTTATAGCAATACTTGTGTCATTTGCAAACAAAACGAACTCTGCTTCTGGCAGTGTAACTGATAAGAGATCATTAATGTGCACAAGAAAAAGCAATGGCCCTAAGATGGATCCTTGTTGGACACCACATGTAATTTCTTCCCATTCTGATGATGGCTGATGACTTCATTCACTAGTCCCTTGAATTGACACCCTTTGTTTCCTGTTAGCGAGGTATGATTTGAACCATTTTGCAGCACTGCCCGTGACACCATAGAATTCTAATTTATTTAAAAGGATGTTGTGGTTCACACAATCTAACGCCCACAGCAGACGTCAAGCTGTCGTAATGACGAAGGGTGGACCATCTCATGTTAATGTCTGCTAATGCTCTTCATCAGATCGTGCATGAGACCTCAAATGCTTTTTCTAAACGAGTAATAAATTGTTTTCAGCGATTGCCCCAACGAATTTTATATATAAATTGACGACAGAAATACATCAAATATATTTCTCTAAGTACTAATGAAATGTTATTGTGTTATTGTAAGTGAAAGGGTGTCTCCGTAAGGGTGTGCAAAAATTTAACAGGACATAGAGGATGCTACAATGAACAGTTTGAGATAGGGAATCTGGGGTCGGAGAAGCCAACTTAAAAAGATAATAGGAATAACATCACATTATTGTGTACTTTTTTTATTTACATTAGTTACAGTTAGCTGCAAATACCATCATTGACACAGTGAACATACCATTTGTACTGTATCTTACGAAATTTGCTGAAACTGATGGCCGTCAACCTCGATGCAAGCATGACATCGGCGAGCAACATTCTGAGGCACCCTGAGAAATACCCTTCGTGTGTTTCACATCGCATCACAGACAGCTACAATTTTGGCAACTAATTCCACCCCCGTATCCACTGTGGTCTCATACAAAACTGACTTTAGATACCCCATAGGAAATAACCAAGGGGATTCAGGTCAGGTGACCTCGCAAGCCATGGAATAGGACCTCCCCTTCCAATACAGCGTTCAGGAAATACTGTACCGGTACTGCTCCATCGTCTTGCGCTGCACGTCTCTGAAAAGCACTGAGTAATGAATGCGTCTGCCTTTGATTTGTAGCACGTTCTGCCATGGGACAATGTAAATACGGCACAAAAAAGCCATCTTATGGACAAGTAAACCCAGCCCAGTACGTGTAAAATTGTACCCATGTTATTTGAAAATAAGTTGGAAAACGGTAATGCCAGAAAAAGCGGTAGACAGGTGTACTTCCAACCTTCCTAAGCTAGCTTCTCCGACCCCAGGTCCGCTGTCTCAAATGTTCAGTGGAGCATTCTCTATTTTCTGTTACATTTTGCATGCTCTTACAGAAACACCGTGCATAATGCATTTAGTGTTCTGCACGAATGTGAAACTCTTACACCCAGGCAACCTACCTCTGCAACGAAGTTTCTGGTTTTTATTCATCATCTAGGGTAGATGCAAGGCATAGTACTTGCTTGTTGTTGGTGATGGCACAGGCTTTCGTGTTCCACGAGCTTCCTTATCGAAACTGCATTTTATCATCATATTCCTCCTCTTTTTCTTCCCTGTCTTTTTCCTCTCCCACTCCCTATTCTCACAATAAAAGTATAGGTCATTGCAGAATGTAGATCCAGTGTTACATCGGAGAAAAAAATATCACCACATTTTTATGATGAAATAAAGCATCACTTGTTCCATCCCATTCTTATTCAAAATTACTAGAAACAAACAGAAGTTACGTAAATTTCTAGAAGCCTTGGTAACACTGCGGTAAACTGCTTTCTTTAACTAGATGCTGCTAGATACTGAGAGCTTGTAGAAACGAAAAGAAGTGACGCTCAGACAGAACATGGTGCAAAGTATACGCTAGAATCGGGGACAGGAAGTATAGTTAATTCTCGAGCTACAAAGAAGAAAAAGTTGGATGAGTAGCTTTTATTGGTGTTGTACTATCTTAAAATTTTCCAGCTGATTGCCTGTTGGCTTCATTGTCCTACGACAGACGGCACTAGGATAGGAGCCGGCCGGGATGGGCGATCGGTTCTAGGCGCTACAGTCTAGAACCGCGCGACCGCTACGGTCGCAGGTTCGAATCCTGCCTCGGGCATGGATGTGTGTGATGTCCTTAGGTTAGTAAGGTTTACGTAGTTCTAAGTTCTAGGGGACTGATGACCTCAACTTCCATAGTGCTCAGAGCCATTTGAACCATTTGAACTAGCATAGGAGCGTTCCCAAATCGCCCCTGACGCCGAGTTGCTCCTATAACACAGATACGGCAATTGAATTCCTAACTGTGTTTAAGATGTTTGTGCAATCGGCCATACACAGAAATCTGCCAGGTATTATATGCTATGTTCGTTTAATGAGAGAGAGTTACTGCAGCCAAATAACGGACTGTATGGAAACTGTAATGTGCAATATGGGATATGGCTGGCTGCATACATAGTTTCATGATCACGCTTTGGTTGTATGGTCGAGTGGTCGATCACTTGAAATGACTGATGAACAAGTTTTCCTGTATCCAATCGGCTGTCCAGAGAACGTCCTAATAAGTGAGGATTGCCTTATTCTGGCCTCAGATACGCTCGATTTTGAAAATAGAGATAAAAATTTACGTAGCCAGAGAACCGACTCGTGGAGGTAGCATCTTAGCTCTCTTGGTGAAAAACGCATCCAAACTTCTCGATTTATATGTGCAAAACAGAGAATTAGCGATCACAATGCCGTTATATCATCACTGAATACAGCTGTAAATAGGAAGATATTTCTCCTTGGCAAGCAACAAGACATTGATTTCAGATTACCTACGTGGACAAAATGAAAATTTCATCTCCAGATCTAACATTGTAAGCAGCAGTGGACACAGGTTAACAGTACTCTTTAAACCAGTGATTCCCAACTTTCCTGAAACTACTCCTGAGTGTAATCAGATGTTCGCTGGTACCCCCCACCTCCCGTCACCATCATCAACATCAGCAGCAAACTGAACTACGGAATGAAAAAAATTACTTTAAATCTTTTTATTTTTAAAGATTTTAAAGATAAGTGATATTCAGTGGTTGGAAGTATTTTATTTAAGCACGAACTAAATTAATGAAACAGTTGATAGTGCTTATTTGTATCAACTTTTGTTAAAAGGATGATGAAAACGGTCTGAACGCATCGCGAGTGCTACCTAAAACTCCTTCTCAGCAAAGAAGCTAACAATCCACAGTGAGAGTAGAGATTTACCACAAAACATGTTTCCTCTGCACTACTCGTCTCCCTGCTGGCACTTGCTTCATCTGCACCCCCATTTAAAGTTGACCAAGTTGAATTGGGTGCACTATATTTACATATTGTAAATCTCTTGATTGCTGGACTCCTTACTTCTGAACTTCGGAAATTGAGAGGTTTCTGGCTGCCAGTGCATTTTGTCTGGTCACAGCCGCCAATAATAATAATAATAATAATAATAATAATAATAATAATAATAATAACATTCAACCAGATGTAAGACAAGGTGATGGGCTCTGTCCTAATCTGTTCAACGTTGTTCTAGACAAATTTATGGAAGAATGGGAAAAAGAACTCAAGAAATGTGGGGTTTGTAAGCCAATGTGATTGGGCGTTGCCAAAAACAACAGTTGCCGACGATCTGGGGATACTAACAGAGGATGAGCAGACTGCAGTCAAACAGTTGAAATTACTCAAAGAATGTGCAGGAAAAGTAGATTTACTAATTTCATTTGAGAAAACTGAATTCTTTTGTTCAAAAACAGAAATTACAAGCTTGAAAACAAAATGTGGTAAAACTAAAAGCGTCCCATACTTTAAATACCTCGGAGAATTCATCGAACCGACAGGTACTGAGAAACCCTCACAGCAACATGACCTCCAAAATATTAAAAAAGGATTAGGGTTAACGCAAAACCTCTATAACAAAAAATCAATGTCGAGAGGGGCAAAACTTCGACACTACAATACTGTCATAAAACCAGCAATCCTCTTCGCAAGTGAAACACTAATCCTTAACAGAAAACAACAACTTGAAGGCACCAAAAAGAAGAGAGAAAGATCATCAGAAAAATTCTAGGAGAAAGACATACCCAAGACGGTTATAGGCTACAATCAATCAAAACAACAGAATAGTTTTTGAACATCGAAATTGATATTAAGAGAAGGCGAATGAAATTCCTTGACCATCTAAGCCAAGTATCAGAAAATCGATTGACAAAGAGAATAGTAAATTATTTAACCTCACTTAAGAATTCCACACCTTGGCTAGATGAAACTCTACAGAACCTAAATAATGCAAACATAAGACCAGCCGACATTCTAGAAAGAGACACCTACAGACACAAAGCAGAGAAATGGGAAATTATATCAGAGCAACCAAAATAAAAACAATACAGACCAAAGTGGTCAGATGAGTGTAAACAAGCCGTTTCGGAAAAAATGAAAGCCTATTGGAAGAACAAGAAGAAATCAAAGAAAAATTGATCGATTTATTTGCTTAACGTCTTCATTTTCTGGGGCGAATTCGCTAATAATAATAATAATTTGTAGACCCTGCAGTACTGTAGGCCTACTAGCCACTACATAATTAGTATTGTGGCTCTGAGCACTATGGGACTTAACATCTGAGATCATCAGTCCCCTAGAACTTAGAACTACTTAAACCTAACTAACCTAAGGACATCACACACATCGATGTCCGAGGTTCCAGACTGTAGCGCCTAGAACCGCTCGGCCACATCGGGCGGCCTCAATTAGTTCATTTATTGTTGCCAAGTGAATAATGAAGCAATTTCTGGACAATTGTGGGAACTACCTACAGTTATGAAAAGGCATTTTAACGAGCAAATGAAGCGTATGCGATACATGACTCAGTTGCACTATCGTAGAGTCATGGTAGAAACTACAAATGTGTGTGTATTGCACAAGGCTGGCGTCATCGATATCCTTACCAGTGATCTACCTAGCGGCATGTGTCAGCTGGCGGACTTCTGCTTCTACTACTTCCTGTCGTTTCGCGCCTTTTCTGGTGGACAGGGGGTTGCCGCGTTGCGCCGACAACGCTAGTTAATAGCGACCGCGGGAGTGCGGTAGGGTAGTAATATGAAGTCTGTCAAATGAACATCCAATGAACAAGTCAAGAGACAGGAATACTCAAAATTGAGACAGGAAGTGTATAACAGCAATTCACTGAAATACGAATGTCAAACGGTGTGCGACTTTCCGGGTTAAATATTTTTGGAATTTTTAGTTTCATCAAAATGAATGTGTGAAATTTGGTAGGTGTGTTACCATTGTTGGAATTAAATAAAGTTTTATAAGGGATATCATTTTTAATTCCTGAAGAACATTACCATCTTTTATGATTAATTTTATAGTAGACGATGAGAGACACTTCATGGGCAGTTAGGCTGCACTGTAGTTTCCGTTAAACTTCCGATAGAAAATCCTTAAGAACAGCTTAGTTAAAATTATGGGACGAAAGCTTGCAAGTGGGTGCACTATTTGAGGAAGATGATGTTCTTCCATTAGTTTCACAAGCTGTAACCTCCATCACATTGTGTCGCTCGTTTGAGAAAAACGTAATTATTTTTAGGTTGTGTAATCGGTACTACAGACTTACGAGATAGTGATAACAATAATGATATTTTAAAAATAATTTAGTTTCGTAATCTAAACAATAAGATTTAGTTTTTACCCATCAGGGAATTTAATTTTACCCCTCATGAAGTAATTACTCCCATGTTGGGAACTAATGTCTTGAACAGTTATGTGTCTAGAAATTATGTGAGGGATCACAAAATCGTAAGCAGAAAGAAATAGCAATTTAAAATTACGAAATCTGCACTCCAAATGTTGCTTTTTACATAACGAGAGACTAACAAAAACTGTAGTATAATAACTTACCTGGAACCACTATATTACACAATTATTTTAAAATAAAACTACTGGTACAAAATGTTCTAGTATTGTGAGGAGATAAAAATTGGCCAAGTGGAAGTAGTACACAAACACTGAGGGTTCTGTACGAACTTAATTGTGTAAATACGTAGTTCATACACGGCCAATGGCCTTTCCACAGTGGTAACACCCGTTTCCACCCAATCACTGAAGTTAATCATGCCGGGCTTGGCTAGCACTTGGATGGGGTATGGTCCGGGTCTGCCGAGTGCTGTTGGTAAGTGTGGTTCCCTCAACACATGTGAGCCCCGTTAAGGAGCTACTTGATTGAGGAGTAGCGGCACCAGTCACAAAAGCTGACAACGGCCGGGAAAGCGGTGTGCTGACCACATGCTCTTCCATATCCGCATATGATGACGCCCGCGGGCTGAGGATGACATGGTGGCCGGTGGTTACCGTCGGGATTTCAAGGACTGTTCCGACTTTTTTTTGTTTTTATAGTTCATACATGCCGGGAATCGATCATGTCGACGATTTTCGCTTGTTATCGGTTGCGCGAATTCCAAAAACGTATCAAAATCTCTACAGTAGTTCCTTAGATTAGACTGGATGTACACAAGGAAACGTGCAAGGGACTTCAGTATATGTAGAGAGAGAAGATATAATAAAATATTGTCATTTGCATACCAAAACATCACTACAACATACAGTACATTTCATGTTTCCCTGCAGTCCTAATTTTCTATTATGCTTTCGACAGATGCTGAATGCATTGGGATATTTTTATACTATATAATTACAGTTTTAATATATCTTGCTTTTTTTCCTTTGCTTGTACTGTGAAGCCTTGCTTCTTGCCAAATTTTATGATTCTAGGTCAACGGAAAGTACACTATAAGCTATAATGAGTGAGTTTGCCAGTATCGAAATATGTGACATAAATGGCCATATCTGTTGAATGCATTGACTTAGAAGCTTAAAGTTTTTGCACCTCCACGAGACCGGAGACCTTAGTATGTGACATTAATGTCAACTCGATATGTCTACCCGTTTCTAAGTAAAAGTGGTCTTGTAAGACAGGCAGACAAATAGACAGAGAGACGGACGGATGGGCATTGAACTGATCCTATAACAGTTATGTTTTTAGCGGTTGAGGTACGGTATCATAACAAACAGGGATTACAGGTTACTGAACATATTTCACAAACAAAAAGAAGGGAAAAGTTTATGGCACAAAGCATACAGCCTTTCATTTAGGTGCATATAAAACCACATGTCCAAAAAATGTGTGTTTATTGGTGGTTGACACCTTGGATTGTTATCCTCTAGAGTGGTAGCTGGTCCAGAATCTGAACCAAGCTTCAGTATTTCCACAAAATTGCTGCAGTTTGATGATTAGCAGATTAGCAGCCTGACGTACATGCTCAAGTGGGCTTGGTATTCCGTGTAACAACACCATTATTGGTCTTGTGAATAGATCGCTTGCAAGTATGATTTTACTTTCCACAGGCGACGTTTTCGGGTCACATTCTGTAAGTCTCATTTTTGGTCGTCTAACGTACTTAAATTTACTAGACTCAAACGCAAACGTGTCGGAATGTGCTCAGTTTCGCCATTTGCCGAGGAAACATAAGTATAATGCATTTAATTGGTAAATGAAGTGGGCAGCACTTGGGCGTTGTGCGTGTTAATTTTAATAGAACCTGCGCTGTGTCAGTTATTGTATGATATGTTTCGACATACAGACTTGAGTTCTGCAGTCTTTCATTTCTGCTACACGAAGCGCCACGTTACACCAAACAACAGAATAACAAACATTGGGCAACGTTCCAACTTCTGGTCTGCTGGAACACTTAAGATGTCATTCAATGAATTCACGAAAGAAGTTCGTCCCATATCTGCTGTTATTCATTATCATTTCATTTTTATTTTGTGTATTACGACGTTTCGACTGTGTAGCCACTAGCAAGTAACTACATACATACAAGAAAAACAATAATTGGGATGAAATTACAAAGCAGTCATTGATTACAGCCACCTGAATAAAATCAGGCTAAAAGCTAATACAAAATATCTTACAATTCTTATCCCATAAACTGCATATGGTTCAGGTTAGAGTCACATAGTTATTTCATGGACTGTTCGTGGTTGACTTCATATGCAGTAAACTAAAATAAAAATAAAATTCAGTTTGCAGTGTAATTTCTATTCTTACTATGTTTTTTTGTGTGTGCAGTTACCTGAGAATGACTACTACGTCGTAATACATAAAATAAAAATAAAATGGAAATGAAAAAAGCTGATGCAGGTAACATATTTCTTTTTTGAAGTTTATCACGGCTGTGCACCCTGTCGCAAATAAATAAATAAATTCAGATCGGCAGCACGAGTCCGATTTTATGCTGTGCTTAGTTGTTTCGTATCTGCTGAAACTTTGCGTGCACAATTAAATTACTAGCTGTTATCTCTTGCGCTCTCTCGCAATCTCAACAAGCTACCAGTAAGCATGGCGCAGCGGTCACTTACTGCGTGCGTCTTGGGAATGGCCCTACTGCAAGATTTATGATGCTTCACGTATCTCCGTCAACATGTAAATCCTCTTCCGTACCCTTGTGATCTAATTGCCTTCTTGGTTTTGACATCACATGTTGTGGAAGATTAATAAAGAAAAAGTTTTCTAACATACCACTAGAAACGACGCTTCACTCCAGTTACAGCAAAGCATATAAAACAACTGAGATGCAATGTCAGAGAAGTTCCGTCTTCAGCGATATTGTTGCGTTTCGCAGACATGGGCAAACAGCCATAGTTACAGAGATATCAGAGACTAAACAGACATACAGTCGTCGTACAACTCCATCTTTTTACACCTCCTTAGTCGCGTCATGAGCTCGTCCCTATCGCGGCAGTTTGCATGTGGCATTTGCTTGCTGAGTCAGACGTATTCAACGCTTGGCTTAACGCCATTTGGTATATGTATCTTCGTCCATTATGAAGCCACTGACAGGAAAATAATTGTTAAACTTCACATAAGGACTGACAACATGTATAAGGAGTGAATGCAGCTACGGCTGAAAATTTATTATTATTAATATTTATTTATTTCAGTCACAGTTACGATTCAAAATAGCCCTACATTAAATCACAACAGTCCGGTAAAGAATGAGCAGATCCTCCGCAGACCGGTGAAGAAGGTAACGTGTGGAAATCACAGACAACAAGGAGGGACATGATGATAGGACTGCGTTAAGATATCAGGCTATAGTTTCCATGGTATTAGAGGAAGCTGTAGAAGGTAAATACTGTACGGAAGGACATAGATTGGAATTCGTCCAACAAATAACTGAGGACGAAGGGTGCATACGCTACTCTGAGTGAAGAGGTGGCACAAAAGAGTAATTCGTAGTGGACTGAATAAGTCAGAAGAAAGGAAGTCAACTGTGACTCAGATAAAACATTCGTTAACACTCGCGTTACACAACAAGCCCGACCAACTAGAAACGGAGGATGCAGATGAATGATTGTATGAAATATTTACCGTCAAAAACAGTCTTGATCACACTTTATTTAATACGGTGACCGGTTTCGACCACTACTGTGGTCATCTTCAGATCAATGAGTAAGAACCTCCTTCTGGTGGTAAATCACGGTCTAGTGATTTATCACCAGGAAGAGGTTCTTACTCATTGGTCTGAAGATGACCACAGTAGTGGTCGAAACCGGTCACCGTAATATACATCTACATCTACGTCTACATGTATACTCTGCAAATCACATTTAAGTGTCTGGCAGAGGGTTCATCGAACCACCTTCACAATTCTCTATTATTCCAATCTTGTTTAGCGCGCGGAAAGAATGAACACCTGTATCTTTCCGTACGAGCTCTGGTTCCCCTTATTTTATCTTGGTGATCGTTCCTCCCTATGTAGGCCGGTGTCAACAAAATATTCTCGCATTCGGAGCAGAATGTTGGTGACTGGAATTTCTTTTAGTGATGTCCAGCCCAAATCCTGTATCATTTCTGTGACACTCTCACCCATATTACACGATAATACAAAACGTGCTGCCTTTCTTTGAACTTTTACGATGTACTCCGTCAGTCCTATCTGGTAAGGATCCCACACCGCGCAGCGGTATTCTAAAAGACGACGGACAAGCGTAGTGTAGGCAGTCTCCTTAGTAGATCTATTACATTTTCAAAGTATCCAGCCAATAAAACGCAGTCTTTAGTTAGCCTTCCCCAAAACATTTTCTATGTCTTCCTTCCAATTTAAATTGTTCGTGATTGTAATACCTAGGTATTCAGTTGAATTTACGGCTTTTAGATTACACTGATTTATCTTGTAACCGAAGTTTAACGAGATCCTTTTAGCACTCAAGTGGATGATCTCACACTTTTCGTTATTTAGGGTCAAAATAAATTGTGATCGAGACTGGTTTTGATAGTAGATATTTGTAACACATTGATCACTGTTCACTCCCACAAGGTATTCAAAAGGTTGTATGAAGGATAAACTGATGAATTCAGATGTGTTTTATCTCGAATATGACTTATCAAAGGCGATATATGTGACAGTTAAAGGTGATGAGACTGGTAGAAGGATACTAAAAACAGAAGGAAGCAGGCCAATAATCAAGTTCTCAAACGTCGAAATCATTAACATTGTTAAAACCTATCTAAATCTGGGTTTTAGAAACAGAGTGCTTCTTTATTTTGTCGAACTAGTTTGAAACATGTACGGTAAAGTACTACACATTGTGAATGAAAATGTCCGGAAAAATTGCATAACTTTTTTATCTACTTTATCGTAAAAAAGGGTTAAAAGTATGAATACCGATCTGAAATGCCAATTGCCCTCTTAGTTATGGTGCAGTCGTTTAGAGCTTTGCACATCTATGACGGTGTGCCGAAACCCTGCGCTCGCTGTGGTCCTATGGATCATTTAAGTCAAACGAACACAATGTAAGATAGCGTAAAGAACTTTTCAAACCGAAACTACCTTACCACATGAGGACATACTGCTTCGAAAAATTTGAGAACTAAAATTTTCAGGTAGTTGCGTAAAGTGGGTGGAAAGCTGCTTGAGAAGAAAACAGCAGCATGTCGTGTGTGGAAATGAAAAGTCGTCCAGGAATTAGCACGGTGTCTCGTGAGTGCGACAGGGCCCATTATTGTTTCATTGTATGTCGTAGGTTCTGTCGTCCTGTAAATATCGCCTCTATTTTGGAGAATTCCAGCTCTTCGTAAGTTCCAGACGTTAAGATATCAACCCTCTTCTCCAGATGAATTATAATCTGTATTCAGTACTTAGGTAGGAGCGAAATGTTATTCTTTAACCAAATGCGAAAAAGTGCCAAAGAATTTTGGTATTGAACTAGAAATAAATTAGTTCTGAATATAACAACAATCATATGTTCTTCTCGACGGTATCCCTAATCTATCAGGAAACAACGTGGAACCAGAGTATAACTGTGCCTCCAATAAGCAGGAAACGCTGTCGCTATATCCAAGTAGTGTCCACCCACCTCTGTGACGTCCGAAACTTTCGGAACCTATTTACACAAGATATACTCGTAAAACTTAAATTTATGTAATCACTCACTCTGTCCAACCTCCGCTATTGCGTTGTAATCCTACACGGTGCGAGTAGTTAAAATATCAGATCATTAGAATTAACCATGAATGCTAGTGTGCATTACATCTGCTACATACGTCTATTTGGCTGAATGTCGATGCTTTATCCCTGTAGTAAAGTTGGTTGCGGCTTCTCAAGTTGCTTAACCACCATACGATAAATTTACTTCGCCGGATTGTTAGTGTGCATGTACCCCAATATCTTACATCGGAGGCCAAGTACCTGTCACAGTCGCACAATGTCTCACTTATCTTGTATCGTAGCCACGCACATCCGTCTACAAAAGAGAGAGACATTCGCAAACACCTCCGTCGTTCCTGAAACATGCTTCTGTGCATAGTTCGCAGGATTAGTGGGCCTGTTGCATCAAGAAAGAACTACGGCACTTTCTTCTGTCAGTTTCATAACGTTTCACGAAGAAAAATGTCGTATGTGGTCAATCTACCTCAGACCACTGTTGCTTACTCCAGCAGGAATTACCTCTCCATTACCCTGCAAGTTTCCTCCTAGTGGTGCCGAGCGAGAAGCAATTGTTAAGATGTGGCGAACTGCCATAAAAAACCTTAAGGTCAGAGAATATGAAGGAAATATACATGAAGAGGTCGTTCTCAGTGTCCTCAGGTTCGTAATATTTGACCTTCAGTATCAATTTTTCAGCTGAAGATACAAGAAGAGAAGCAGAGTAATGAGGAAATGTTTATACCGAAACACTGAAAGAACATCAAATAGACTTTGCCTTAATCCGAGAAACCCTTGTAGAACGCGAAATACGACTTCACAGCAGGCTTCCAGGCTTTAAGCTGGTAACTGCTAAGTATTACCCTAAATATAGAATATCGATTTGCATAAGAAGCAATAGCAGCAACTACGAAGTCCTGCCATCTGCTTCAAATGACAACTTCCTTACAGTCACAGTTACAGCGGGAAACTTGACGATACTCAGCCTGTGCAAACCATCAGGTTGCAGCTAGCCTTCTCCACCGCTGCCCTGACCGCAACACCCAGGTATCATCGGTGGGGACTTCAACAGCCACCATATACTCTTATACTATGGGGATATCAAGAATGCGACGGAAATGAGCAAAACTTGTTGACTGGATGGAATCAGAAATACCTCAGACTCATTGTAACCTCCCCACAGAATTTAAAAAAATTGAAATTATAATAATTATTATGGAGCCAAGTATAAACCCCCACAGAAATATTTTTAATTAGAAACCAAGAACCATGAACCAAGTGTAACCTCCACACAAAAATAATAATGAAATGAACCATGTGTAAACTCCCACAAAAATATTAATTAAATGAATTTTTAAAGCATTGTAACCTCTGAACAAAATTAATTTTAATGTAATCTCTGAACAAAATTGGCTCCCATTTATAATCTGTGTGCAGAAATGCATTCACATTTAATGTTCCCACAAAATTCTTTTCTCATTTAATGTTAAGTTCGAAACAGAAAAATTCCTAAACACCAAAATAATAAAAAAAATTTGTAACCTGGTAAATTTTATGAGGACAACAGCGCTGCCCTTCGGCCCTGTATTCTGAATAAAAAAAGCAAAATTCTTACCTCAATAAAAACTGCGAATATATCTGCTCTTACGTAGAATTTTTTTTTTTTTTACACAGCTTCGTGCAATGCTGGCGTATATATTTTTTTTTTTTATTTCTTGGAAGGAATGATCATGCATTGGAAATATTCTTTAAATTGAAATGAATGCTTTTCTTTAAAAAAGTTACTTTATATTATAAAAATTATTATTGGGGCATTTTTTGAAAGAAATCAAATGATAATTAATATACATTACTAGATATGCGCAAGGCTGCTTCTTTACCTTCTACAATAATACCCATCCTGCAGAGTCCTGACCAGAGCAGACTGCCGACACGCGCAGACTACTGCATACTCAAGACAACTGTCGAATACTGCTTACTAGCACGGACTGACTACTACTGCCGACCGTCGACTGACGCCGACTCGCGACAAGCAACAACTAACTACATACTACTCTCTGGTCAGAGACTCTGCCATGCCTCGCCCATCACCGGCAACACATACGTCTTACATAACCCTCCACTGGGGGGGGGGGGGGGGGGGGGCAAAAATTTGGCAGCGATGGTGAGTCAATTGGACTTGCCATGAGCAACAAATTTTTCTTAATTAACTAAGATTACAATCACAGAATATATACATATATATATAAGTGCAGAACATGAAATAAAATATAGTGCACATGCACTGATTACAGAGCACATCAAGCAAAGACAAAATGTATACACAATGAGTACAAAACATATTAACAAATAGCATAAAGTACACACGCACTGTAGAAGTCTTAAACAGTTTTACAACAAATAAACATATCAAGGAGTGAAATAAAGTGCACACGGATTGTAGAAGTCTTTAGCATTTTTGGGACAACTGATCTTGTTAACAAATGAAAATGAAGTGCACACGTGCTGTATATGTCTTTATCATTTTACAAGAACTAGGAAAGGAATGGGAAGGATTGCGTCATGGTTGTAGCACATTAGGTTGCACGCAGCTGCACTGAAAGTCCATATCTTTCTACAGAAGCAGAACACCAAGTGAGACAATCTGAAGTTCTTTTCCCTGAAGTATTAATCAGTGTAGCCAAGACACTGAAATGTCGTAGTAACATTCCATGTTATCATTTTGGTAGTACATTAGGTACACCAAACAGTGGGACCATAATAACATCTCCATCGCTCGAGGTGGTGGACAGCATCTCGTGTCAACACCACGTTGTTGTAAGGTACACCAACGTAGAATTAGTGCAAAAACCAAATATAGTGCTCCATGATCATGAGGATAGACAGGACAAACGGATATTGCTGTAATTTCTGGTAATTAGGTCAGAAGGTGAAGGACATTAAAACTTATGCCAGGCATCATTGATAATTACACTAGTCTATTAACTGATTTTTAAGTAATTCGAGGCACTCATCGCCCAGTTACTGAACATTTCTCTACCATGTACGAAGTATTACAGAATAATGTTCATAAGTTATCGGTTTACAGAGAACATTGGCACTCATTGGCCAGATACAAATCATCAGAAGTCATCATTCAAAACAGGAGCTAATTCATATATATAGCATGAAAGTGACATAATATAAATTTAATGTATAAGAAACAGTGGCATTCGTTGGTCAGCAAGTATTAATTATTACAAAACATTTTTTTTTCCTTGGAGTGACACATGACATATTTAAAAATAATTATTGGCACTCATTGGCCAGTTACTAAACAAGTAGCAAGTATTGAATATTACAAAACACTATTCATAACTCATCTGATTGCAGTAATTGTTGGCACTCATTGGCCAGTTATAAAGTATTCATATACACTCCTGGAAATTGAAATAAGAACTCCGTGAATTCATTGTCCCAGGAAGGGGAAACTTTATTGACACATTCCTGGGGTCAGATACATCACATGATCACACTGACAGAACCACAGGCACATAGACACAGGCAACAGAGCATGCACAATGCCGGCACTAGTACAGTGTATATCCACCTTTCGCAGCAATGCAGGCTGCTATTCTCCCATGGAGACGATCGTAGAGATGCTGGATGTAGTCCTGTGGAACGGCTTGCCATGCCATTTCCACCTGGCGCCTCAGTTGGACAAGCGTTCGTGCTGGACGTGCAGACCGCGTGAGACGACGCTTCATCCAGTCCCAAACATGCTCAATGGGGGACAGATCCGGAGATCTTGCTGGCCAGGGTAGTTGACTTACACCTTCTAGAGCACGTTGGGTGGCACGGGATACATGCGGACGTGCATTGTCCTGTTGGAACAGCAAGTTCCCTTGCCGGTCTAGGAATGGTAGAACGATGGGTTCGATGACGCTTTGGATGTACCGTACACTATTCAGTGTCCCCTCGACGATCACCAGTGGTGTACGGCCAGTGTAGGAGATCGCTCCCCACACCATGATGCCGGGTGTTGGCCCTGTGTGCCTCGGTCGTATGCAGTCCTGATTGTGGCACTCACCTGCACGGCGCCAAACACGCATACGACCATCATTGGCACCAAGGCAGAAGCGACTCTCATCGCTGAAGACGACACGTCTCCATTCGTCCCTCCATTCACGCCTGTCGCGACACCACTGGAGGCGGGCTGCACGATGTCGGGGCGTGAGCGGAAGACGGCCTAACGGTGTGCGGGACCGTAGCCCAGCTTCATGGAGACGGTTGCGAATGGTCCTCGCCGATACCCCAGGAGCAACAGTGTCCCTAATTTGCTGGGAAGTGGCGGTGCGGTCCCCTACGGCACTGCGTAGGATCCTACGGTCTTGGCGTGCATTCGTGCGTCGCTGCGGTCCGGTCCCAGGTCGACGGGCACGTGCACCTTCCGCCGACCACTGGCGACAACATCGATGTACTGTGGAGACCTCACGCCCCACGTGTTGAGCAATTCGGCGGTACGTCCACCCGGCCTCCCGCATGCCCACTATACGCCCTCGCTCAAAGTCCGTCAACTGCACATACGGTTCACGTCCACGCTGTCGCGGCATGCTACCAGTGTTAAAGACTGCGATGGAGCTCCGTATGCCACGGCAAACTGGCTGACACTGACGGCGGCGGTGCACAAATGCTGCGCAGCTAGCGCCATTCGACGGCCAACACCGCGGTTCCTGGTGTGTCCACTGTGCCGTGCGTGTGATCATTGCTTGTACAGCCCTCTCGCAGTGTCCGGAGCAAGTATGGTGGGTCTGACACACCGGTGTCAATGTGTTCTTTTTTCCATTTCCAGGAGTGTAGTTTTACAAAACCTTATTCAGTATTATTCAGAAGTCATCATTCATAACAAGAGTTAATTATTGGAATAGGATTAAGTCATCATTCAGTATTGCTCAGAACTCATCGTTCAAGTGACATAGGACATATTTAACATGTAACAGACTGTAACTATTACTCAAGGTCTGTGATTAGAAAACATTATTCAGCATTACTCAGAATTCATCATTCAAATGACATATTGCTCAGAACTGATCATTCCAGTGACATAGAACATATTGAAAATGTAACATACTGTAACTATTATTCATTTTTTTTGTGCTAGCAATGCATTGCGTTGGGATCTATAGTTAATTACTGCGGCATAACAATATTTGCTTTTGAGTTATTGCTGCAAATGAAGATGTGTAACCTCATTCGTCATGAGTCAGCTGTAGCACGGTTATGAAACAAATAGAGTATATGTGATCACATTTATGAATGACACATGTTTAATGACCAACTGCTTATAGCACATTAATTTCATGAATAGCTTCTCCTGGAAAAAATACAAAGTGGATTATTAAACTGAAAGAAGAAACGCATATTATGCTGAAAAGTAGTGAACTTCGAATTAACAGGTAGTGAAATGTGTATAAAATATATATGTTCTCTAGCTGTCCTTTCCAAAACCTTCAGTCATCATACCATGCGACATAAGACACTGTCAAAACGAACTGCAACAAATACTTAAATAACTACATAGCATAAATACATAAACTTCAACATTATCCTCATCTGCAAAGAAAAACTTCATCACCTGCAAAGAAAACTTCATAATTCATATCACTATAACTCCATTATTATCATCACCTGTAAAGAAAAACTTCATTATCCATATTAGCATATTCGTCATCATTATTCATCACCATTCATTATCATCTGCAAAAAAGTCACTTAATTATTCATTATACAACTATTCCTTATTTCTAGCATATTTCATCACTAAAACTAAGATGTGTAGTTCTGTCTGACAGCCTGCATCAATCGCCTCGTATTCTGAAAGAAAAAATTAGTTAAGGCTGCTATTCTACGATGTGTATAGTATATTCTTGTTAATCCTTGTTAATTCTGATCCATTTACTCTTCGTGACGAGGTATCGCATCTTCTTCCGTTCATTCCGAAGGTGAAATTCCCATTTCTGTTTAATTTATTTCTTTTACATGTTATTTCTTTCTGAAAATGCTGAACAAAGATTACTGTCTTGCATTTAAATCATATACCCACTAAATAAAAACTGGTTTATAGTAACATAATTGAGCATACAGCTTAGCATGACAGAAAACGTAATATGTCAAAAACATAGACAATGTTCATAGGCAAAAATGTACACAGTGTATCACAATGTAGCAGCAAAAAAAAAAAAAAAGTAAAATAGTCACAATGTTGAGATAACATAAGGCAAAAATGTCAAAGTCAACTGGTGTTTGTTATATCTTAAATATTTCATAGTGCATACAAAGAAAACAGTAAAACAATCATACATACATAAAAAGTGGAAAATGTACACGGTCTGATATATAACGACAAGAAAAGTGACCTTCTTTGTGTTCAGCTTGCATGTTGTGTAGTTAATAGAGGCGAGAATTGAAGACTTTAATGGAGAGAAAATTTGATAAAATTAATATGTCACTAGATATAATTGCATAATTATTCATAAAATACGTAAGTTTATGTGGAAAAAGGTGCACGGTCTGATGTGTAACGACAAGAAGAGCGACCTGCTAACCTTACCTTGCCGGGCACTTGGCAAGAAAAATACGATAATCATCAGTAAGTCGTCACATAAATATAATTGCATAAGTGGTCATAAAATGTGTAAGTTCATCCGGAAAAAATGCACGGTCTGATGTGTAACGACAAGAAAAGCGACCTGCTAACCTTACCTTGCCGGGCACTTGCCAAGAAAAATACAATAATCATCAGTAAGTGTTCATGTGAATATAATTGCATAAGTGGTCATAAAAAAATTGGGAAATGACATTACAGTGTGATAAATCATGAAGTATGTTCATTCAACACTAGGTTTGACGTTGGAGATGTGGTGATTGCCTTTGGTTTTTCTGGTTCTCAAAGTTTCGACGTGTACTACATTGGGGTGAGGAATGCTGCGAATTCGATATGGACCTGCGTATAGAAGCTCAAATTTACTGCACCTACTCTTTCCTCTGATGGATAAATAGTGTGTGCGTACTAATATCTTCTGTCCAATGTGAAAGTCACGGCGTGTACAAACCTGTTTTTGCTGTCTTCTCCGGCGTTCTGCGGCACGTTTGATGTTGTTCAGCGCAATGTCAATTATTTCATGGTGTCGTAGTCGACGAAATGTAGGAAAGGTTACTAATTCTTTAATTTTGTTAGGTAGTTCAACATTTTTCAGTATAACAGACGGAGATAGCATAGTAGATTCAATTGGTATGGAATTAATTACGTCCTGGAATGAGAGTATGTGTGTGTCCCAAACAATATGTTTTTTATGGCAGTATATTCTACACAGTTTACCAATTTCTTTCATTAATCGTTCACAAGGGTTCGAAGAAGCATGGTACATGGATATATAGATCGGAGAAATGTTTCTAGCTTGTAACATACGTGTCCATATAGCAGATCGAAACTGTGGTCCATTGTCGGAAATTACTTTCAACACATGCCCTACATGAAATAGAAAATGTTTTACAAATGCTTTCGAAACAGTTTTAGCAGTAGCTTTGCGTAACGGAGTGAAGGTAACAAATTTTGAAGTGAGTTCAACGGCGACAAAAATGTAGCAAAAACCTCTATTAGTTCTGGGAATCGGACCAAAAATATCTACAGCGGCCATGTGTCTCAATTTAACAGGTACAATGGGATGTAATGGAGGAATATGTGAAGTCAAATCTGACTTAGCTTTCTGGCAGATTTTACATGACGCTAAAACTCGTCGAATACGTTTTTCCATGTTGGTAAAATAACAGTTCTGTCTCAGTGTGAGGAAACATTTTCTGGCTCCGTAATGTGCGTAACTTAAATGAGTATACCAGATTAATTTGTTAACCAGCTCGTCAGGAATGCATAATAACCAATGTTGCTGTCAGGGTGAGAGCGGCGAAACAGAATGTTATTGCGTACAGTGTAATGGTTTCTAATGGTAACATTATTCCTATCTTGCCAAAGATGTTTAATTTCTTTCCATACGTTGTCTTTACTCTGCTCTTTTGCTATGTCTTGTAATGACGACGAAATGAAATTTTCAAATGCAACTTGTTGAATGTACATGACGCTGAAATTTGCTTTGCAGAAGTTGGTTGCGATGTATTGCTAATTGTTGCTGAGAGAACGGGATAGTGCGTCTGCTACAACATTTTGTGTGCCGGGAATGTGAACAATTGTAAAATTAAATTCTTGTAAATAAAGTTTCCATCTACTTAATCTGTCGTGTGTAAATTTAGCCGAAAGTAAAAACTGTATCGCTCTATGATCTGTGTAAACGGTCGTATGTCTTCCATAAAGAAAATGCCGAAATCTTGTAAATGCCCATACAACACATAATGTTTCAAGCTCTGTAACAGAATAATTACTTTCAGCAAGTGACAGAATGCGACTCGCAAAGGCGATGTTTTTAATTACTGTAGTGCCATCTTCTTCAATTTCCTGAAAAATGTGTACGTCTAAAGCGGTGTTAAAACTGTCGGTGGTAATGGAAAAATTTCTAGTAAGATCTTGGTGTGATAAAAATGGTGCATTCAACAAAGCATGTTACAAATAACATTCTCGTGAGCAAGATTCTGCGTGTCAAAAGCATTGCTTGCGTTACTGGAAGACGCAACCTGTACTGTATCTAGTCAAATTCTATCTGGCGTGCTATTATTCTCAGGAGGATGATGTGGCATTTCCACTATTTGGACTGTTCTGTTATTTCTTCCTGACGTATTACGTTCGGGATAATATCTACTGTCTGGTTCATTCAAGATAATATGTCGTTGCGGATGATTTTGCTGCTGATAATACCGACTGTTATTAAACGAACGCTGAAAATTGTGCCCATTATTTTTACGTCTGTCATGATAGTCATTTCTATACGGTGCATTGCGCTAGGAATTGAAATGATGTGTTTTCTGTACGTAGTTATTTCCTTGTTGCTGTGCGTTACTATTTGTTGGGGCTGACGCTATACGTGCAGGCGGCGAAACATTAAAGCTTGGTTGACCTTGTACATTACATTGTTGGTTAGGTATGCTAACCGGCTGGTTTTGTTGCTATTGCGGTGAAAAACCTCTATTGTTACCAAAAATATGTTTGCTACTGTTAAAAATTTTACACATACTGATGATTAAATTTTTGTCAGGTATTAAAGTTCTCATGGTTGTCGTTTCTGGAGCGCCTAATGATAACTGTCACTTTCGGTAAAACTTGTCTTATCGGGTTTTCTTTACACATTCTTACACATAGATAGGGCGACAGTTGAAGAGCTGTTCTGATAGATATAAAGGATAGTAGAAGAGAAGGCAGCAGTGCAGAAAACTAAAGATGAAATAGCACTACTACGGCTCGGGGCCCTGTGCACGCTACGGCACATATTCATTAAAGCGTAATGAATCCCCTGAGGTTTATTACGCACTGCAAATAAATTTTAGTTTCTGCATTACAGGCAGTGCCAGTGAAAATTCAAAAGCAAATTGCTGTATCCATGCTAATTCTAATGTCTGCATTACACGAAATCCCGGTAAAAATTCAAGAGCAAATTGCCGTATCCAGTTCAAAGCATGTACCTGTGCTCTGTCATTTTCAAATACCTTAGATTTTCTTACGGATAAAAATTGCTCGTAATCAACGTTATCGTCTCTAAATGTGTGAATAGGTTCAGGATTGAATAACAATCTGTTTGTCTGTATCACTTCGTATTCTAAGTCGCGTGGTCTCTGTAAATTACCTAAGTTACACTGGCTGTGTGAATGTGACAAATGTTCGAAATGCGGCGTCTGCTGGGACGTGTTAGTGACTAAAACATTTTTCATTTCTGTCGCTTTAATACGTTCGTCAATTAAGTTGTTCTGCTGCTCACATTTCTTATCGATTTCCGTATCCACAGTGTGTGAAAGTTCTGGTGACTTTAAATTAAACTCGTCGTGTAACTGTGTCGCATTTTCAGAACATTGTTCAGCGACTGCATTAATTTCATCTCTAAGTTATTCTGTTGTGTCTACACGTGTACTACTTAATTCTTGTACAACTGATGTGGTTCCTTCATTACTGTTCCTAGCATGAGCCTTACTTTCCTCACATAATTGTTCTTTCGTGTCGTGACGTTGCACGGTAACAGCTGTAATCTGTTCACTAACTTGTTTGTTCTGTTCGTTAAGGTTGTCGTGTTTTTCGTTCGTCAGTTAGAAACTTTCATTAAGTTGTTTGCGCGATTCATTAAGTTGTTTGAAATGGTTGTCGAAACTTTCATTAAGTTGTTTGAAATGGTTGTCGATTATTTCACTAAGTTATTGTTTGAGATTTTCATTATTTTCATTAAGTTGTTGCTTGAAATTTTCATTATTTTGTTTGAAATGATCGTTTTGTTCTTTCTTAAACTGTAGCAATACTGCCATAATTTGATCCAATCCAATATTACCTACACTATTCTCTGTGCTGTTTGATGGCATACCTGCAATTGTCACGTTTTCTGTAACCATTGGTCATTCTGTAATTCTTGTAAAGGTTGGCCAATCGAATGTGCACTGTTGGTCACTAAATAGGAATTAAATAAATTTGACGTACTTTGAGTACATTGTTCATTTTCGTCAGAAAAATTTGCCTGTTCATTACGTAAATTTTGCAAACCGAGTGTGTCAAGCCGGGCAGCGTTCATTGTAACAGAACGTGCCGCGTCATCAATTGTCGATAAATTAACAAAGGACACAATTGAATTTATTTGCTCATCATTAGCATTAAAATCATTACTAGTGATCGGTACGCACTGATTGTCTGTAAATGGAGGATTGTCATCATTACACTGAGTGTCGCAAATATTATCGGTCAAATTATTAGAGTCGGTTATTTCGCTCATTACACATCGTGATGTACTGTTAACAGTTTTTCGCGGCATTTTCACTAATCAAAATTAAGCACAAATCAAACAAGGACAATGCAAAAATGCAACAAACACAATTACAACAGAGAGCAACAAATTGCCGATGAACTGTGAAAGAAAGAGTGACAAATTAGTAAATGCGTTGCGCCAGATGCAAACTACATTTAAGTAAATAAGAGCAGATATATGACTACTTATCAGAAGATTCACAAAGAAATACGATCCTGGCCGGATGTCGGCAAGTGTAACTTCCCTACAGAATTTAAAGAAAAATTAAATTATAATAATTATTATGGAGCCAAGTGTAAACCCCCACAGAAATATTTTAAATTAGAAACCAAGAACCATGAACCAAGTGTAACCTCCGCACAAAAATAATAATGAAATGAACCATGTGTAAACTCCCATAAAAATATTAATCAAATGAATTTTTAAAGCATTGTAACCTCTGAACAAAATTAATTTTAATGTAATCTCTGAACAAAATTGGCTCCCATTTATAATCTGTGTGCAGAAATGCATTCGCATTTAATGTTCCCACAAAATTCTTTTCTCATTCAATGTTAAGTTCGAAACAGAAAAATTCCTAAACACCAAAATAATTTAAAAAAATTAGTAACCTGGTAAATTTTATGAGGCCCTGTATTCTGAATAAAAAAAGCAAAATTCTTACCTCAATAAAAACTGCGAATACATCTGCTCTTATGTAGAATTTTTTTTACACAGCTTCGTGCAATGCTGGCGTATTTTTTTTTTTTTTTATTCTTGGAAGGAATGATCATGCATTGGAAATATTCTTTAAATTGAAATGAATGCTTTTCTTTAAAAAAGTTACTTTATATTATAAAAATTATTATTGGGGCATTTTTTGAAAGAAATCAAATGATAATTAATGTACATTACTAGATATGCGCAAGGCTGCTTCTTTACTTTCTACAATAATACCCATCCTGCAGAGTCCTGACCAGAGCAGACTACCGACACACGCAGACTACTGCATACTCAAGACAACTGTCGAATACTGCTTACTAGCACGGACTGACTACTACTGCCGACTGTCGACTGACGCCGACTCGCGACAAGCAACAACTAACTACATACTACTCTCTGGTCAGAGACTCTGCCATGCCTCGCCCATCGCCGGCAACACATACGTCTTACATCATATACAACGCAAATGACAAGACTATCTTCTTTTACTGTCGATGGAATAAGGACTACACGCCTGACCTTTACTTCATCACCCGGTGCCCAAACGTGCCGGATGAGGTTCTCTGCAGAGTCTTAACCGATTCCCCCATAGCCAGCGGCATTGTGCAATAATTCTCCTGACAGGATTGTTCATACCCAATCAAAAAGGAAATTCAAAATTTAAAAAAAAACTAGGCTATATTTTCCCAACAAACAGAAACCAACAACTACAATAGATTTCAGAAAAATAAGAGTACAGACAAATAATGAATATGATGAGGTTACTGCATTTTTTGTGGTAAACTCCTGGCTGGGATGAAGACGGTGGTGATCTTGCTGGTGCATCCGATCGCCTACAATCACTAAATGAGGGCAGACAAAACAGTATAAAAGAAACCGTGGCTTCATTGGACTATACATATTACAGTTGGAGGGCCTGGTCCTTAGAAAGCTGGATACTTTAACACCACCAAACGACAGAAGTCTAACATTAATATAGATGATATGGCTCATTACATTATCTCCTCCCCCAAGTCAACAAGAGATAAACAAACCAAAAGAGAAGTTAGATATGTCTATAAATTAAAGAAACCATCAGCTCTGCAAACACTTAAGTACTCCATCTCATTTCAGATACAAGAGGCCATAGTATATAGTGAACATGGAACCTAGAAAGACAACAGGCATGATGGCATTTATTCCGAGTTTCTGATGCATTGTGGTCTAGTCAGTGTCAAATGGTAGAACACCTTCTTTTTAAACGTCTTAGAGACAGATCGTCTGCCATCCCACTTCAAGGAAAGAAAGATCATTGCTGTAACAAAGCAACAAAAAATTCTCAAAAGTTGGAACCTAATGACCCATTGCTCTCCTTAATGTCATGTTCAAGCTTCTGGGAAGGCTCATTAATAACAGAATCTGCTTGGCCATTAACAAAATCGTCCCAGTTGAGCAATTTGGATTTAAACTAGGAACAAGACGTGAGGAACAGGTAGTAACAGTAGCAACGCATATTCTCTTCTCTATTCAAAGCTATAATCAATGAATTTCATATATCAGAAATGTATTAAGTTATTTAAGGAATAATGCATTTAAGTAGCAATGAACTATATTCTACTTCAACTAACAAGTTACAAACATAAGTGTATTTCTCATGTGAAGCTAAAATTCACGTATTCCCTGTATGAAGTGCACAAACGGCATTTAATCTGTATAATATGTGCAAACATACATTAGCGCAAATCATTTCAGATGGGAATAACTCGAAATGTACCGAGAACTTCTCATCTGAAATAGATAGAAATAGGCGATTACTAACCAACATGCTTTCTCTATGTTACAAATTATTCTTAACCACGTTCATTGTGTTACATTTTCTTTTTCTTCGTTTTTTTGCCATTTGCATTATATAAATTATATTCTCATCAACTAGATAGTAACAAATTATATGGAAAAAATTTTAACAATTGTTAAGCATTCAATTCGCTGTAACTTCAGAGAAATCTTTGTATATTATGTTCTTTATATTAATTTTTTTAAAGCATTAACAACTGTATGCCAATAAGACTGTAACAGTGAGAAGTCTTTGCTATTAGATTCAGAAGTATCCGACCCTCCTTACACTTCAAGGCGGTTGGTTACTCTGTACTGTTAATGAAATAAATAAATAAATAAATCGAAATTCGGATTTGAGAAGCAGAATGTAAAACTGAGGGTTTCCTTTGGAAGATCAAAGATACCGTCTGGCATGACAGACTCCTTACTTAAATCCGTTAGTGTCATTCCGTCTCGGAAACTAACCACTCGAATTGGCAACATGCGGAGAAACAGATACCTCCAGGTGTTCCCAGAGAACTGTAAAAGTAGAATTCATAAAAGACTTAATTGATGGAATTCCACGAGGTTCTGTTTTGGCCCCATTTCTTTTTATGTTCTGTACGTATGACCTCCCTGAAACAAAGTCAAGGAAATTTATTTACGCTGATGACATTGCTTTCATTGGTCAAGATCAAAACTTTATGAAAGCTGAAACACTACTGACAACATGCCTGAAGACGTTGGATGAATAGTTCAAACATAACTATTCCGACAGCATCATCAAAAGACTGTTGTATCAACTTTCTACCTAAAGGATAACCAAGGAAACTACAAATGTAACATCACATTCTGAGATCAGTCTCTCCAGTATTGCAACACTCCATAAAGCCCAGGTGCGACCTTACACATTTCTTTGACATACAAAATCTATCTCCAGTATGTGACAACTAAAATAAGAATTTCGAACGATATACTCCTGAAATTAACAGGAACAGCCTTTGGTGCTATTGCAACACTCCTCAGATAATCAGCTTTACTTCTTCCATAGTCAGCCGCTGAATACTGCTGTTCCATCTGCATAAACAGTGCTCATACTAAAATAATTGACACACAGCGCAGTCGAGCAGAGCGCCTCATCACAGTGTGTATTATTCCCACAATCACACACTGAGTACCGGTGCTTAGTAATATTTCACCGTCATGCATAAAACGATCACAGACATTGTTGAGTATGTTGACAAGAATAGAAAACAATCCAGAATTACCAGTTCATTCAAAAATTTCATTATCAGTTCACCAGCGACTGAAGACAATAAAATCATCGTGGCGTACTGCAATCAGTCTGTGGGACACTAAATTTCAATATAAAAGATGCCCGGAACAATCAAAAGCAGTAGAAAACTTGCATGAAGCGTCACCAACTAATTAAAACTCACTGGGAGCGACCAGCAGGCTTTCATCTGCCCAGTCTACGTTGACGCGTGCTGAATCAGATCAAACTGCAGTGCTGCACCAGTGTGGATGGAAGTCCTGCCCTGAATATGTCTGCAGTGAAATGGAGAAAACAGTACATTACGTAAGATATGAATGTTCTCTCCACACCTTCACGACTTGTCTGTAGAAGCTTCTGACTGGATTTCCAGTCTAGACTTAGTGCTATGGACCCATTTACGAAATTGAGGTTGTGGGTATCTGTGTAAAATTTGTATGACTGTTGTAAACAGTTGTCTTGTATTTTCTCCAGTCACCAACGACAAATAAATAAATAGTTTCCCTCTGTTAAATAATTTCCGTCTGTTAAATAATGGCAACGGCCTTGCCGCAGTGGATACACCGGTTCCCGTGAGATCACCGAAGTTAAGCGCTGTCGGGCGTGGTCGGCACTTGGATGGGTGACCGCCCAGGCCGCTATGCGCTGTTGCCATTTTTCGGGGTGCACTCAGCCTCGTGATGCCAATTGAAGGGCTACTCGACCGAATAGTAGCGGCTTCGGTCAAGAATACCATCTTACAACCAGGAGAGCGGTTTGCTGATTACACGCTCCTCCTATCCGCATCCTCCACTGAGGATGACACGGCGGTCGGATGGTCCCGGTAGGCCACTCGTGGCCTGAAGACCGAGTGCTGTTAAATAATAATCAAATGCTTCCATCTTATAGTTCTTTCTCTTTTCGTTTCTCAACTGCTCACGTGACCATCTGTTCCTCCACCTTCATTAATCACGTTTTATCGAGTTCTCTCACCTCCCGCTCGTCCAACCCTCCTCTCATGTCCATTGCTGCTAGCACTCACACATAAATTGTCTTTGTTGTTCTACTTCTTCATGAATATAAAGTGTGTTTCTCTCAGCTGTAGCCGGCCGGTGTGGCCAAGCGGTTCTATGCGCTTCAGTCTGGAAGTGCGCGACCGCTACGGTCGCAGGTTCGAATCCTGCCTCGGGCATGGATGTGTGTGATGTCCTTAGGTTAGTTAGGTTTAAGTGGTTCTTGAGTTCTAGGGGACTGATGGCCTCAAATGTTAAGTCCCATAGTGCTCAGAGCCATTTTCTCTGCTGTAGCTGCCATTGTTTCCAATATTTATGTCAAATTTATTTCTAAATGTTGGATCTATATTGGACGTAGAAGCTCTTACGACGTTTTTAGTAATAATTCAAAGTAAAATATGTAGAATGCCTGTTTTAATCCTCTTTCCATGAAAAGTACACTAATAAACAAAATTAACAACGCACATATAATCAAGAGAGGCCAACCAAGATAAATACAAACGCGAATATATACGTTTTCAACCTTTTCAAAGGAGATAACGCTCATAAATGCCATACTGATATAGTTATCTGTACTGATGAAATACGTAGTGCAAACATCAGTAGTAGGCACAAACGACCAACACGGCACTATCAAGCGACGTGACACACGCTAGGAGTAAAACGGGAAGCAGGATAAAGTAAAGCCCAAGAGAAACAAAACTTTAACCACCAGTGCACTGCGGGGCGAAAGAATGCCGGTGCAGGTGGATTGCGTAAGTGGATTACTTCCTATAGAAAGTTGTTTCATTCAGTCTGAATTAGGCGACTACCGAAAACTCGAGCGTAACAAATAAGACTCATAAAAATAGAAGAAGGGGATAGAAACATGAGGAAGTGCACAATTTAAGGACAGCAGATGTTTTTAAATAAGATGAAATGATAGTACACAAAAAGAACGAAAAATGCAATGGAAAGGAGAGCACTGTGTAGGTGATGGGACAGCAAGGTCCACACAGATTGGGTCGTTCCATTTCGAAGAAAAAACAGAAACGGTAGATACGCAACAGACGGCGATATGTTTAAGATAGGAGACTGAATGTGCGATTAATGGTACAAACGATGTAAGACTAGAAAATGACAATCTTCATATTAAATATGATGCAGACAGGTGAGTAACTAAAAGCTTTTAAAGAATATACACTCCTGGAAATTGAAATAAGAACACCGTGAATTCATTGTCCCAGGAAGGGGAAACTTTATTGACACATTCCTGGGGTCAGATACATCACATGATCACACTGACAGACCCACAGGCACATAGACACAGGCAACAGAGCATGCACAATGTCGGCACTAGTACTTTGTATATCCACCTTTCGCAGCAATGCAGGCTGCTATTCTCCCATGGAGACGATCGTAGAGATGCTGGATGTAGTCCTGTGGAACGGCTTGCCATGCCATTTCCACCTGGCGCCTCAGTTGGACAAGCGTTCGTGCTGGACGTGCAGACCGCGTGAGACGACGCTTCATCCAGTCCCAAACATGCTCAATGGGGGACAGATCCGGAGATCTTGCTGGCCAGGGTAGTTGACTTACACCTTCTAGAGCACGTTGGGTGGCACGGGATACATGCGGACGTGCATTGTCCTGTTGGAACAGCAAGTTCCCTTGCCGGTCTAGGAATGGTAGAACGATGGGTTCGATGACGGTTTGGATGTACCGTGCACTATTCAGTGTCCCCTCGACGATCACCAGTGGTGTACGGCCAGTGTAGGAGATCGCTCCCCACACCATGATGCCGGGTGTTGGCCCTGTGTGCCTCGGTCGTATGCAGTCCTGATTGTGGCACTCACCTGCACGGCGCCAAACACGCATACGACCATCATTGGCACCAAGGCAGAAGCGACTCTCATCGCTGAAGACGACACGTCTCCATTCGTCCCTCCATTCACGCCTGTCGCGACACCACTGGAGGCGGGCTGCACGATGTTGGGGCGTGAGCGGAAGACGGCCTAACGGTGTGCGGGACCGTAGCCCAGCTTCATGGAGACGGTTGCGAATGGTCCTCGCCGATACCCCAGGAGCAACAGTGTCCCTAATTTGCTGGGAAGTGGCGGTGCGGTCCCCTACGGCACTGCATAGGATCCTACGGTCTTGGCGTGCATCCGTGCGTCGCTGCGGTCCGGTCCCAGGTCGACGGGCACGTGCACCTTCCGCCGACCACTGGCGACAACATCGATGTACTGTGAAGACCTCACGCCCCACGTGTTGAGCAATTCGGCGGTACGTCCACCCGGCCTCCCGCATGCCCACTATACGCCCTCGCTCAAAGTCCGTCAACTGCACATACGGTTCACGTCCACGCTGTCGCGGCATGCTACCAGTGTTAAAGACTGCGATGGAGCTCCGTATGCCACGGCAAACTGGCTGACACTGACGGCGGCGGTGCACAAATGCTGCGCAGCTAGCGCCATTCGACGGCGAACACCGCGGTTCCTGGTGTGTCCGCTGTGCCGTGCGTGTGATCATTGCTTGTACAGCCCTCTCGCAGTGTCCGGAGCAAGTATGGTGGGTCTGACACACCGGTGTCAATGTGTTCTTTTTTCCATTTCCAGGAGTGTATTTTAGCGGTGTATCTTGATTTGGTGTCACTATAAGAAGGTGTTCCAACAAAGACGAATACCCGATTAAGAAGTGATTTTTCATGTTAGTAATGGGTTTATGAGAGGACTACAGTAGTAAAACGAATCGGTGTCACTTCTAAAACAGTGACTGTGCACGTAAGTGGTTGAGCTACGTCGCTGCCCACGTATAAGAACTGCACTTAATTATCAGCCAAGTGTTCTAGAACAAGTAACAGATTACATAGCAAACTTTTATTCAGAATATGGATCCTAATTCTACTAATGAGTGCTAGTCAACGTATAATATGTGGTACAGACTCTAATTATATGCTTAAGAAAGAAGACGCCTAAAATAAAGTGGACAGATAGGATAAGAAATGAGGCTTCCCACAGAATAGGCGCTGAAATGACAGCATTAGAAACATTGTCTAGAATAGAGGACAGAGGATAGCTAGTGTGTTAAGACTTAATGGAATGATGTCCATGGTACTAAATGGAACAAAAACTACGAGGAGAGCGAAAGACTGGAATCAGTCCAACAAATAATTGAGGATGCTGACTGTACTACTCTAAAATGTAGAGGTTAATTCAAGATATGAAGTTGCGGCACGTCGCAATAAAATTTATCATGTTAGAAGGATATTACGCATGTTTGCCTTGAGATGTCTACCAGTATTATTGGTTCTGTCTTCGTGAACACCATAGCTACATGTGGATGAGTTAGATTTAAAGCAATCAGGGCCTGTTTAAGGCACACCCACGATGAAGAAATAGGACACGTCTCTTTCTTGAAAGATAATGTCTACACAGTATCTGGATGGGACTCACACCCTATAAAATATACCGTCACATAGGACGTTGTCAGGCACGTGGCACACTTTGCAGAGAACATGTACTAACGCAAGCTCTTTTAGACCAGCAAATTATATGTCTTTGGAATCAAACGAGACACCAAACATGAATAAACTTGAGACTTGGATATATTTGGAACGTTATTTCTATTTTGAACTGCAATTTCCTTAACCTTTAATATAAAGGGAGTGGAAGGACTTGACCCATACAGCGACCATTTCATTTCAACATATTTATTTGCATCATAGATAAACCATTAAGAGAATTACAGTCATAAATCAGATATTTTCTTTAAGAAACGCCATTCAGGCAAAGTTTACAAAATGCTTGTTATATAAAACCACAAATGAATTAATCTCTTTAAAAACATTTAAAAACCCGCCACTCAGGCCAATTTTACAAACTGCTTGTTATATGAAACCACAAACGAATTAATCTCTTTGCAAACATTTAAAAAAACCGCCACTCGGGCCAAGTAAATCACTTGAAATAAACTTTACATCAAATAACCAGGAAATCAATTATTACTTCCACATTCCACATAGATTGAAAACCACCCCCCCCCCCCCGCCCCCCCGCCCGGGCGAGATATTACCAGACAACTCTACAAGGATATAGAAAGTTTGGTCAATAGTAACCCAGTTACTTCCCCATCGAAATTGACATACGCCACAAAAGCTGAATTGCACCGTAATTTTAGAAAACGCTTTCAATTGAGACTCATTCTTCTAGAAATCCCTCAAAATTCTTAAGACAAATATTTAAAACATTTAACCTGGGAAACCTTGCAGGGCCACCACAAGTTTTAGAAAACTGCAGATTGTACAATAATTGAGGCCCGAGATTGTGAGGCCGCGACTTGGCCACGAACGGTGGAGGCGACTGAGTACTTTTCTTCGAATTAAGATGTGGACTCCGTTTGTACTTCCACCCCGTTCAGAACACCAAACAGCACACGCCAGCTCAGGCGAAGTCCACCGCCCGTACGCCAGCTAGTAATTTAAAAGGGGAGGCTTTGCACTTCGGTGGCCCAATGATTCTTCTGAAACATAAATCAGAAGCGACAACAGAGAACCAAACAACCCTTCCTTCACCTTAATACTCAAACTTATACAGAAAACTACAATAATAAAAGTGATTTCATTCCTTTAAGCTAAACCACGTACACGAATGATGCAAACGGAACTGGCTCATTAAAACCCAAGCATCACATGGAGCACCTTATGTGGGCCTGTAAGGTACCACACGGCAATCTTTAGACACGGAATATAGATCGTTCGGTAAGGCTTCACACACGTGTCAATGTCTTAGACACTTGAAGCTGAGGTAAGAACAATGCTATTAAGGAGCAAAGCACACACTTAATAAGAGGCATGAAATATCACATCACAGTCCTTGCAACGCTTTGCTGCCTCAAGAGCAATCATCATTATATTTCACTAATCGTTGGTAGGACTTGAATTTCTTAACTTGATGCCAGCTATAGATGGGTCGAACTCGTTCATTCCAGTGAACTACTTCAATCGTTTAACTCTTTACCGTGAAGCGTTCAAATGAAGTAGTTCATTCATGAAGTACGGGAAGCCTGGCGAAGTTGCCAGTTCGCCGCTCAGCCGCGGCTACGCTCGCTTCGCCTCGCTCGTACAAAAAGCTTCGTAATACTTCATAATTTTACCAACAGATGGCCAACTATGCAGTAACGTACACGTAACGTTTTACGCTCTTACAGCGCCCGAATTAACTTAAATAGAGCATGGTCGAAGAGGACACATGAAAGATAAACAGAGAAGCTTGTTACATATAAAGAAGGTGATACATTTAATCTCGCTCGACATTTTTTCATGAAGCGCCCAAAAAAGTCTTTATCTGCCAAGTGAAACATTATTTGTTGTATTCATGGACTGAAAACTAGGGCTACCAACGAAATGAAGTCCAATTTTATGTTCCTTTTAAAATTTAATCCAAAATAGAATGAGTTTGTGTACCACTGTCACAAAGTCTATACGCCTACGTTAAGTAATTATTCAGAAGTTTTCCTGTAGATTTTATTTTTGTTGAGAATAATAACCCACCGCATTAAAAACGTAAACTGTCACCTGTAGTCATTGGTACGATTTCAAGTATAATCCCTCTTTCAGTGTTATTAACAAACCTTTTATTTTCATGTTGGCTGTCCGTGCTCACACAGCCAGCCTCTTCGTTTGTATCTTTAATATTCATTTGTCTGCAAGCGCTGCCAACGGTAGGCTACTCGTGGACGCGAAGTATAACTGCACAAATGGTCACTGGTAATGATGCCAGCACTGCAGGAAGCAGCTGACGCTGCTTTCACCTCGACCCTCACCTCTCCAACCACTCCTAAAGCTATCGTTCACCACAAACACCGCGCGATTCGTCGACAGGCAGTAGAGGGAGAACTGAAATGAAGGGAGGATGAGTGACGTAGCGCCGATGTAGTGGGAGAGGGAGAGGGAAGAGAGTGAGTGAACTAGAAAAAAGTGTGGAGCGTGCTATCTCTGAAGAGTTTGAAGTACCAGTTCATTTAAATTGAATGGTTAGTTCACACTTCACTGGAGTGAAGCTTTCATTTGAACGACTCATTCACGAGCTCCCCATGACTAATGCCAGCTGCTGGATCGATGTGGCGAAGACACCAGACGTTGATTAGTCCGATAGTAACAGCGTGCTCCTTCACGGAAGCGAGCACATGCCTTCACGAGGTTGCCAAGAAGCCACAGCGCCGGCCCGCTGTTACTGACCCCAGTATGATCAAGCGCTAACTGCCGCCCGTACTCAGGCACACCGTGCTCGCTGTCGTCTGTCCAACGTCTCGCTAATACACGCACTTCCGCGTGCCGTGCCCAGCGTTGTTGTCCCTGTCCACTCCTTACTGCCCGCTATATCCTGAGTCGGCCCAGGCTCCAAAGACAAACTTCTGCCAGAGGGAATCGATAGTGCCTAACCAAAGATAGCCCTGGCACCAGTCCCACCACGGCCCAATATTAAATAACATAAAAAAGGAAAACTAATACTTTATGCTAAGAGCAAGGACTAAGAGGTGTGGTGTACTGAGACACCTCACAAGAAGGGTTTGTGACAGTTGCTGCCAGAAGTACAGTGGACGTCCTTCTGTAGCAGGGACATCGCAGGTCGCAAACCAGTCACGCTGCCCGCGACAGTCATGCCCCATGGCGAGGCTGTGCCATCAGGAAAGAGAAACGCGCGCTTAGGTAACCCAGCACGACCAGAAGTTGTCACAGTTCAGTCAGGTTGGATCCCTGACGGTGTTTACTTGCGAGTTCGTGTGCGTCGTTCTTAACGGTCGCGAGTTCTGCTCTGTGTTGCTAGTCGTAGTGCCTGAGTCGACGTTGATCTGTCGTTTCGCTTTTGAGGCGCAGTTGTTATCCGTACGTGTCCCGTTCTGCCTGGCATTTACAGGCGACAGAGTTAGGGTATTTGTCGATCGGGACCCTGGCTACGTCAGTCGGGCCGAGGTAAAATATGACTAGGGCTAAGAACAGGAATCCGCGGCTAGGCGGATCTCCCGCCGCTCATTCGCGCGGCAGTGTTATACCGGCCGATCGAAGTTCATACCGGTATACTGCCGGAGGCACCAGTACAGTCACCAACCAATGGGCTAAGGACCGAGCGCACCGTGCCTCCCGCCACAAGTCACCAGTAACCACTGACAGTGTAACGGATTCACGAGAGCCTTGTCCACAGCCCCATGTGAGGGACCGAACTTCCACCTCGTCATCCAACGACTACCATGGCTACCTGGTGACAAACCTCTCACCCACTCCATGTCGGTACCAAACACTGATACAACAGATAACCCCACAGATGCACCATTGGGTGCTGTTTCGTCAACACCATCTCGTCAGTCCAACGGACCTTCTGGGGTCTCCGCCCATGTCGATCCCTCTGTGACAGAAAATCCAAATGGTCATCCTCTCGAGTCCATCGCAGCAGCCATCATTCGGATTCGGATACCTCCCCACCAGGGGCAGCCACACCTATAGGTGCCAAGGACCAGGACATAGGTTCCTGCCCCGACCTCACTTCTCAGAATCTACTGTCACCACTAACAAAGAAGGAGAAGGTCGGACCTAATGTGGTTTACAATCCCGCGAACTACATTTAACTGAACACTGAACTGCAATGCCTTATTACAGGCCAACTGCAGGCAGTTTACCAGAAAGAATATGCCAAGTACATGCTTCAGACGAAAGACGGTTACTTCCAAGTCCTCAACTCTGTGAAATCGAAGGCAATGAGTTACTGCACACATCAGGCTTCTGTCAACAGAAGAAATAAAAATCGTTATCAAAGACTTTCCCTCCGAAGTTACAGAAACAGGCGTCAGGGATTAATTACTCTGTTTCAAGTTCCTGGACCCTTTGGTCCACCAGTATGACAATAGGGCACTGAGAACCAGAAGTTAATCCCTATGTCAATCTATGCTGTCTCCCTTATTAGGAGAGAAGCCGTCGAACATATTTACCAAACCAGATATGTCCTGTGCACCAAGATATGTATTGAATCATATGAAGGCCAGAATGGCCCATCCATCTTGCCACAGGTGTCAACGTTTGCGACACATCAGATATTACTGTTCACTGCCTTTCGGTATATCAAGCATGCCAGCCTGCATGTGTCAGAGGACTGCAAACTCCCAGCCTATGAAAACCTCCTACATATGGTCTCCTGGAAGGACTGTTCTACATACAAGATGACAATGAAGTCTTCCGGCTTCCGAGAAGGAAATCAAGGACGAATCAGCCACCTCTGCTACTGTGGGTTCGTACCCAATTCCCCGTTTTACAAGGTAAACCCAAAGACCGTCAAACCACAGATGCTCAGGCACCTGATACATCTGCAATATGGGGAGTGCCTCTGAGTCGATCCCCTTCAACCACTTCTGCCACTGCATCTCTGTATTCTCCTGCTCATCTGTCTACCGTGACGAATACCAACGCCCACCAAACAGAAAACCCATCTGCAGCCTCTTCACGCCCACCTGTTGAAGAGCGCCAGCCCTTCATTGCGTCACCTTCTCCACCTGTCACAACACCAACACTGCCCATCGAAGGGTCAAGCAGCCCATCTACGATATCCCCACTGTGGTGGAAACAGATGCTTTGTTTCGGGATGACATGCCAGAGATCCTTCAGGTCACCTCTCTGTGCACACAGCTCCACACCAGGGCTGTCATTCGTAAAAAGGCTCAGAAGATACGCTGGTCAGAGGATGGGCTCACGAAGGTCGTCGCCCTGATTGAAGAACTCAGACAAATTTTATTATAATGGCGAATCGCCCACTGCACGATCACCAGCCCTCTCAGGTTCAAGTGGTCTATGTTTTTAATGGTAATGGTATCAAACAGATGAAAACTGAACTGAACATCTTCCTCTATGACCACCATTTTCGGAAACCCACCTCCAACTGGCGGATGATTTTCGTCTACACAACATGATTTGCTATCGCACAGATTGGCTCCTGCACCAAGTTGGGGGCCCAGTGCTGTTCCTCCATAAGACACTTGTCCACAGTCACAAGGCTGTCCAACCACTGTAACACACAAAGGCCACAGTAGTTACTGTCTGTAACCGCCTTGGTGCTATCACATGTATTTGTGCCCTAACCTACCCACATCTTGAAGTGGACCTCTGCAACTGACATTGTTTCTCATTGTTGGGGCAGATCTTAACGCGAAGAATCCAGCTTGGCTCTCGTACATCACTAAACCCAAGGGTCGACTCTTCCTCGAACTGGAAGATACTATAGCACTGTCTGCCTATGGCTCCCACACTTACACACATCTGCTCCAACTGCCAGTCAGGCTTTCTGGGTGTGGCCATTTTCAAGAACATCTCTGTGCAGTTTTTGTTGGAAACACTCTATGAAATGTCCTCTGACCATGACCAAGTGCTCCTGTGCCTTACCATTGTAGCTGTGTCCTTAGACGTCCAATGTACCTTGACCATAATGGATTGTCACAAATTTACCAGGGTCCTCAACATCACCATCTGGCAGTACCGCGACCTGACAACAACTGCCAATATGGTTAGCGCTTTTGATTATTTAGCCATGAAAATCCAGAATGCAATGAGAGCATTTACTTCGATTGCACCTAGGGCTTTAATCCAGTGGATGATTTGCCTCCCATATTTCACGAACTGAAAATCCATAAGAACCACTACTGCACTACTGCCAACAGTGGGATCCTTGAGATAAGTACTGCATGAGGTATCTCCAACGAGTGTTCAGCCGCCACGTTGCTGTAAACGGAACAATGGGACGACGAGATGTTCACCTTTCTCCTGCAACGTAAGTCGGAATGCGCTGTTGTCTGGGCCCTGATGCGCCCCATGGTGAGACCACTGATCCCATTTGCATAGCAGATGGCTTAACTTATGATGCCCCCTGTGTGATGGAAACTTTGGCCGATGCATCAGAGATCCAGAATCAATTACTCATCCAGTACCTCACGCCTAATGAACTCCAGGATGATCACGATATTCTGGCCGCCATTGCTGCTTTCCCAAAACAAACCATCTCTTACTGCCATTTACCTAACGTGCCTGGCATAAGTCCAGTGGATCCTCTGGTGGAAATGTGGGCAGTCGGCTCCTGGCTTTGACGTCATCTTAAAAGAACACCTCTATGGGATCCGCGCAAGCCACTGGCCTTACTCACCAGCATTATGAACTGTGGATGTGGAAACACGCCAAACTGATTGCCATTCGCAAGTTCTCGAAGAATCCTATGCTCCTTACCAAGAAAAGGACAATTAGCTTTCTGAATACATGGCAGAGGTCCTGGAATCTTCGATTCTCCACCACATTTCCCAGCCTCTGGTGGCGGCTGTGTCAGTTCGTTCAGATCTTTTCAGTTTTACTTCCCTCCTGTTAGTTGAACTACAAGTTCTTAGGATCACATAACACATCAGCAAGGGCTTTAGCTCTACCATGTCGACGTCAGCGGTTTTCCTGGACCAACAAAACGCTTACGACAAGATTTGGCAGGACAATCTTTACAAAATGCTGATGGATACGACCATCCTGGACATATACAAGGTACGGCCAAACATTCAGGAAAGATTCCTCACACACAAATAAAGAAAAGATGTTATGTGGACATGTGTCCGGAAACGCTTAATTTCCATGTTAGAGCTCATTTTAGTTTCGTCAGTATGTACTGTACTTCCTCGATTCACCGCCAGTTGGCCCAATTGAAGGAAGGTAATGTTACTTCGGTGCTTGTGTTGACATGCGACTCATTTCTCTACAGTACTAGCATCAAGCACATCAGTACGTAGCATCAACAGGTTAGTGTTCATCAGGAACGTGGTTTTGCAGTCAGTGCAATGTTTACAAATGCGGAGTTGGCAGATGTCCATTTGATGTATGGATTAGCACGGGGCAATAGCCGTGGCGCGGTACGTTTGATTCGAGACAGATTTCCAGAACGAAGGTGTCCCGACAGGAAGACGTTCGAAGCAATTGATCGGCGTCTTAGGGAGCACGGAACATTCCAGCCTATGACTCGCGACTGGGGAAGACCTAGAACGACGAGGACACCTGCAATGGACGAGGCAATTCTTCGTGCAGTAGACGATAACCCTAATGTCAGCGTCAGAGAAGTTGCTGCTGTACAAGGTAACGTTGACCACGTCACTGTATGGAGAGTGCTAAGGGAGAACCAGTTTTTTCCGTACCATGTACAGCGTGTGCATGCAATATCAGCAGCTGATTGGCCTCCACGGGTACACGTCTGCGAATGGTTCATCCAACAATGTGTCAATCCTCATTTCAGTGCAAATGTTCTCTTTACGGATGAGGCTTCATTCCAACGTGATCAAATTGTAAATTTTCACAATCAACATGTGTGGGCTGACGGGAATCCGCACGCAATTGTGCAATCACGTCATCAACACATATTTTCTGTGAACGTTTGGGCAGGCATTGTTGGTGATGTCTTGATTGGGCCCCATGTTCTTCCACCTACGCTCAATGGAGCACGTTATCATGATTTCATACGGGATACTCTACCTGTGTTGCTAGAACATGTGCCTTTACAAGTACGACACAACACGTGGTTAATGCACGATGGAGCTCCTGCACATTTCAGTCCAAGTGTTCGTACGCTTCTCAACAACAGATTCGGCGACCGATGGATTGGTAGAGGCGGACCAATTCCATGGCCTCCACGCTCTCCTGACCTCAACCCTCTTGACTTTCATTTATGGGGGCATTTGAAAGCTCTTGTCTACGCAACCCCGGTACCAAATGTACTTCGTGCTCGTATTGTGGACGGCTGTGATACAATACGCCATTCTCCAGGGCTGCATCAGCGCATCAGGGATTCCATGCGATGGAGGGAGGATGCATGTGTCCTCGCTAACAGAGGACATTTTGAACAGTTCCTGTAACAAAGTGTTTGAAGTCGCATTGGTACGTTCTGTTGCTGTGTGTTTCCATTCCATGATTAATGTGATTTGAAGAGAAGTAATAAAATGAGCTCTAACATGGAAAGTAAGCGTTTTCGGACACATGTCTACATAACATATTTTCTTTCTTTGTGTGTGAGGAATGTTTCCTGAAAGTTTGGCCGTACCTTTTTGTAACACCCTGTATATACCAATATCACGGATGATTTACTGTGCGATAGGATGTTATTGGTTACTCAGCAAGGAAAACGCTCGAGCATACATCACATGTCGATAGGTACTCCTCAGGGCTCTGTGTTGTCTCCCATCCTCTTTAACATTTGTGTTAATGATATGCCAGTCATCCCACGCTGCCACCTGGGGCAATACGCCAAAGATACGGCGCTCTATACGACTGGCCACACATCTCACTTCTCGTTTCCAGAGGCAGGTGGACGCAACGGTCACCTGGTGTCGTTCAAACAATGTTGCCCTTAATGCTGCCAAAACTATGACGGTCTACTTCACCAAACGGTCCCCTATCCTCAGCCACAACGTCACTGTCGCAGGTGTCTGCGTCCCATGGTACAGGGATACCAAATATCTAGCAGTCCTGATTGATAACAAACATTCGGAATCCGTCACCTGAAAGGGCAAAAGCTATCAAAAACATTGAGCACTCTCCTTAACAGCAGGGAACTTCACTCAAACACCACGCTCTGACTGTATCATATGGCTATCCATCCTTCCATCACCCACTGCTCCACTGCCTGAGCCGTGATTAGTGCCTTCCAGATGCAGCCCCTCTGGCAACTGCAGAATAAGGTGCTTTGGTGAGCCTGCATGCTGCTCCACTCACGAGGATTTTTACCCTATACAAGGAGACAAACACGAAACATGGTAACTCTAAAGAAGTCTGTACCAGAGATGACAAGACATCGCTACGACGAAGTGCACAACCTGTATGAGACTGTCAATGGATTACAACACATTGGCACCTCAACCACCCAGCTCTGGTAATGCCATCCTGCTCCTCTTACCAATCAAGGACTCAGATTCAGACGATGGCTAACGATATCCCTGGCACAGCCACTAATATTGTGTCAGTTTTGATACAGACGCTCAATATGTGAAATCCATGGCAAGACCACCACTATCACTACCTATGTAGTTCTGTCACCTCTTGCTGGCGACCCTGAACTTCCGCCATAGGAGGGTAGTATAGCACGTCAAGTCCCACTGCCACACTTTCAACATGCTATACAACGATGTAATTGTAATACAGAAAAATTGTATGCTTACCTAAGACAGTAAGACTGCTCTACACCAGTTACACTGCACAGCAACCTACCACAAAAAAGTTGTAAGTTGCATGTTGTACATCAGTCTGAATCCTGCTAGGGAGTTCCTGCCGAATGTTCATTGTGTCTTCAAGCCTTCAATCGTCGAATGAGGTATAGATACCGTGTCCAATAGGTAGGCAGTGGTTAGTCTTCAGCAGAAATTGAGCAGTGAATAGAATTATCGAGTATGAATAGAAACCACCAAACTTTTAGTTTGGAACTGTTCTGCAAATAGTACACCAAGGCAGAAGATTAGTTTTCTTCTAACTTTAGTTCAGAAAACATTATTTAGTTTGTGTTCACGGAACTGTAGTCAATGCAGGACAGATAGGTTAACCCTGCATTCTACAATTGCTGTAAACAACTTTGCGAAAATTGAGGAACATATTTTACTGTTTACTATTCTGTGTTACTTTCATAGAGGGTGTGCTGCGCAGAAAGCCATATATCTGTCCTACCTTACTCAGAGGCAGTGAGATTTTCATCAAAGTGGACGCCCCCAAGCCACAACAAGAGGAAGAGAAGAACAAGAGAGAAGTGGAGTTGTGGAAGTAGAACATGAAGTATACACAGCAAAATGTGGAGTGCAGTAAATTGAACATGATGTGTGGCGAGTGGTGTATGGAAAGTGGAATGTGGAGAGTGGGGAGTTTAGTGTGGAGGGTGGAGAGTGGAATGTAGAACGTGGAGAACGGAGTGTGAAACGTGGATAGAGGAGAGTGGAATATGGACAACTGAGTGTCAAGAGTGGAGAATTTTGGGTGGAATGTGGACAGTGGAATGTGGAGAGTGCAGTGTGGAGAATGGAGTGTGAAGAAAAAAATGGCTCTGAGCGCTATGGGACTTAACTTCTGAGGTCATCAGTCCCCTAGAACTTAGAACTACTTAAACCTATCCAACCTAAGGACATCACACACATCCATGCCCGAGGCAGGATTCGAACCCGCGACCATAGCGGTCGCGCGGTTCCAGACTGTAGCGCCTGTAACCGCTCGGCCCCTCCGGCCGGCGGAATGTGAAGAGCAGGGAGTTTAGTGTGCATTGTGGAGTGTAGAGTGGAGAGGGGAGTGGGCTGTGGACTGGAGTGGATTGGAGTGGAGGTGAGTGTCCTACCCCTGATATTTTCACCAATATACGATTTCATGAGTTTTAGAACATCAACCCAAGTGTGTATGATTTTCAGCAGAGTAGAAAGGTATTGTAGTTGACGCAGCTGACAGAGTCGCAGTGCATTATTCTGTGTAAAGTGTGAATAGAAGTTGAATAGAAAGACTTTACATTCTTCAAGAAATGAGTGCAGTGCTGTATAGACATCCATATTAATATTGTTAGTGACATACACACATCAACAATAGTTCGGAATATCATAGAGTTTATTACAATGACTTCTTGTAGTACACGCATTGAGGTCTGTATAACATCTTATTGACAAAATAAACATAACAGGATCTGAAAATAGGAAAGATTTTGGTTGGTTACAAAAAAAATCATTCCTAAACAAAAAAAATGGTTCAAATGGCTCTGAGCACTATGGGACTTAACATCTATGGTCATCAGTCCCCTAGAACTTAGAACTACTTAAACCTAACTAACCTAAGGACATCACACAACACCCAGTCATCACGAGGCAGAGAAAATCTCTGACCCCGCCGGGAATCGAACCCGGGAACCCGGGCGCGGGAAGCGAGAACGCTACCGCACGACCACGAGCTGCGGACAACAAAGAGGCTTTCTCCTAAGTGTACATTTTGAAAACAAAAATAGTGGCAATCTTTCTCTCATGATGACGAGTATCAGTCTTTAGTAATGAGTATGTCCTCCCGGCACACGGATGAGTTCTTCCACTCTGTGAGGCACGGTCTGGATGATACCATCAAGTTTACCTGGGGTATGAGGTCCCACTTCTCAGTGGCTACTTCACTGAGATCCTGAAGAGTGTCAGGTGGGACGCTATGCAGTGGCCATCTTCAAATGATCCCATTCATGCTCAGTGCATTCATGTCAAGGGATTGTGCTGGCCAATGCATTCGGTTGGTGTTGCAACTTTAAAGATACCGAGACACTGCTAGAGTACGGCGCGGTCTTGCATTGTTATCGGCTGGGATGAAGTTTTCACCGACTCTGGGAGGTATCGAGGACCAGTCAAGTTGCCTCAACAACATTACACTTCTACCTGATTGCGGATGGATTTCCTGATCGTATCGGCGTTCCTGGTGTCGTCTAGCGGCTGCTCCAGACGTCTAGTGTCCGGTCACAAACAAATCCTGGTCTCGTTAGCAAACATGATATCTCGTTAGCAAACATGAAATTACTCCAATATGCAATGGTTCAATGTTGATGTGCAAGAGACCAGGTCCTTCGACTGCGTCGCTTTCGTTCGTCCAGTGCAAAAGTTCTCATTGGTCTTCTGGAATGAACACCTTCCTGATGCAATCTTCTACCCACTATTTGAGATATGAACCCATGTTGCCCGGGAAAATTCATTTCCGATATTCCTTGCAGTTGTTGTTGGGCCCCTGCATGCCGACAGTTGAAGGAGACAATCCTGAATTGGTGTACTTTCTTAACACCTTAGGCACACCATTTTGAGTGACACGTAACCGATAGGCCACATCTTGCTATGTGTGACCTGCTGAAAGAAAAGCCTACATCCTGACTCTATCGAAGTGCTGTTTGCCTCTAGATTGCATGTTGCTGCACTACTGAACACAAACTGAGTGAAGTAGTTGTTGATAGTGGACTGCCCGCGGTGTGCCGCTGCGGCAGCGTTATGTTTACATTGCTGGGAGACGTCCATAAAGCATGCCAATAGTAAACACCGTCCAGTATATGGGCTGTAACTGCGTTATGCATGAAGTTCCTACGTCAGTGAGACTTCTATGAGGGTTGCCCAGAAAGTAATGCATCGCATTTTCTTTCTTCAACAATCCTTTATTGGACGTATGAGAATTACACACACGAAAGAATGGTGTTTTATCTACATACCATATTTTTTACGTAATCTCCATCCCATTCTATGGCCTTCCTCCAACGAGAAACAAGGGTTTGTATGTCCCGTCGGTACCAATACTTGTCCTGATGGTGGAACCAGTCCTTGAGTTTGTGAATCACCTCCTCATCGCCCTCAAAATGTCTTCCACGAATGGCATCCTTCAATCTGTAATCGCGAATGACATCTGCTCACTGCAATATGTCAGGTGCGACCTCATCCTCCGTGCCCAGTGATTAACTACTGTCGAGAGCAGATGCTCCATAGACTTTGCACAAGCATTTGTGAATATTCCCCACAGTTTCTTTCTCTGCAGTGATAAATTCTATGACTGCACTTTGCTTGTAACGTACATCACTTATACACGCCATTTTGAAGCTGTCCTGCAGCTACGCTATCTGTTAGAGGTGACGGAAACTTGGCGAACTCACTCAGGAAACTTCAGCTACACTAGACTCTCGCTAATCCGGCCCTCAGTAGTCCAGCCTCTCAGTAATCCGGCACACATCCAGAAAACACGTGCACGATGAATTATCGTGCGCAAAAATGCTTAGTTAAACAGTGCCTTATATACTGAATTTGAAATTGTAGCTTTCTTTACAGTTCGGAATCGTGTCTTCCAAAAGGAAACACTATACGCTAGACCTCAAGAAGAAGCTCGAAATTTTAAATAAATTAAATCGAGGTTCTTCGAAGAAAGCCATTCCTGCTGAGTTCAATATTGGACGATCAATTATTCATGACATCAAAAAGAAAGAAGATGTTATTCGTCAATTCTCAACACAAATGGATAGTGGTTCAAATGGCTCTGAGCACTATGGGACTCAACTGCTGAGGTCATTAGTCCCCTAGAACTTAGAACTAGTTAAACCTAACTAACCTAAGGACATCACAAACATCCATGCCCGAGGCAGGATTCGAGCCTGCGACCGTAGCGGTCTTGCGGTTCCAGACTGCAAATGGATAGTGAGTTGGGAAAACGGAAGGTCATGCGAAACAGAGAGAATGAAGAACTGGACGTAGGTGTTTATAGATGGTTCATACAACAACGCAGTAAAGCAGTTCCAGTGAGTGCCTCGATTATAAAGGAAAAAGCAGATGCATTTTACAAACAACTTGGCGGTAGTAACTTGTTTGCAGCGAGCGAAGGTTGGCTATCAAACTGAAAAAAAAGACCTCGCATTCGTTCGGCAGCTGACAGTCACCGAGGAAAGTAGCTCAGCTAACGATAAGGATGCTGATGAATTTGTAAGCAAGATACGGAAGATATTAGAGGGAGAAGATTTAACTGCTGATGCCTTGTATAATGCTGATGAAACGGGACTCTTTTACAAGATGCTTCCTTCAAAGACATTAGCTGCCAAGAACAAAAAAGAAGCTGCTGATGAAACAGGACTCTTTTACAAGATGCTTCCTTCAAAAACATTAGCTGCCAAGAACAAACAAGACGCTTGTGGTTACAAGCAACAGAAACAGCGTGTAACATTAATGGCGTGTTATAATGCAAATGGGAGTCATAAACTACCGCTTATGGTGATTGGAAAATCCCAACATCCATGTTGATTTTAACACAATGACATAAATAGTCTACCAGTGCAGTATTGCACTCAGAAGAAAGCGTGGATGGACAGACAAATACTCTCTCGGTGGTTCCGTCAAACGTTTGTACTAGCAGTGAAAAAAGAGCTAAAGAAGAAAAAGGTTCCACTGAAAGCTATGCTTATAATTGACAATGTTCCCAGTCATCCTTCAAATGTTTCTCTAAACTCCGATGGTATACAAGCACTCTTTCTCGCACCCAATGTGATAGCCTTAATTCAGCCCATGGAGCAGGGAATTTTGGAATCAATTACAGGTCATTATCGACATTCACTTCTCGTCTCCTTGCTGAACGAAAAGGAGAACTACTCTATTGAGACTGTGATGAAGGCGTGGAAAGCAATTAACATACGTGATGTTGTTTTCCAAGCAGCCGAAGCATGGGATAAAGTGGAGAGCGCTGCCATAACGAAGAGCTGGAGAAAATTGTGGCCATGCATTGATGCCGAGTTGGATCCAGTAGTGAGTGAGAGCGATGGGCCAGTCAGTTCGGAATTATCAATTACTTTGCACATTGACATGTTCCACAACCTACCAGGAGGAGAAGAAATTGATGATGATGATGTTACTAAGTGGATGAATGAGGAAAACTGTGATACGGACCAAACTTTATTAAAAGCGTGCAAGAAATTAATGATGAAAGTGATGAAGAAGAGGACACAGGAGGAGAGAGCATGAAGATTTCTCACACTGCTGGTGCTGAAGCTGCCTAGGTCTTCCTGGAGTACATTATGCAACAACCAGGTACATTCAGTACCGATTTCCGTCTCTAATGACCTCGTTGTCGACGGGACGTTAAACACTAATCTCCTCTTCTTCCTCTCAGTACCGATGTGATGCTTGTAAGATGGTTGCGTGATAAAGCATGCCACCGTCGCGTATCATCATTGGGACATGTTTCATAGTGAGGGATACGACTGTATAATTATGTACAGTACACACTCAAGAACTAAGTTTTCTTTCAATATTAATGTATTTTGGGATTTAATAAAGTATATCCACTATGTTTTAAAATTGTATCCTTCGGTTTAATAAAGTACAGTACACTATATCCCCTATGTTTTCAAAATAAATAAAACAAAATAAATGAATAAAATAAATTTCAGACACTCAATAATCCGGCACTTCCGCTAATCTGTCACCCATACGTGCCAGGAATAGCCGAATTAGCGAGAGTCTAGTGTAATACATAAGTAACGTTTCGCATTCGTAGCATTATTTTCGCTTGAGAACTAAAAGTCAGTGCATTACTTTCTGGGCAGCCCTCGTAGTAACGTAGATTACATTTTACGATAGCATTGCAAACTTTTGTCGAGCTTTCTAATTGCCATGGACAGAGCGTATTGCTAACTCTGAATACACAAGAAGACATCATATTTCGTAGCACTAGGTAACATAAAATGGGAAAGGAGCAATTGTTAGTAATGTATATCAAAATCTCCTTCTTTTTTTATTTCTTTGATGAAATATTATTTTATAATTTTCGAACGCTTCCCCGGCAATCAGTGACCTTTTTCTTAATTTGTCGTCAGTGCGATTCACATCTTTGTCCTATCCACGTTTTATGGTAGTCAAAGATTTGTCTGAGCACAGAGCAGATTTTGTTGCACTGCTGTATTGAATTTATTAATGTGTTTGCGTCATTGTCGAAGATGTTTCTCTTTATTTTCATTGTCTGCAATAACAGCAATGAAAAATTAACAATCTTTCAAGACGTAACTGCTCTGAGAGGCAGAACGAAAAAAATAACGCTTCAATAAATGAGAAAGACAGCTGAAGTAAAGGTCACAGGCAGGAGACAGAAACAGACAGATAGAGAGGGAGAGAGAGAGAGAGAGAGAGAGAGAGAGAGAGATGGAGACAGAAAGATAGGGAGAGAGACAGACAGGAATAAGAGAGCGAGGGAGAGAGAGAGAGGAAGAGAGAGAGAGAGAGAGAGAGAGAGAGAGACTGTTGTTGGGAGCTCACGGGCTGTCCGCACATGTGCGAGATAGCCGTCCCTTGTGTTATAATTGTAAAGTGCTCACACGTAATTATCCGTGTGCATCCATTAGAAGTTTCATTATGCAGTATTTTTCTGAGTGCCGCAGTATCAAAGCAGTTTTATTACGGGGCGTTTCACGTTCAGTGAAGGTAAAATGAGATGTACGCGGTCAGTGCTAAGTGCCACAGTGTGTTGACGACAAATGCAGACACTTTAGGCGTAGAGTAGCCGGTAAAAGCGCATTACGAGTGCAAGGTAAACATGATAATCATGGCTGGTGTTGCAAGTATGTTGCATGTTGAACAGTTTTTGTAACTGTTTGAGGGCCGCCACAGTGGAAAGACTAGTCTTCCCTTTTTACTGTTGAATGAATACAAACATTTCCATTCCTTAGTTTAGTTTTATGTGGAGCCACAGTCATACAAAACTTTCTGAAAGGTATAACCGCCATTTGACTGCGCAATATGTTGTATTTCGCAATCTAGATTTCGGCCTTAGGCCATTATTAAGTGTACAACTGCAACAGATTAAAGCTCAATAAAAGTACAAGTATCAGACAAAGTATCAGAAAAACAGCAGGGCAAACAGTTAAATCAATGTATGGGTTGCATGATTTGTCCTCTTACTTACGTATTATAAATCATTAGACTTCAGTAGAACCCATGTCACAGTCAAAACCTATATCTTCCGTTATATAAACCAATTTAGTCGAAATAAACGCGAGAACATTTGGGTATTATGCTAATTTTGGGCCAATTAGTATGATTCAGTTGATGTGGTTGTGGAAAAATAGATGACCAAATCACAGATTTTAAACATTGTTACACTGTGTCTAATGTTTATGTCCAGTGGCTGCAAATGATTTATAATACTTTGAGTAAGACAAGAAATCATGCAACCCATACATTGATGTAACTGTCTGACCTGCTGTTTTTCTAATACTTTGATATTTGTATTTTTATTGTGCTATAGTCTGTTGCCGTTGTAACCCTTGGTAATGGCCTAAGGCCAAAATCTAGATTGCGGAATAAAACCTGTTGTACAGTCAAATGGCGATTATATCTTTCATAAACTTCCCTTTCTGTTGCTGAATGAATACAAACACTATGACGTCGCAATTTACTGAGAAATAAACATATAGAGAAATGTACCGTCCATTTAATACTATATCTTCAGGACCAGTTATTACCGAAGTGAGTGGCCGTAATGTGTAATTAATAAGGATTTTTCTCTGTCTACTCACAAAGCTCTACTGTTACGTGAAGAAGGCTTTTTTCTGAATTGACAAGTCTGATATATTCTCGAATTGTAAATACACTAGCTGCACGCGGTTTTTGTTCCGTGTTAGCTTTTACTGTTACTTCTTTTTAATGCACTTCTCCAGTGTTTTATGGGTGCTGCTGATGGTGTATGTGTTTCAAACGGCGTCCTAACGACAAACGAGAGAACCACCCCTTTCATAATTTATGTAAGTCAGACTCACTTGCGCTAGAATGAATGCTTCTGTTAACTAAATAGTTGAAGACATTTACAGACACATTTGCTTATCTCTTCATAGGAGGCTAATGTTTCTGCTGTTATTCAAATATTAAAAAGTTGGATTTTTTCACCTCAAAAGCGTTTTTCAATTTTATCTTAATTTTGGAGCTGTAAGTTTGGTCACCTTAAATTTTGGCTAATAGGCTTTAAATATAAACAAAACTGACCGAATCCCTTGCAGTGTAGATCAACTTCAGCATGTAATTGGAGAACCTTATAGAGCAACTCTGAAAGTGATACTGAGATTCAATTGCTATAAAACTATAGTAATTTGTAATCAATAGATTGAAAAGTATATTCCAATAATCAACAACTGAGTTGTAGGAATAGTACATCAGTTTTTGTATTTAAAGCGGTTGAAGACGAATGGTTGGACAGCAAAAGAAATCAATAAAATAGCGAAAATGGTCATGACTCCTGATTGGCTTTACTAAACTAATCAGCGTTTACAAAAGTAAGCGTGCATTCTTGAGGCAGGGCTGTGACCCAAATCCCCATCTGTTTACATAGATTAAGATTTTTTTCTATTTACCCAAATTCCCTGGAACAAATGGTATGATGGTTCTCTTGCAAAGTACACGGTCGACTTTCTTCCCTAATCTGAGTCTTTGCTGCGTTTGCAACGACGTCATCGTTAAAACTTAATGTTTCTCTTTTCTTCTTCCAAACCAAACTTCTGATATGTCTGTAACTGTCTGTAGCGAGAAGTTTCTCCCAGTGGCTATTACAATATTTGTCTTCTAAGAGACATGGTAGCTTATTTCCATAAATATACAAAAAAAAGCTAAAGTTTACTCAGCAAGATATTGAGAGAGGCATGTTGGGGATTAGCAGTTGTAAAGAAATCAGATTCAATCTGTTGTGTGTAGAAATCCTTCCTACTCGGTTCACTAGACAAACAATCAAAAAACTCGTATTATTGAGTTTTATTACAATTAATCAAATACAATACTTAACTTCTGGCAATTACACAAATGTGTCACAAGCATAGGGCGACATACGAAACAGTCAGTGTTTGCAGTGACTGCTGATCTCTACCTGACAAAAATCTCTCCCAAACTGCTATAGAAAGGGACAATCTTGAAGCTGCTATCCAAGTGCCTAACGCTGACGCTGCTATCGAAATGGGCCGCCACCAGTGGGAAGCGGCGCTCTTCACATAGGGGCCGTTGCTGTCGCGTTGTCATCCTGGAACGGACATCGGTCAGGGTGCGATTGGCTGACTTCTTCTCACAGCCTTCTCTGCTTTGTCTTTCCAGACTGGTGTGCCGGCGCTTGACTTTATGCTGTAACACAATCTTGGTTGTATCTCTGAAATAGCAACTCGCAGATCCATTTCCAGCTGCAGTCGACACCGATAATTCGTCTTCATTATTGCCATTGATGAAAATGTTTACTCACAAAAGTAAGTTGATGCGAAGGATAATAACACGTACCTTGCCCCTCTTGATTAATTGGGATAAACATTCCAAGTTTGCACAGCTAATTTTCCTTTATGAAATCATTCAGACGTAATAACACCTCAGAGCTACCTGTCGCCATATGTGTTTCACAAAGGTCAAGACTTCCGTTAAACGCAAGCACTATCTCGCTTAGGAAGTCAGTGATACGCTAAGATGATTCGTTTTCTCACAATCGTTGGCCAAGCACTACAATGTTAGAAGTCTTTTATCACCCAGAAACGGAGCCTCGAATGTAGCACTGCTGTTCAATTAGGAAAGACGAAGTTCATTCTTGAGATCCGCAACACGATGAAGAACTTAACGAAAGAGAACCAACGTACATTCGTATGAAACAAAAGAGAATCATGAGTAGAACCCATCTCCCAGCAAAGAGCAGCAAACAGTCCGCTTTTTAAAGGTCGTGCTTTCATAAAATTTACAAAACTCACTGTGTCCTTCAGTACTTTACTGAATTTTGATTGTACTACCTTGTAACTCAATGCTTCCCTGTGTATCACGTACTGTTCGAATTGATAGAAGGAGAGAAAGCACACACTCCCTTGAACACCTTATTACTCGTAATTCCAGTAAATGCTGAGGCCACAGCTGGTCCATGACAGATTGTTGTCAATGAAACAGTAATTCACAAGAATGAAAGTATCTTTGCCTGTAGTTCTCTCTTACAGAGCTCTACAAAATGGGTAATCCTTGTGGAGTTCGTTTTCATAACAATAACGTACAAAAAGAAGCTGCGATATATTTCCACTAGTATTGTTGTCAAGTTGCAGGGCAAACTTTGGCCTACCATTAAGACATGGTATCAGTTAATACTTCATGTCAGAGGCTGTTGCGTCAATACGGCGACCATGGTATTGTATGAGAGTGGTATCGACTCCAGACTTTCGCCGGGCTTTTCTCCATGCATTTAGATCGCTGCAGGAAAAAGAAACTCCTCGCCAATAATGTGTGGTGATTCGAATTCTGCGACTGAATGGGATACGTCTTGAATGTTCGTAGGTTTCCTTAGGGAGTTATTTGTTTTTTGAGATCGGTGACGTTATCACAACGCTAAAAAAATGCAATAGGCTCACTTACAAGGCCGGGATGATCTGTCTGCGAGTGTCTCTTTAGTTGTATACTCTTCAAGCTATCATTCACTTAAAACCCATTGTCGTTGTGCTGGCTTAAGCTGGCGCCAGCACACCAGGTGTTAAAGCGGTTGCGAGAATATCGATAGTAGGCGCAAGCAACGCATCTGTCAGGAGAGAGGCCAGAAAGAGACTCGCAGCCAGTACACCGCCAACGCCCTCTCGAGTGCCAGTATTTAGATCGCCGCCGCAGACCGGAGAGCGAAGTCAGTCGTAGCTTCGCCCTGTCAGTTATCCAGTGCGCCAACTAATCGAGTCACCAGTCACAGCCCAGTGGGAATTGCAGTCACAGTTAGCTTAGCCTCTAGCTCAGAGTCATTCAGTACTTAGCGACCAGAGGAGTGATCTGGAACATAGCGGACTTGTACTGCACCAGCAGTGAGGCTAACGTGGATTATTATGGAGAGCTTGTGCCACAACACCTAGACTGTCTTAAATTAACTAGTACCCAGTTTATGTTAATAAAGAATCCTGTTTCTTAATACATGTGTGCAGTTTGTGTTATAGAAGAGGATACGGGCCACCAAACAACATCCTCTCCTTGCTTCCTGTGGTACAAGACTACAGCGACAACAAGACGACACAAAAGTGGTCTATCTCGTTGATCAAAAGAATGATGGTAAAGCCTAACTTCAGATAGTCAAGTTGATATTTTACCACTTTGGTTCTGAACTTATGAGGCCTGTTTAAAAAGTATCCGTCCTTTGGGCAGAAAAAGTATTTCGAATACCTGATGGGGTTTGGACCCTAATCCCTTTCAAAGTAGGCCTCTTGTGCTTGCACACACTTAGCCCACCGATCCTTCCACTGCCGGAAACAACTCTGGAAGTCTTTTTTTTGGAATGGCGTTCAGCTCCGTTGTCGTGTTCTACAGTATCTCTTCTTTACTCTCAAAACGGGATACTTTCAGTGGCGTCTTCAGTTTTGGAAACAACCAGAAGAGAAGCCACGTCTGGAGAGTAGGGAGGTTGTCGAACGAAATCGAATGGACAGTCATAGTGGCTGTGATTAACAATCTGTTATTGTAGTCAGTGTTGCGAGGAAGTGGCAGCCACGTTGTAAAGTGGTTTATTGTCACTAGTGGTTGTTAAATGTTTGGAAAGTAGCCAACCCTGAGTGTGATCGTTGAGAGCTTCTCAGCTCTCCAGCTGACAAAATCTACCGGTCAGCTCTTGTGAAATAAGGCAGCAGATTAACGGTAGAGGAGCTTCCTAACATCGTCCAGAAATGAGAATCTGACGCTAACAGTATTTATTCCCCGGATGTCTTTTTCTTACATCACATGAAATACCTTCACCATGAACCATGGACCTTGCCGTTGGTGGGGAGGCTTGCGTGCCTCAACGACACAGATAGCCGTTCCGTAGGTGCAACCACAACTGAGGGGTATCTGTTGAGAGGCCAGACAAACGTGTGGTTCCTGAAGAGGGGCAGCAGCCTTTTCAGTAGTTGCAGGGGCAACAGTCTGGATGATTGACTGATCTGGCCTTGTAACACTAACAAAAACGGCCTTGCTGTGCTGGTACTGCGAACGGCTGAAAGCAAGGGGAAACTACAGCCGTAATTTTTCCCGAGGGCATGCAGCTTTACTGTATGAGTAGCATGGAGAGCTGCATCAAACCAGTCTCAGGACTGAAGACCACAACAACAACAACAACATGAAATACAAATACTTCAACGAAAGCCAACGACACCATACCTCCTCCCCCCCCCCCCCCCCTGCCCCAAGGAGGCACGCCCAACACTTTGAGGACGGCTGATCTAGAGCACGAGTTGGAAGCTGGTGGCCCGCAAACCTAGTGCGGTCAGCGACTACTTCCAGTTCGATCCGTGGAAGAAATTTGTGGAAGAGAGATCGAGGTGCTCGCATTGAACATTTCATACATTTTGCTGTCCTGTATTCTTGTGTTTCACTTTGGGATTTTCAATGTGTGATAATATTCATGTTCTCTTGAAAAGGCGTTTTTTGAGCTATAACTTATTGTGACGATAGGGAAGCGAGAGAGAGAGTTTCAGAAGACAGGAGTTAATACAAAGCTTACACTGTGAGAACTTTAATTATTTTCTATCGCTACATTACGCAGCGCAGCGTAGCGATCGTCATTTTTTTCATCAAATCGAACGGTAACATAGGCATAGGATCTTTGACTGCCAGCATTAATGAACACTGACTTTATAATCACTCCCAAAGCCGGCCGCGGTGGCCGTGCGGTTCTAGGCGCTACAGTCCGGAACTGCGGGGCTGCTACGGTCGCAGGTTCGAATCCTGCCTCGGGCATGGATGTGTGTGGTGTCCTTAGGTTAGTTAGGTTTAAGTAGTTCTAAGTTCTAGGGGCCTGATGACCTAAGATGTTAAGTCCCATAGTGCTCAGAGCCATTTGAACCATCACTCCCAAAAATAATTTTTTACGTGTATTTAAATTACTTGGAAGAGTGTAAAATTAATTTGGACACGACTTGCTTAAGGATTATCGTCTTTATTTATTGATTAATGCATGAAAATTAAAGAATGACACTAAAAAATATTCCGTTCCATTACGAACCCTGTTTTACGACGAATTTTAAAGACAGCAAATTGTGGCGTCTTCTCGCAAAGAAAATTAACAGTTACCACGCCCTGAGGTTTGAAAGAAACCAATATTAACGACGACTAACCACTACCAACTAGTCAAGAAATTTCAAGATCACGAGAGCCATCACATTACCCACTCCCACTTGCTCATTTTCATTTACTCATTCAACCAAACTCATTGTCATTATATATTTGTGTCTCTCTGTCATTGTCTTCCGTGTCATAGTCACAGCCCCCTTCGTTCTGTCATACTACTACAGTCTCTTCTCACTGTCACTGTCTCAATCTTGCTCTCTTTTATTGCTTGTACCTCATTCCTTCCTTCCTACTGTCGCGGTCTTTTCTCACTTGTCACTGTCTCTCTCTTCCTCGTTGTAACTGTCACATGCTCTGTCTCTCATTATCATTGGCTGTCACTCATTTCCACTTTCTCCTTCTTCTCCCATTGCCGCTGTCTCCTTCACTCTTGTATAGCACAACCGCTGTCAACTATCTTCCAATATTTATCACTCTTCTACCTCTTTCCGCTCTTCTCTCTCAGCATTAAAAGCGCATATATCTTCGCATGCCAAAATTCTTGGGAAAATTTTTAAAGGTGCTGAAGAAGTTAGAATGAGGCACTTGGTACTCCATTTTCCTCTCAGGCTTTTAAACAAGACCATTTTTGCCTTTTTTGTGCTCCAACAACAGGATTTTTCTGCTGGTTTCCTTGTTTTCACTGATACAGCAGGACATGTCACTCATATGAAGAGAACTCCATGTCTCAGCAATATTTTGATAGTTTACCTATGTGAAATTCAAATAACTCAAAACAAATTCTGTTCCTCAGATTGTATTTCACATACTTCACTACTTGAACATGGAGTTCCCAAAACCCATCTGACGATAACGGAGACAGCTTATAGGGTATTTTTCCGTACTACGGCACATTATGAACTACGATTTCGCCTCGAGTCCTATTTTGCGTACACAAGTAGGGTGACTTTGAAATTCTGTATCTCGGCAAGAGGAAAACACATCAACAAATTGTCAAGGTTGTTCGACATCACCATCTTATGAATACGTAGTAACAATTATAGCCATCTACGGTGCAAAGCTATCTTGGAATCCACGGCTTGCTTTTGGTACGAAAAGGCCATGCTATGGGGGGTGTTTCTCGATAATGGGTAAATCTTTTTGAAAACGGGAAGATGGGATTTCTAGATAAATGTCTAGCGAACATACTGTTCATACTTGAACAATTTTCTGCTGTTAGTTGTTTAGATACCTCAGCTGATTACGATAAATTGTTTAAAACCGCCTTTTTTTGTTTTCTCAGGAACTGCCTGTGAATTGCCAGGTGTAGAGCGGGCCGGAGTGGCCGAGCGGTTCTAGGCGCTACAGTCAGGAACCGCGAGACCGCTACGGTCGCAGGTTTGAATCCTGCCTCGGGCATGGATGTGTGTGAAGTTCTTAGGTTAGTTAGGTTTAAGTAGTTCTAAGTTCTACGGGACTGATGACCTCAGCGGTTAAGTCCCAAAGTGCTCAGAGCCTACCAGGTGTAGATGTATGTAACCGGAATTTGGTTACAATAATTACACGTCTGTTGTTTGAAACTGATAAGCAATATTTTATTCCAAATATTCTCCATTGTTATTTATATATTTCTACCACCTCTCTGCCAGGCTATGAATACCACACCAAAACAACAGCTCTTTTGAAGCGAACCAGTCAGCGAGCCATTCTCGTACATTTTCGTACGAATTGAAGCGTTGTTCAGCGAGAACGTGTCCCAGGGATGCAAATAGATGATAATGGCACGAAGTGAAGTATGGAGAACAAGCCGCATGCCCTAGTATTTCCCAACTGAACGCCTCGATCGTTTCCCTGATCCGTTTTTCTGTGAGTGTTGGGGCGTTATCATGGAGCAATATGACTTTGTGTTGCCATTTTCCATATTCCGGTCGTTTTTCACGTAATGTTGGATTTAAACCGATCATTTACTGTTCAAAGCGATCTTTGTTAACGATTTCAGCAGGTTTTAGCAGTTCATAATAGGTGACACCCTTCTGATCCCACCAAACACAGAGCATTGACTTCTTTCCAAAGCTATTTGGTCTTGCAGTGGATATCGATGGTTTTCCTGGATTCAATCATGATTTACAACGCTTAGGATTCACAAAATATATCCATTTTTCATCGTCTGTCACTATTCGATGGAAAAACGACTTTCTTTTGTATTTGGTGAGTAGCATTCCACAAGTGGTCTTTTGATTCACTTCTTGTTTTTCACGCAGTTCGTGCGGAACTCATTTTCCCACTTACTGCACCTTTTCCATAGCTTTCAATCGAAGACAAACGGTTTTTTGCGTTCCTGTTGAGTTTGAGTATCATCTTCATACAGTAAGGCCTGTAATTCGTTGTCTTCGAACTTTTTCGGTGGTTTCCCGAGCTCGTCGTTTCTCACCTCAAAATTACCACTTTTGAATTTTTTGAACCACTCGAAACATTATGTTTTCCCAAGAGCGTGTTCTCCGTAAGCTTCGACATGCGTTCAATGCGATTCTGTAGCAGTTTTCTTCGAATGGTAACAGGAAACCAATGCTGTCCGCAAATCGTAGTTCGTAGGCACAAAACACATGTTTACGGGTTTGAAACAGATACCGATGTATGGAACTTGGGATACTGTGTGTTGACATTCTTCTTCGGCCGTTACAGGAAGCAGATGGCGCTGCAGACGCCGTCTCACGGGCGTTACACTTACGGCTAGCACCATCTGTAGAGAAGTTCCAGTTTCATACTTATACATCTGGTATATTGTCCACCTTAAGGTGCACCATAGAACACATCTACTGCAAAAAGGACAAGGCGATTTGCTACATTTGCCTTAGCTGGAGGAAGTGTCTAATAGCCGAACGTCGATGGTGTACTGTAGGATAGTTACAGTAAGATGATTCTTGTATTGGATGCCTGCGAGAATCACAGACCCTGGTACGGCAGCTCCACCAGGGAGAGAGACGTCCAAGAGCAGGAGTTGTCAGTCGTAGGCTGAAAGTTAGTGCGAGTCTTGCTGTGGAGTTTCAGAAGAACGTTCTTCGTGACTTCAAGTAGTCGATTGACCGACAGATGGACAGCGGTTAGTCTTCAGTAATAGTGGCAGGTAGATAGGCAGTAGCTAGTCTCATGGAGAAACAGACCAGTGAATAGAATTATAGTTTATGGACAGAGACCGCCTGCCTAGACATTTAACTGAGTACTGTTAGTTTGGAACTGTTCTTCGAATAATACATCGAGTCAGAAGATTAGTTTTCTTCCAATTTCAGTGCAGAGATCATTATTTAGTTTGTGTTCATGGAGCTGTAGTCAACGGAGGACATATAGGCTAAACCTGAATTCTGTAACTGCTACAACCAGCGTCACCAAAGTTGACTAATATACAGGGTTGTTCTAAATCATGGACCCATTTTCAAAGTCTCGTGTTTATTCAAGTACATATCCAAAATGAACAAGTTATTTACCAATGAAAAAATGAAGTTTCGAAGATTTCATTATGTTTGATATAAATTTAATAAATTTATTACTTTGTAATTATTTGTTAATTATTTATTTTGTGAAAATTATTTAATAATTAGAAATGTGGCAAATGTTCATTATCTCCACCATTGGCTGCACGACAGACAATTGGTAGGCAAACTCGTCCCACTCACGCGAAAGCGTGTCTGCTGTTACTGAGTGCACGCAGCAGTAATCCGGTTTCGCAGATCGTTCAGAGTGGTTGGTAGAGGCGGGACGTAAACAGCTTCCTTCATATAACCCGATGAGAAATAGTCGCTGGGCCTGAGATTAGGAGATCTCGGTGACCAGAAGTGCAGAGTCAGGTCCTCAAGTCCCCTGTGGCCGATCCAGTGCTGAGGAAGGGAGTCATTCAAAAAGACACATACATCACGGTGCCAATGGGGCGGAGCTCGATCCTGTTGGAAAATGGAGTCCTGAGAATCTTCCACAACTTGAGGGAACGAGGGAACAGCCAGTGTTCCAACATGTTAAGGTGCATTGAAATCTGGTTTCGCAGGATAGAGAGGATCAGGATATGGTTGTGGAGGTGGCCGTAATCAGTTACTGTTAGTTGCACAAAACACAAAAACTTTTATTTTCCTAGGAACCACTTCATTACGCATTGCCTTAAGAGGATCAAATTAAAACAATACGGCTGAAGGCTTAATTAAGGAAACTTGCCATACCTCCTGAGCTGAAGGCCCAAAACCACACCAAAAACAAGAACGGCTGAAGGCCTGAACACAAGTTATAAAAAATTCCTTTGTAGAATACACACGGCTGAAGGCCTTATTTTAAAAAAAAAATATTTCACGTAAATACTCGGCTGAAGGCCGAACACAAGACATTGAACAACTTAGGGCTTAGTGCCTGGATAACAAGAATTTAAGACTGAGCAAATTTAATAAAAAAAAATTATTTTTAAACAAATCAGTTTTCAAAATTTTAATTTAAGACAGCTGAAGGCCTTATTTAAAATTAAAACAAACTAAATTAATAGATGGCTGAAGGCCTCGCACAGTACTTCAAACTACAATGAAAATCACAATCTGAAATCAACAGAATAGTGGTGCTCAGAAGTGTTCCGAGGGTCGGCCTGAGGAGGTAGCTCTAACATAAGGTGAGGTGAGACAGGCAGCCAAGAATAAGGTTAAATAATCGGATGGCAATCCGACCCAGGGACGGCTGAAGAACCGACCAACAACCTAATCAGTTCTCTTCTGCCCAACCAACGGCACGACAATGGAAAGTATCAGCCGTGGACGAAGATACCAGCAGCACTACATCTTCAAAACTGGCTTCTAGAAACAGCCAAGGCACAATAATCACTCTAAGAAAATAATATAAACAAACAACTAAAAGGCTGTCGAACTACATGCCATGCCAGACAGCATCAACACAGCGAGGAAAAACACACTGCCAGAAAACTATGCTAACGACCAGAGCAGGTAACTGTGGCGTTAACAGCCATAAGGCAGAAAATACCGCTGGTGCACTTCACTGATAAGTAACAACCAGTAGACCATACAGGAAGACGGCTGCAAAATTTCACCGACTCCAACACACCATACGTTGTTGCTAGCCGGATTGGCCCAGGAAGCAACTATCTGCAATGGAAAAAGAGATGTCACAACAGTTGAGGTTCCATAACAGGTTAACTGATCACTCAACTTCAGTGCCCAGGTTCGGTGGACAACGAACTTTGTAGCCCTCGCAGCTAGCGCCTCACAATCCGACTGTGCGTGCATGCCGCCAGCGGTCCCAGCCACACCTCGCGCCGCGGAGACTTCCTTGCTGCTCTGTCCCAACCGACTGACTCAATCCAGCATGCAGACAGCATTAAAATAAGTGCTCAGACAAAACCACACAAGCTACACACAATTGTGTGAAAACACTTCCACAAAAAACTTGAACAACATTAAAACAGTCAGTGTGGAACAACAAGGACGAAACACAAGTCGACGCACACAGAGAACCCAGAAGCGGTCGGCGGCCAAATACATGTCATCCGATGAGACGACCGACCGAACGACCAACCAAGGTCGTCCCCACTTAAGTCGTATGTGTCGGCAACTGTCGGGAGGGTCATGGCTGTCCGGACCTCACTGCTGCTGCATCCCGACTGAACTCCCGACACACCACGACCCAGAAATACTAGCGGTCGCTCCAAAGACAGTACGACAGTACTCTTATCGATAAACGATGCTGCTGCCACTCATGGACAGGCAAGCTAGCAACTTAGTGACGCCAGTAAATCGAATAAGAATCGGGACAACAGTGCCGCAAAGACAAGACATCAAGTAATAAACGACACGAACGCGAGCTGCGCATGGCTCATACGTGATTCCCGTTACAGTTCTTCCTGCAAAGAAAAATGGTCCATAAACCTTTGTACGGGATACGGCACAAAACACATTGATCTTCGGTTGGTCTCTTTCGTGTTGCAACGGTGAATGTGGACTTTCCAAACCCAATATGTGAACATCGTGTCTGTTGACTTTTCCACTAGGGTGGTACGTCGGTACACCATTAAAAATTATACGCTGTAGAAATGCGTCATCTTCCATTTTTGCTAGCACATTACCAGAAAATGCGAGAAGCTTCTCTTTGTTGTTGGGGTTGAGAGCCTGCACAAGTTTTAATTGGTAGGGCGTGTACAGAAAACGCCGTCTCAGAACTATCCATACAGTTGGTTGGGGTATTCCAAGTTCTCGACTGGCTCTGCTGGTAGACTTACTGGGACTGCGCAAAAAAATTTCCTGAATCCGTCGGACATTGTCCTGTGTCACCCGCGGTCGGCCTGCGTTTCTCCTTCGCACGCACTCCCAGTCTGTTTAAATGGCTTATACCGATGGCTAATGCTTTTGAGACTTGGTGGTTGAATATCGAATTTGGTACGAAATGCCCACTGCACTGCAATTTGCGACTTATTTTTCGCGAACTCAAGAACGCAGGAAACCTTCTGCTCCACAGTCGCCATCTCACTCATAAATGACACTGAAACGGAATGACGGCCCTATTGCCGGGCAAACTCTACCAGCCGCATCTGAAACCATCACCGCCCGCCCGACGCCACCCGCCAAAAACTTTGAAACTTCCTCTTTTCGTTGTTATAAAGCTTGTTTATTTTGAATTTGTACTTTAATACATACGAATTTTTGAAAATCTTTCCACCATTTAGAATAACCCTGATTTTTCTATTTGATATTATGCGGACTATTTGATGACGAAATCGCGGGTATTTGAAAGTAAGGTAAAATCTGTGCTTCTATATGGTTGTGAAACATGGAAAGTGACAAAGCAGACATTCAACAACAGATGTCAGAGGAACATCCTGGAATATGGTGGCCAAATGGACTGACTATTTCTGATTCTGGCAAAGAACCAGCCAGAAGCCGACTGAGCTGGAAACGAGAAGCAGGAAGTGGAGATGGCTAGGATATACACTTAGGGGACCAAATGAACATATTGCGAAGGAAGCACTTTATTGGATCTCGCAGGGACGACAAAGATGAGCAGGCCCAAACTGGCGTGGAGACGATCAGTTGAAGCAGAAGGTTAACAGCGAGGAACAGAACGGGAAGAAGAGAAAATACTAGCGGAAGATAGAGGAAGGTGGCAATCCTTTGTTACAGCCCTATGTTGCTCATAAAGAACTAAGGGAATAAATAATAAATAAACAATAATTCTGTGGTACTTTTATTATGTGTGCGCTGCACAACTCACGCATCCATTCTACCAGGACACCTTTACTAATTAGTCTTTTCAGCGGCAGGGAAATTTTCGTCATGTTGACACGCCCAGTCCATATCAGTTATACAAATGGTCCGTAGCCTATTACGAAGAGAACACGAGGTATAAGACCCTAAAAAATCCGGTTTTTTGCCCAGGATTTTGGAACATATTCTTAACGCACGCTGTCGCATGCTTGCAGATGAATGCAGTACAAAGAGTTTACATTTATGCTCGGTAGGAGCGCTGTCAGCAGGTCATTCTTCTTATTGGCTCTTCGCTGAGTTCACAGCGTCCGCAGTGCTAACTAAATTGGCGGGTTGTAGCCGTATTTCAATATTCCTCTTTCGCTTTTTTTCACTGGTATCGATTTTACTGTTCCCAGGGTGAACATAAAATGAAAGTACTCTCAAAAGTGCGTGTTTTGAGGCATAACATGTTCGAATGGCTGGTCGTGTCGCGAAGGAGATACCATTCATACCGATGTGTAACGCTATGAAAATTAACGTCACACCGGCTGTAGTTTTGACTTCATGTGCTAGGAGGGTTTGTGTCATGTCACGTGAGGAAGCCGCTGCCCGAGATCTTAAGTGAGTTTGTGAGCCAGGACCGTGAGTCACCGACGGTTGGCCCATGCCTGACCTGGAGGATACGAAGAAATTATTTACAAAATAGTCTGCATCTACATTAACTGAATCATGATGATAATATCAAGAAGCAAACACTTCCCTATGTCCTGTGGAATGGAATTACACTCAAAATCCAAAGACACTGGTACACCTGCCTAATATCGGGTTAGTGGCCCCGCAAGCATGCAAAAGTGCCGCAACATCGTATGATATACCCGACTAATGTCTGAAGTAGTCCTGGAGGGAGATAAAACCATGAATCAAGCAGGGCTGTCCATAAATCCTTAAGAGTAGGAGGGGGTGAAGATCTCTTCTAAACAGCAAGACATCCCGGATATGCTCAATATTGTTCAAGTCTGCGGAGTTTGGTGGCCATCGGAAGTGTTTAAACTCAGAAGAAAGTTCGTTGAGCCCCTCTGTAGCAATTCCAAACGTGTGGGGTGTCGCATAGTCCTGCTGCAAATGCCCAAGTCCGTCGGAATGCACAATGGACGCTATTGGATGTAAGTGATCATACAGGATGCTTACGTACTTGTCACCTGTCAGAGTCTTATCTAGACGTATCAAGTGTCTCATATCACTCCAACTATATACGCCCCACACCACTACAGAGCCTCTACCAACTTAAACAGTCCCCCGCTGACATGCAGGGTTCTTGGATTCATGAGATTGTCTCCATACCCGTACACGTCCATTCGCTCGATACAATTTGAAACGAGACTCGTCCGACCAGGCAACATGTTTCCATTCATTAACAGTCCAATGTCGGTGTTGACATACCCAGGCGAGGAGTTAAGCTTTGTGTCGTGCGGACATCAGGGGTACATTAGTGGACCTTCGGCTCCGAAAGCCCATATTGATCATGTTTCGTTGAATGATTCCCACGCTGACACTTGTTGATGGCCCAGCATTGAAATCTGTAGAAATTTACGGAAGAGTTGCACTTATGTCACGTTGAACGATTCTCTTCTCTCGTCGCTGGTCTCGTTCTTGCAGGATCTTTTTCCGACCGCAGCGATGTCGGAGATTTGATGTTTTATCGGTTTCCTGATATTCACGGTACACTCGTGAAATGGTCGTACGGGGAAATCCCCAGTTCATCGCTACCTCGGAGATGTAGCGCTCCATCGCTTGCGCACGCACTATAACACAACGTTCAAACTCACTTACATCTTCATAACCTGCCATTGTAGCAGCAGTAACCGATGCAACAAATGCACCAGACACTTGCTGTCTTTTATAGGCGTTGCCAACCGCAGCGCCGTGTTCTGCCTGTTTACGTATCTCTCTATTTCAACAAGCGTCCCTATACCAATTTCTTTGGCGCTTCAATATACACTTATTTGATCGCGAACCGGTTTTCGGCTCCTTATGCAATCGTCGTGTGACGAAGTTCTGTATAAATAAACGGCTATGCCTTTCAAAGACGCGTCAGATGACACCGACAACGCGGTAGAGTAGAGGAATTAATACGCTCTAGGTTGTCTTCTACTGTGCTACACACGTTGAACAATAATAAAGATAAACAAGTGGAACACACGTTCATAGAGATCCAATCGCTTAACAGAATGTGCCTGATGTGTGTCCTCTACGAACCTTCTGATGTAGGCGGAGATCTACCTGCTTCGAAACTGCTCCTTCACGTTTCGAATCGATATACGAGTATATTATAGCTGGTGGTACCAACATAATTTTTTTTTATTGTAGCCCATCCAGCGTGGAATTTTAACGGATGCTTTCTTTTTCAAATGGATCACTACTTCAGCTCGCTCCTAGCCTTCGTACGAACATTAGTCACACTGTCATAGATATATGGGGTGATGAAAAAGTCAGTATACATTTGAAAACTGAATAAATCACGGAATAATGCAGATAGAGAGGTACAAATTGACACACATGCTTGGAATGACATGCGGTTATACTAAAACGAAAAAAATACAAAGGTCCAAAAAAGTCCGACAGATGGCGCTTCATCTGATCAGAATAGCAATAATTAGCATAACAAAGTAAGACAAAGCAAAGATGATGTTCTTCACAGGAAATGCTCAATATGTCCACCATCACTCCTCGACAATAGCTGTAGTCGAGGAATAAGGTTGTGAACAGCACTGTAAAGCATGTCCGGAGTTATGGTGAGGCATAGGCGTCGGATGTTGTCTTTCAGCATCCGTAGAGATGTCGGTCGATCACGATACACTTGCGACTTCAGGTAACCCCAAAGCCAATAATCGCACGGACTGAGGTCTGGGGACCTGGGAGTCCAAGCATGACGAAAGTGGCGGCTGAGCACACGAGCAATGGAATGGTTTCACTCATATCTGACGTCGCCAGCGCTGCGTCATACCCGGCAGCGTAATGTCGCAATGCAGGAAGGCAGTATTAAGCGTCCCCTAGGGTTCGATATGTCCTGCACTCTTTTCATAGTACGTAAATTATGTGTCATCAGTTTTGTCCTACTGCGAATACCATATGTAAACAGATCACCTCCATTTCTATCTAAGAGTAAAACTAATAAATCTGAAGACTGCTATCGAGGATCTCAATATCGACCTGTGTGCACTATCAAAATGGGCGCAGGGTATAGGGCTCAACGCATCCAAAACCCAAGCGGTATTGGTCGGTCGTTCTAGGTTCGTTAGTCCGAAATACCGGGAATCCCTACCATCTTTTACCATACGTGGGACAAATATCAACTTCTCTCCTTCAGCAAGGAGTCTGGGAGTAATAACAGATGAAACTGGTCTGAGCACGCAACTGCAGTGTATAAGAAGGAATGAGCATATTTCCGTGATCTATAAAAATATAAGAGCTCTTCCATATTGACCTGAAAAGTAAACTTGTACAAACATACTTACAGTAATTGATTGCAGCTTTGTTATCCTGCAAGGCCTTTCTCAGAAAAGCTCACGGCGCCTAGAACTGGTTATAAACGTTGTGTTCGTTATACAGGGTGGTCCACTGATAGTGATCGGGCCAAAATCTCACGAAATAAGCATCAAACGAAAAAACTTCAAAGAACGAAACTCGTCTGGCTTGAAGAGGTAAACCAGATGGCGCTATGGTTGGCCCGCTAGATGGCGCTGCCATAGGTCAAACGGATATCAACTACGTTTCTTTAAATAGGAACCCCCATTTTTATTGCATATTCGTGTAGTACGTAAAGAAATTTGAATGTGTTAGTTGGACTATTTTTTTCGTTTTGTGATAGATGGTGCTGTAATAGTCACAAACGTATATGTACGTGGTATCACGTAACAATCCGCCAGTGCGGACGGTATTTGCTTCGTGATACATTACCGGTGTTAAAATGGACCGTTTACCAATTGCGGAAAAGGTCGATATCGTGTTGATGTATGGCTATTGTGATCAAAATGACCAACTGGCGTGTGCTATGTATGCTGCTCGGTATCCTGGACGACATCATCCAAGTGACCGGACCTTCGCCAGATAGGTACGTTATTTAAGGAAACAGGAAGTGTTCAACCACATGTGAAACGTCAACCACGACCTGCAACAAACGATGATGCCCAAGTAGGTGTTTTAGCTGCTGTCGCGGCTAATCCGCACATCAGTACCAGACGAATTGCGCGAGAATCGTGAATCTCAAAAAAGTCGGTGTTGAGAATGCTACATCAACATCGATTGCACCCGTACCATATTTCTATGCACCGGGAATTGCATGGCGTCGACTTTGAACGTCGTGTACAGTTCTGCCACTGGGCACAAGAGAAATTACGGGACGACCACAGATATTTTGCACGCGTTCTATTCAGCGTTCAAGCGTCATTCACCAACAGCGGTAACGTAAACCGGCATAATATGTACTATTGAGCAACGGAAAATCCACGACGGCTGCGACAAGTCGAACATCAGGGACCTTGGCGGGTTAATGTATGGTGCGACATTATGGGAGGAAGGATAATTGGCTCCCATTTCATCGACGGCAATCTAAGTGGAGCAATTTATGCTGATTTCCTACGTAATGTTCTACCGATGTTACTACAAGATGTTTCACTGCTTGACAGAATGGCGATGTTTTTCCAACATGATGGATGTCCGGCACATAGCTCGCGTGCGGTTGAAGCGGTATTGAATAGCATATTTCATGACAGGTGGATTGGTCGTCGAAGAACCATACCATGACCTTCACGTTCACCGGATCTGACGTCCCCGGATTTCTTCCTGTGGGGAAAGTTGAAGGATATTTGCTATCGTGATCCATCGACAACGCCTGACGACGTGCGTCAGCGCATTGTCAATGCATGTGCGAACATTACGGAAGGCGAACTACTGGCTGTTGAGAGGAATGTCGTTACACGTATTGCCAAATGCATTGAGGTTGACGAACGTCATTTTGAGCATTTATTGCATTAATGTGGTATTTACAGGTAATCACACTGTAACAGCATGCGTTCTGAGAAATGATAAGTTCATAAAGGTACATGTATCACATTGGAACAACCGAAATAAAATGTTCAAGGGTACCTACGTTCTGCATCTTAATTTAAAAATCCTACCTGTTACCAACTGTTCGTCTAAAACTGTGAGCCATATGTTTGTGACTAATACAGTGCCTTCCATCACAGAGTGAAAAAACTGGTCCAACTAAAACATTCACATTTCTTTACGTAGTACGCGAATATGTAATAAAAATGGGGGTTCCTACTTTGAAAAACGCAGTTGATATCCGTTGGACCTGTGGCAGCGCCATCTAGCGGGCCAAACACAGCGCTATCTGGTTTCCCCCTTCAAGCTAGACGAGTTTCGTTCTTTGTCGTTTTTTCGTTTGACGCTTATTTCGTGAAATATTTATTCCAGTCGCGATCAATGGACCACCCTGTATATTCTGAAGCACCTAAGAATCTGGTACAGGTATGCATATTCAAATACGCTACATGTAAACAAGCAGAATACGGCGCTGCGGTCGGCAAACGCCTATATGAGACGACAAGTGTCTACCGCAGTTGTTAGATCGGTCACTGCTGCTACAATGGCAAGTTATCAAGATTTAAGTGAGTTTAATATAGTTTTATCGTCGGCGCACCAGCGATGTGACACAGCATCTCTGAGGCAGCGATGAAGTGGGGATTTTCCCGGTGACCATTTCACGAGTATACCGTGAATGTCAGGAATTCGGTAAAACATCAAATCTCCGACATCACTGCGGCCGGAAAAAGACCCTGCAAGTACGAGAGCAACGACGACTGGAGAGAATCGTTCAACGTGACGGAGGTGCAACCCTTCCGCAAATTGCTGCAAATATCAGTGCTGGGCCGTCAACAAGTTTCAGCGTGCGAACTATTCAACGAAACATCAATAATATGGGCTCTCAGAGACGAAGGCCAACTCTTTTTTCCTTGATGACTGCACGACTCGTCTCGACCTGTCGATACCGACATAGGATTGTTGATTACTGGAAATAAGTTGAGTGGTCGGACGATTCTCGTTTTAGATTGTATCGAGCAGATTGTTGTGTACAGGTTGGAACCAGCCTCATAAATTCTTGGACCCTGCATATCAGCAGGGCACTGTTCATGTTGGTGGAGGCTTTGCAGTTGTGTGGGGCATGCGCAGTTGGGGTGATACGTGACGCCTGATAAGTCTAGATACAACTCTGACAGGTGACACGTACGTAAGCATCCGTCCTGATCATCTGCATCCATTCATGTCCATTGTGCATTCCGACGTTCTTGGGCGATTCCAGCAGGACAATGCGACAACCTACACGTGCAGAATTGCTATGAGACTCTATCAATACTATTCTGAGTCTGAACACTTTCGCTGTCCATCAAACTCCCCAGACATGAACATTATTGAGCATATATGGGATGCCTTGCAACGTGCTGCTCAGAAGAGATCTACACCCCCTCCTACTCTTACGGATTTATGGACAGCCCTGAAGGATTCATGTAGTCAAGTCCCTCCAGCACTTCTTCAGACATTAGTCGAGTACATGTCACGTTGTGTTGCGGCACTTCTGCGTATTCACGGGGGCTCTATATGATATTAGGCCGGTATACCGCCGCGCGGTATTTGCCGAGCTGTCTGAGACGCGGCAGTCATGGGCTCTGCCGCTGGTCCCGACGGAGGTTCGAGTCCTCCGTCGGGCATGGGCGTATGTGTTTATCCTTAGGATAATTTACGTTAAGTAGTGTGTAAGCTTAGGGACTGATGACCTTAGCAGTTAAGTCCTATAAGATTTCACAGACATTTGCATTTTTTTTTTTTTTTTTTTTTTTTTTTTTTTTTGCAGGTATACCAGTTTCTTTGGCTCTTCACTGTATTTGTGCTGTTCGACTATACGACCAAATTACACCATCATACGCACAGCTGTCTTGGCTGCGTGCAGACAAGCGCAGACATTTCCATACCTTCTGCCTTCTCTACTGTCTTATCAATGAACACCGGGCTCATATCTCTCCTCGTCCTTAACGCTCTTGCTTGAACAACATGGCAGAACACTCTTTCCCTCAGAGCGAAATCCTTTTTGTCTCACTCCATGGGTCAGCCATTTTCTCCAAGTCCTTCTCAGTAGCAGGAACCCGACTCTGAAATAACTTCCCGCGTTATTTTAGTGAACTACCCGCCAGGTTAGCGGAGGGCGCTAACTCGCTGCTTCCTGGACTCGGGTAGGCGCGCTGGCGCGGGATCAAATGCGCCTGGCGGATTAACGACGAGCGCTGGTCTGCTGGCCAGCCTGGATGTGGTTATTAGGCGGTTTTTCACATCCCACCAGGTGAATACCGGGCTGGTCCCCACGACCTGCCTCAGTTATACGACTCGCAGACATTTGAAACACGTTCGCACTATTTTATGACTTACACCAGACGCAGACAGCTGGGGTGCACTAATTCCGTCCCAGGTGGTCTACGCTGGTGACAGGAAGGGCATTCAGCCACCCTCTGACACTAACTTCGCCAAATCCATAGTAACAAATCCGGACCCGCGTTGAAGTGGGGCAAAGGCACAGGAAATGATGAATAATTATGTTGGTGAGCTGAGAAACATCTCCAGCTACAGGAGACACTTAATGACATATGTACTAAAGCCACAATCAGGATTACCACTGTCCCAATACGCACTCGTTACCCCCTCTTTCCAACTAATCTTCCTCATTTCCCAGTATTCTTAGCCGATGCAGTCTTCTTAATTTTCCTTTTCTCAGAACTCGCTACATCAGATAACATCTACTTTGTACACCTGTAAATTATTCTGATATCTACCACTATTATTATTTGTATTATTATTATTATTATTATCACTATTGTCACTATTTGTGGCAGCAGCTGCAGTAGTAGAAGTACTGCCAGTATTCAGTTTATTAGTTTACAGTCAATAATATTTACTCACACTGCCACTTCAGACTCTCAAATCATTTCAAAATTAGTTGTGACATTAAAATTATTTCTTAGGTAAGTACGATGTAAAAAAGGTACTGAATGTGTTAAACCCTGGTCCGATATTAGAGAGGGGCGGATGGTACTAATCAGATTGGTTTAAATAAATAAATAAAGTAAATAAAGATGTCCTAGAACCCAAAAGCTGGTTTGTGACCAAATAAATTCAATTGTGCAGAACATCAGAAAGTGTTCCTTATTTGATATCAATATCTACAGCTACATGACTACTCTACATTCTATAAGTATGTGCATTCCAGAGGGTTAATCGAACCACTTTGAAACTTTCTCTACCCTTCCACCGTCGAATGGCACTTGAACGAACGGTTACATCTATACGTGGGAGCCAGAATTTCTCTTATTTTTTGACGGTAGTATTTTCTCCCTTTGTAGGTGACAGTCAATAAAATATTTTCTCATTCGGAGCAGAGAGTTGGCTAAAACGAGCTGCTCTTTTGTTAAATTTTTGGATGTCCTCTCTGGTGACAGTTCCGTATCGTGCAGAAATACTCTAGAACAGGAGAGGCCAGCATAGATTTGTGCATCTTCTATGTTTTCTGTGAATGAAACGCAGTCTTAAGTGGGCCTTCCCCGCAATATTTTCTATGTGATGGTTCCCATTTAATTTTTTCGTAATTATAATTCGTAAGTATTTAGTTGAATTGACATCTGCAGTGTGATTTATAGTGCTACCGAAATTTATCGCATTCCTTTTAGTATTCCTGAGCATGACCTCAAACTTTTTACTGTTACGAGTCAATTGTCACGATTAGCAGCGTACGAATATCTAGTCTGTATCAACTAATGAGGAAGTATTGAATAGGATTGGGGAGAAGAGAAGTTTGTGGCACAACTTGACCAGAAGAAGGGATCGGTTGGTAGGACATGTTCTGAGGCATCAAGGGATCACCAATTTAGTATTGGAGGGCAGCGTGGAGGGTAAAAATCGTAGAGGGAGACCAAGAGATGAATACACTAAGCAGATTCAGAAGGATGTAGGTTGCAGTAGGTACTGGGAGATGAAAAAGCTTGCACAGGATAGAGTAGCATGGAGAGCTGCATCAAACCAGTCTCAGGACTGAAGACCACAACAACAACAATCAATTTGCAATTGGTTTTGGTCTTCTGATCGCTTTACGGGACGGTTAAAGATAGGATCATCTGCAACAATCTCAGAGGGCTGCTCAGGTTGTCTCCTAAATCGTTTACATAGATTATGAACCAAGGAGGGTCTATTACGCTTCCTTGAGGAACAGCAAACATCACTTCCTTTTTTATCGGTGACTTTCCGCCAGTTCCTACGAACTGTAACCTTTCTGACAGGAAATCACTAATCCGAACTCATAACTGAGACGATACTCCACAGGTACGCAATTTGATTAGAAGCCTCTTGTGTGGATATCTGGAAATATGGAGCGAATATTACACCCCTCGTCTATAGCACTCGTTAATTCATGTGAATAAAGAGCTAGTTGTATTTCATCAGGACGATATTTTCTGATTCCATGCTGACTGTGTGTCAATAAATCGTTTTCTCAGAGATCATTAATAATGCTCAAACAGAGCTTATGTTCCAAAATCCTGCTGCAAAATGATGTCAGTGATGCCAGTCTATAATTCAGAGGATTATTTCCGATTCCTTTCTGGTGTATTGATGTGACCTATACAATTTCCCAGTAAAGGAGATGTTCTTAAAAATTAATGTGCCGTTTGCTGTTGCGGCCATAGCTAGAAATTTAAATGCGATGTGTCTTCAAACATTAACTTTCTATACCAGAATCTTGCTTTCAAACCGATGAACTGCACTAATTGTTGTCCACTCACGAGTCCTGCGCATAGTTCCCCAAACAACTTGCTTTTTTTTTATTAAGTCATATGTTTAATTTACGAAAGCTGTTAGAGCAGTTTCTTGCTGGCTAGAAGGCGGTCGTGCTGATTAGGATTTTACTGGTGTGCAGCGCACAGTTCACGTTGAAATGTTGCTGGTACTTAAACGTTGCACTGTGAAGAATGAACACGTTTCCCACAGGGAAACAGCGTTTGTAAGGAGCAGTAGTTGCGCAAAAACTATTTATTTCACTCTGTCCTCTCTAACAAACGCGCGAAACACACTACTGTGAGGCGTTGCCTAGAGAAGTAACGAAGTTGTGCAATAAGAAACAGCAATGGACCTAATGTGATGACCAGAACGTTAAAAACCACTTCTGTATAACTGCTATGCATTTACGGCAGATTTAGAACGTAGGAATAAGGAATATGTTTTATATTGTTTAGTTAGAGCATTCAAGTGTTTGAATTACACGACGATGATGCCACATTAGGAATGAATTTTAGACAAAACGACACATACAGGTAGCCAGTTAATGCTTAATTCATGAGTAAATTCACTACAACATTCGATGAACGATGTGCACAGTTTGTGCAGCATGTGAGGAATAAACAGCTGCAGAGGATGTCAAATTAAACGGCTTTCAACCGTCAATTTTGAACCTTACTTTATTGGGTAACCAGTTTCAGCGTTTTACTAAGACATCTTCAGGCCCCTGACCGACATGTAGGAATAATTTACCGCACTTGTGGTCAAAACTGGGGCCAGCAATACTGGTATTAGTAGATATTTGTTGCAATGACCATTTCAACCATCACGTCGCTGTGGATAAAATCAGAGAGGTTAGAGCCCACACAGAGGGATACCGACAATCCTTCTTTCCACGAATAATACGAGACTGGAATAGAAGGGAGAACCGATAGAGGTACTCAAGGTACCCTCCGCCACACACCGTCAGGTGGCTTGCGGATTATGGATGTAGATGTTGATGTAGAAGTCGACAAGAAGTGTTTCGCACAAATCCGGTGTGTGACGAAACCGAACGATGAATCCACAGACACTTTTTATTGTGCCATTAACGTGCAATTACCATTGTTAGTAAAGTGATTATTACCAAGCCTGAGGGTGCACTGTTTTCCCTTAGGTTCTTGCTCCGCTCCTAGCTTGTTGACTACTGATAAATCAGTAATTAAAAATACAACCGTAAATACCACCAGTATATTTACAATGTGCAGCCGACATTTTTATAGCCACGTATGACGATATTATCCAATCAATATATCGATATACTAATATTTCTATCGATATATCGAGAGGCTATAACGAGATCCGTAAAATATCCATGTATCGGATTCCCGATATATTTAAAAATATCAACAGTCTTGACACAAGCAATGCAAGCCTAGAAGCACGCACTACGGCGACGTCAGCTATCGGAAGTTAACGTATTCTGGCCAAGTTCGCTCCTACTGTCGAAATTGGTCTCGTGATTTTGCGTCTTCTTAATCTTTATTATGTTGTCTGCGTCGTTTTTGTGACACACTGAAAATGTTGCATAAGGTACTGATATTTTTGCTACTAGCACTCTGCAACAGAGACGAAACAACTGAAAGCAAAAAAGTATTCACGTTTTACAAGCGAAAAGCCTACGTAACGACACTAACGCAATTTAATGAAATTTGTTTTGTAAGACGTCGTGGTCTCCTGACCTTCATTGCTTACATATTCCGCCCTCACGATCATATTCCACACATCAAGACACTTCATTCGAACCCAAACTCGATAAGATAAAGTCAATGTTGTATGAATTCATGTAAACGATATGCAATTAACAAGTAAGCGCACCGTGGTTGAACTACTTGAGGCTGGTGTACACACATACATTCCAGACACGATGATCACAGAAGCTTTTAGTTCGGGAGAGAAACCGCACAACGGGACGCCGGTCCCTTCAGAGGATGACCCAGCCTATGTTAGCTGGTGACCACCCATGTATCGGACGGCATGGGCCTGAGTGAAAGGGGGGAACAACCCTGCGTTCGGCTTAAAAGCAAATTCCGCTACATTGTGTGGGAGTGGCCAGCCTATGCATTCTTTACACATAGCACGCAGTTTCAGAGATTTTCACAGGGAGACAGCAAACGCCAAACGCCAATGCTCCAGGTTTTCAGATTGGTCATTCTCCCGTTTTAGAAGAGCAATGCTGATTGGCAGACGATATTTCTGACGCCTTGAGCTGAAGGAATAATGGAAGAGACCAAAAGATATACCTCTTCATGTGTGGCATGGGGAGGCGCCGTTCCGTTGTCGCTCTTGGAGCGATGAACAAGTCTCTCCTCAGTACTTCACTGGGAGAGCATCTCTGTCGAGAGCGAATCGAAGTGCTACTCTACAATGAGTCCTTGTGATTAAGCGTTGTTCACTGTGTTGGCCGACACACTTATTGTGCGGTGTGAGTGGACAGAGTTATAGTTAAACGCCTGAGAGCGAATTTTGAGTGGCATCGCGGTGGACTGGTTATCTGACCCGTGTACCATGTCAATAGTTAGACTAAGGGCGAATAGGAACCCTTGACTTCATCAAGGCATTGGAAGAGTTTGATTGGCGAAGGTCAATCCAGATAGAATGAGAGTTATCTTATTTGTCGGCAGCGAGTGGTGCAGACAGCAGTCATCGCTGCTTATGGTATTGTGCGCTACAGCTATTGCGATTCCCATATTTCCTCCACAACAGTACACTTCACTGCATTTCACACGTGGCAGACTCGACCGTACCTAGCAACATTCTAAAGGATAATTATTCAAGTTGAGTAGGCGAGGCTCTCAGCCATTCTGCCAAGTCAACAACCATCTTAAACTTTGTATAGAAATTTCTTTAGCGAATCCTATCCTTGGGAGGTAATTTCACATTCTGAAAAGAAAACAGGAATAACTTGTTCAATTCATAACTAAAAGTACCATTGTGATTTCTCAGGATTTTTGCAAAATAAATAATAACTTTCGATAGTTTCATATTTTTCTTACACTAACTAGCACTACTCCAATACCCAAGTATCCCACTAGTTACGTAAGAAATTTTGTGAATTTTTGTGTCATTTCCTTACAGCAGACGACTCCAGAAGATATTTATTGCTGAAAGTTTTTCAGGCATTTCTCTTTAGAACGTTAGGAGCGTCTGTCTGACTTCTGTAGTAGTGTGGGGGTGGAAATTGCATCTTGCAGGAGCCACAGAGTAAAGGGTACATCTCAGATTAATCCGTTGTGCAGAATAAGAGAATAACAGATCAACCCCACACCATAGAGTTTCAAGAGTGAAAAGTGCTAATTGTTTGAAGATAACAATAATTATCGATTTTTTGACGCTTAGTACCAGTAATCAAACAATACACAAAGGATAAAGTGAAAAATCGCTATTTACTGCGTTCTAGATATTGTTTCAAGCGTTTGCAAGTAGATATTTTCTCGAGCAAATAAATATAAATGTTCAGAAATGTTTGGATGACACTTTTTCTACTCTTTCAGTTTTCATCAGTGTAAATAATTTACGGCAGCACCTCTGACATGAACATCCACTATGAAATTTGCGTTTTGTCATTTATAAACTATTATCATTGCACATTCATACATTTTGTTACTACGAGGGGTGTTCAGTAAGTAATGCAACCCGTTTGTTTCAGCAAACAGGTTGGTTTTATTCATGATTCCAATACACCATATTGTTCCCCATTCTTTTAGCTACAAAACCATATTTTTAAACATATTCTGTGTTCAATGCGACAGCCTTAGTCCAACTTACCAGGAGGGTCTGTATGCCCAAATGGTGACATTCTACAGGCCGACGTGAGAACCAACGCCTTACTGCATCAGTAACCTTCCAGTTATCTATGTACTGCTTCATGCGGAGTGCATCGTTCATGACCCAAACAGACTGAAGCCAGGAGAAGAGGAACCCAGTGGGCACACATGTCTGAGAACGCCAATTGACGGATAACTGTGTCAGGACTACCAACAGAGACACCCAGTTCAGAAGCAAAGTGTTTGGTTATGATCATTCGATGACCTCGAATGAGAGTGTCCGAACGTTCCCACATTGCGGGAGTCACAGCTGTGTGTGGCCAGCCGGCACGTGAAGCAGGGAAAGCAGATTAGTGTTTAATGTCCGGTCGATAACGAGACCACTGGAGCGTAAGCTCGGATTAGGGAACGACCGAGAAGGAAAGCTGCCGTCCCCTTTCGAAGAAACCATCTCGTTATTTGCCTTAAGCAATTTTGCGAAATCACGGAAAGTCTAAGTCTGGATGGACTAACGCCACCAAGCGGGAGATCGAACAGACTTGCGCGACCTTGTTGCGATGACAGGTGTCTCACCGAACGACTCACCCTGCTTTTGTTCACTGCCAGATCTTCGTAGATATTCTGCAAGCACCTATGAATATCTGCCATGCAGTAATTTTCCTCCAAAGGAAACTAAATGACAGCTCACTGCTTGGAACTCACCTCTATTTTGAAGGCTACGCACAGCGCCGCCACCTATCAGAACTTAATGAAACTATAGGGGCTGAGCGAAATATTCCATCTCCTAGAAGATATTCCGCCTTTGTTTTCAGCAGAAATTGGCGGTGAAAATATTGTGTTGCGTTACTTATTGGAAGCCCGTGATATATTTCCATACTTTCGTAAAAACGGTATTCCTCATAACCTCACTTCCACTACTCAATTGGCAAACTGAACTGCAGACAGCTCACACAGCACACGCTGTTTTGACGCTGACGTGTAAACAAAAAAATGATCATTCGAGACCGTCGAGCCTCAGAATAGGAACAACACGCCAGGGCACATCTCTAGGCCGCGCGTGATCAGCTTAGCGGTCTAGGGCGCTGCAGTCAGGACTGAGCGGCTGGTCCCGGCGGAGGTTCGAGTCCTCCCTCGGGTGTGGGTGTGTGTGTTTGTCCATAGGATAATTTAGGTTAAGTAGTGTGTAAGCTTAGGGACTGATGACCTTAGCAGTTAAGTCCCATAAGATTTCACACACATTTGAACATTTGAACACATCTCTAGTGGCGTCCGAAGTTCCTGTAGCGCGTCAGCGATCTTCATAACTTTGCTCTAAATTCCGCTGCTCTATTTTCGTAACACACGACAAAAATGAATCTTGTTCCGCGGAGATGTGAGCGTCGAGAGGCGTACCGTGTTCGGCGGACAAAGACGCCGTCGATACCGCAATGAAAACATTTTACATTTTTAAATTCTGTCAACAAAATTGTAATGGCAAGCCAATTTTTATTGCCCCTGGAAGCCATTAGACAGACAACTTTATAGGTCGCACTCAGCTTTCATGCCTCATAGACCATGAGATAAGCACAACGAAATCCTTTGCTGCAAGATGGCTGGGTGCCTACAAGTACAAAATTTCTATGACTTGTCTTACGTTGCATTGTTTTCTCCAAGTTGCGTTGTGTTTTCCAGATTCAAAGTTCAGCGTAGCATTAATGGTCTCTGCAGTCCCGTAAATAAATGATAATGCAATTATACTGGTAAATATCTTTATTTATTCACTCGTAGGTTGACAGCTATCCAGAGTGTACACAACGCCAATTCCAATGGTGTTGCGCAATAGTCAATTACACAGAGCAACTTTCATACATATCTAGTCTCTAGCACGTATACATTTCAAGCCAGATTAACCACGGAAAAGTTGGAGGTCATTGGAAAACTTCCAGTATCAAACTTTATCTTACAATATTACTTTCATAAATCGGTGTTTAGTGAGAATCAATGCCATTGGGGATTACCACCGTGAAAATTACATAAGTTGAATGATATAACGTCGCTGCATAAGAATGGAAGTATGATTTAGTTTTCCAGTAGATGTAACTTGACTACAGAGTGAAATTTTATACTAGCTCGTCAAATTTATGATTTAAAGTTATTTTCCTTGAAGTGCCATTAGATTTTTTAACATTATAAAAATGTGAGTCGAATTTTACTTCTGATGTGGATACAAATCAGTTTTTCCGATATATTAGTTACGACGCAATATAATTAGTACTTTCAATGCGAACATTTTTAGGTTAGGCTTTACCGTGACTGTTACTGACATCAAATGAAACAACAAGTTTACTGTTACCAGTCACCGTTTTATTTTTTCCACGACGTGTTTCGAAGGTTTAAACCTCCATCTCGGGTGGATTTACATTAGTTAGTATTACATATGTGTGTATGTTGTGTTACGGCTTTGGAGGAACTTGTGGCACTACCTAGTGGAGAAACAAGACACTATTTCAGAATATGGTTTTGGATAACTTTTGACAAAAAATTGAACTGATACCTAATGGTAAACTTTAATAAGTAAACTAGAGTACCTCCAGTGGTCACAGGTTCCTTTTTCTGTCGTAACACTTCACATGTATACTGCCACATTTGTAAACAAATATGGCGTCTGGAATCAGCTGGGTGCAAGGTTCATACAGCAGAAGAGAAGACATAATCGCAAAGTGAAAAGAAAATACATCGTAACAACATTATTACAGAATAATCAGAATAATCGTATAAATCATTTGGAGGTATTTGTTTTGAGGTGTCAAATATACGTGTGTGTACTTCAGGTGGTATATAAATCCAATTTTGAAAGGTTAAAACAGCTAAACATTCGTACTCGTTTATGCAATCAGGTGAAATGTTAAAATGGCTTAAACTTCATACTTGCTAATAACAATTAGGTAAAATGTTACAGGCTTGAATTACAATGATCATATTGGCTACAGCAGTAAAATCATACATAGATGACACTCTTAGAAGAAAGAGAGAGAGAGAGAGAGAGAGAGAGAGAGAGAGAGAGAGGAAGGAGTGATTATATGAGAGCAAACATTTACATGGCAAGGAGTCTTAAGATTACATGTTGCATATATTAGCTGCCTAAAGGTGGGGTAATACACTGGTTAATGTTCTAAAGTATGCAGATAAATATACATTTGTGCCAGTAGTTGATGTACATACAGTTTTAAGCTGACAAGGGGTACAAGCTGTTGGTGTGATGGATTATCTGTGAATGAGGTCAATCTCTTGTACTCTTGGCAGCTGTCAATATTTATGGTAAATATTAGGATGTGTGCACATGTGTGTGTGTGTGTGTGTGTGTGTGTGTGTGTGTGTGTGTATTTTAAGAGTGTAGGCAGTTGCTGTAAACAGAGATGATACTATTGTAAATATTGTCACTTTTGTCATTTAAGATGGATTCTGGTTGTTTCATTAGGTGTTTGTATATTTGGAGTGTTTCAAGGATGTCTAGTTTCCTGCCTTTTGGTTGGATGTATAGGATGCTAATATTTGTGTTGTTAACATGGTGATTTGTTTCATGTAGGTGGGTAGCTATTGCTGATGTGTGGTATTTTTTGTTTTTTAGTGCTGCCATGTGTTCCTTGAACCTTATCTCAAACGATCTGCCTGTCTGGCCTATGTAGAAGCAGTCACAGTCCAAACATTCAATTTTGTACACACGTGTGGCAGAAATAAAACTGTGACTGGTAACAGTAAACTTGTTGTTACATTTGATGTCAGTAACAGTCACGGTAAAGCCTAACCTAAAAATGTTCGCATTTAAAGTTAATCTGCCCAGTCAGGCAATCAAGGCTATTTTCGAGTACAAGAACAGTGCAGAAAAGGCCGCAATGACGACACAACACATACACTTCAATAGGAATTGACTCAAGAAGAACGTCATCCCAAATTATGTCAAGATTGACGTCAAAACAAGCACAACAACTGCGAAGAAAACACTGGAGATCGCACGAAAACTCTGGGTGGAAAATGAACTGAAAGAACTTTATATTAAAAAACAGAAGTACAACACACAGCTTTATAATGCAGAATTACAATTGAGAAAGTTGCTTCATAGATTAGAATATGATTCCATAACCAAAAAAGTCAAAGAGTACACCGAGTTCATCGTACAGAAAACGAAAGCTACACAGAAGAACGAACAAAAACAGCCAAAAGAAGCACACATTCTACACACCTTTCCTCAACAACACGAACATAATATTCACTGCAGAAGCAGAGGCACTACTCTGCAAAGGCTTCAAACACAATGTTCAAGCTCCGCTGGACCAAAAGAACCAAGAGAAGCTCATCACTTGTGTCACACAGATCTCGACCATCGCCTTTAACAAGCAAACCGACAGAATATCAGCCTGCCACAAAATTAACGAAATCATTGAAAAGGAAATTGCAAAACCATTCCCAGCATACAAGAAAAGAGAAGAAGCCCTTACACGTACCATTAAGACTAAATTAAACATGAATAATGCAATAATTGTAAAAGCTGACAAGGGCAACACAACTGTTGTAATGGACAGAACAACATACATAGAAAAAACTTTAGACTTCATCCAAACCAGCAACATAACTGAAATACATAAAGATCCAACAGCCAGAATACAAAAGGAGATTAAACACATTTCAAACAACATTAACTTTCTACTCACCATCCAAGAAGCAAGAAACATTGTAACAATGAGCCCACAAGCACTTTGCATTAGGTCACAACCTAAGAAACACAAAGATGGGACCCCCATCAGGCCCATAGTGAACTGTAGGAACAGCCCAACATTCAAGCTCAATAAAATTCTCTTCAGAATTCTCAAACAGGCATACAAATTCAATAACGAGAGAACACTTAAAAACACAACAGAATTCACACAATATGTCAAAAACATACAAGTACCTGATGGAGCGACACTTGCCTCATTCGACATACAAAACCTTTATTCATCTGTGCCAATAGATCCCACACTACAAATAATTAATGCCAACCGACATAAACACAAAAAAATCCCTTCAACTCACATTAAAGAACTAATGGACCTGCTTGAATTCACACTTTCACACAACTATTTTAAATGTAACAATAAAATCTACGAACAAACAGATGGTCTGGCAATGGGCTCAAATCTTTCCGGATTGTTAGCAGAAATATTTATAAGTAACCTAGAAGACAAAGTCTTGAATTCCAATCACCACCTCCGCAAAAATATCATCTACTACTACAGATATGTAGATGATATCATAATTTTAATCAAAGGCACTAAAGATGACATCAGTGAGTTGAATCACATACTACAATCCACAACTCCTCTTGCTACCCTGCAGCACACAAAATGGCAGCATACCGGTACATGATTAATAGAGCTATCCAGCTACCGCTCTCAGAAGATAAATGTGATCAAGAAATTGAAATAACAAAACAAACAGCTATTGAAAATGGCTATAACAGCTCCATAGTAGACACTCTAAACCACTCAATAATGGCAAAGCAATCACAACACAAAAAACAAAAAGAAAATAACATCTTCCATTCAATCCCCTTTCTGGGTAACATTTCATACCAGATTGCTAATGTCTTCAAACGGAAAGGCATAAGCATATCCTTTACAACAGACAACAAGATTGGACAGAAGTTACCCCACAACATCGGCACACGAAACCCACTTCATCACACAGGTGAGTACAAAATTGAATGTTTGGACTGTGACTGCTTCTACATAGACCAGACAGGCAGATCATTTGAGATAAGGTTCAAGGAACACATGGCAGCACTAAAAAACAAAAAATACCACACATCAGCAATAGCTACCCACCTACATGAAACAAATCACCATGTTAACAACACAAATATTAGCATCCTACACATCCAACCAAAAGGCAGGAAACTAGACATCCTTGAAACACTCCAAATATACAAACACCTAATGAAACAACCAGAATCCATCTTAAATGACAAAAGTGACAATATTTACAATAGTATCATCTCTGTTTACAGCAACTGCCTACACTCTTAAAATACACACACACACACACACACACACACACACACACACACACACACACACACACACATGTGCACACATCCTAATATTTACCATAAATATTGACAGCTGCCAAGAGTACAAGAGATTGACCTCATTCACAGATAATCCATCACACCAACAGCTTGTACCCCTTGTCAGCTTAAAACTGTGTGTACATCAACTACTGGCACAAATGTATATTTATCTGCATACTTTAGAACATTAACCAATGTATTACCCCAACCTTTAGGCAGCTTATATATGCAACATGTAATCTTAAGACTCCTTGCCATGTAAATGTTTGCTCTCATATAATCACTCCTTCCTCTCTCTCTCTCTCTCTCTTTCTCTTTCTCTCTCTCTCTCTCTCTCTCTCTCTCTCTCTCTCTCTCTCCTCTCTCTTCCTTCTAAGAGTGTCATCTATGTATGATTTTACTGTTGTAGCCAATATGATCATTGTAATTCAAGCCTGTAACATTTTACCTAATTGTTATTAGCAAGTATGAAGTTTAAGCCATTTTAACATTTCCCCTGATTGCATAAACGAGTACGAATGTTTAGCTGTTTTAACCTTTCAAAATTGGATTTATATACCACCTGAAGTACACACACATATATTTGACACCTCAAAACAAACACCTCCAAATGATTTAAACGATTATTCTGTAATAATGTTGTTACGATGTATTTTCTTTGCACTTTGCGATTATGTCTTCTCTTCTGCTGTATGAACTTTGCACCCAGCTGATTCCAGACGCCATATTTGTTTACAAATGTGGCAGTATACATGTGAAGTGTTACGACAGAAAAAGGAACCTGTGACCACTGGAGGTACTTTAGTTTACTTATTAAAGTTTACCATTAGATATCAGTTTAATTTTTTGTCAAAAGTTATCCAAAACCATATTCTGAAATAGTGTCTTGTTTCTCCACTAGGTAGTGCCACAAGTTCCTCCAAAGCCGTAACACAAATACACACATATGTAATACTAACTAATGTAAATCGACCCGATGATGGAGGTTTAAACCTTCGAAACGCGTTGTGGAAAAAATAAAACGGTGACTGGTAACAGTAAACTTGTTGTTTCATTTGATAATTAGTACTTATTTCGAGTAATTCTCAATCCAGTAAGTTCGATGGAAAGTAGGTGTTTTTCCGGAACTTTCTAGTGAGACATAGATTTCTGAAAAAGTAAATAGTTCATGTATTATGAAATTTAGTAAATTGTGTTTCTTGAATTTAGGTGTTGCTTCCTGGTTTTGATGACTTTGAAGGTTATTTACTAGATGTGGTTAGTATCAGACTACATTGAGAATCTTGCGCCCTAAATTGCTTCGTTGATAACAGTATTCTTTTATTACGTAGTTTAAATCGTGGAATTAATTTTGGTTTGTCATGAAACGTCGCTAATTGTGGCAGCTTCTAAATCTGTCTTTATATGATTACTCTGCAATTCACAATTAAGTGCGTGGCGAAGGATTCATCGTACCACCTTAAAGTGATTTCTCTACAACGAAACGCACGGGGAAAGCGAACACTTAAATCTTTCACTGAGAGCTTTAATTTCTCTTATTTTTATTAAGATTATTATTTCTCCCTATGTAGGTGGGCGCCAAAAAATTATTTTACAAAATATTTTCACACTCTGAGGAAAAATTTGGTGATTGAAATTTCATGAGAAGACCCTGTCGCACCGAAAGACGACTTTGTTTTAATGATTGTCGTCCTAACTCCAGTATCACATCCGTGGCACTCTCTCCCCTATTTCTCGATAGTACCAAACGAGTTGCCTTTCTTGTCATTCGTAACTATCAAGTTGAACTGATGGCCTTTAGATTCGTGTGATTTATCGTGTAACGGAAATTTAGGGGATTCCTTTTAGTACTCATGTGGATGACTTCACACCTTTCGTTACTTAGAGACATACGTCAATTTTCGCGCCGTACAGATATCTTCTCTACATCATCTTGCAATTTTTTTTAATCTTCTGATGGCTGAATCATAAGCAAACCATTTAAATGGACTGCTAAGCTTGTCTCCTAAATGGTTTATGTGGACGAAGAACAGAAGAGGGCCTATAACACTTCCTTGGGGAACATTAGAAATTACATCCGTTTTATTCGATTACTTTCCGTCAGTTACTGCGAACTGTGACCTTTCCGGCAGGAAATCACGAAACCAGTCACACAATTTAGACCGTACTCTATAGACACGGATATGATTAGATATAGCTCGTGAGGAACGGTGTTAAAAGCCTTCTTGAAATGTAAAAATATGGAATGAATTTGACATCCGATGTCGATAGCACTCGTTACTTCGTGGGAATAAGGCTAGTTACATTTCACAACAAAGATATTTTCTGAATCAGCGTTCGCCGTTTGCCAGTAAACAGTTTTCGAGCACAGTATATGTTCCAAAATCCTACTGCAAATTCACATTAGCGATATGGGTCTGTAATTCAGCGGATTACTCCTGGTTCCTTTCTTAATTATTGGTCTATTACATGAGTGAATCATCAAAACGGATATCTAGGAGAAGGTTCTTGGTGTTAAACCCGTACCGTGAAATTATTAATTGAACTTACTGATAACTAGTGAGACGAGTTTTGTTGTTCGGCTACCGATCAAGAAGTGGATGGATCGATAGCATGTGAAAATTATTACAAACAGCAGCTGGGACAAGGGATTCTTTCCCCATGTAGTGACAAAGAGTTGTTTCAGTACTGTAATTTAATTTTCGTCCTAGCCAGCGCTTGCCTTTAATCCATTTTCTATCCATTAGCTGGCAGCCGTACCATACTCTGTCATATGGGGTCATGTGGAAGCTGCATGGATGTCATGGGGTTACCATACCGCTCTGCAGGGCTTGGGTGACCACACAACCGCTATTTCTCACTGGAGCAGCTCCTCAATTGGCTTCACGAGGCTGAGTGTACCACGTTACAGTCTTCCAACCAAGGAAAAGTCCCTGTCATTACCGGGCATTGAGTCCTGTTCGTCCGTATGACAATGAGATACACTCACAACTACCTCACTTTTTATTTGTTATGGAACCACTCAGTTACGGAGACGAATGTGGCTTGAAAAGCTAAACTACGACCTACATTTATAGGTTGTTCTTACGCATTCAGTGTTGGCTCTCAACTTGCATACGTAGATAGTTCCCAACACGTTGGTATATACACTGAAGCCCCAAAGAAACTGGTATATGCATGCGTATTCAAATACAGAGATATGTAAACAGGCAGATTACGGCGCTGCGGTCGGCAACGCCTATATCAGACAAAAACTTTCAGGCGCTGTTGTTAGATCGGTTAGTGCTGCTACAATGGCAGGTTGTCAAGATTTAAATGAGTTTCAACGTGGTGTTACAGTCGACGCAAAAGCGATGCGACAAGCAACTCGAGTAGCGATGAAATGGGGATTTTCCCGTACGACCATTTCACGAATGTACCATGAATATCAGAAATCCGGTAATACATCAAATCTCCGACATCTCTGCAGCCGGAAAAAGAACCTGCGAGAATGGGACCAATGACGACCGAAGAGAATCGTTCAAAGTGACGGAAGTGCCACCATTCGGCAAATTTCTGCAGATTTCAGTACTAGACCATCAACAAGTGTCAGCGTGTGAACCATTCAACGAAGCATCATCGACAAGGGCTTTCGGAGCCGAAAGCCCACTCGTGTACCCTTCACGACAGCACGTCACAAAGCTTTACGCCTCGCCTGGGCCCGTCAACACGGACTTTGGACTGTTGATGACTGGAGACATGGTGCCCGGTGGGGCGAGTATCGCTTCAAATTGTATCGAGCGGATGGACGTGTACGGGTGTGGAGACAAGCTCATGAATACATGGACCCTGCATGTCAGCAGGGGACTGTTCAAGCTGGTGGAGGCTCTCTGATGGTGTGAGCGTGGGCAGTTAGAGTGATATGGAACCTCTGATACGTTTAGATACTGATAGGTGACACGTACGTAAGCATCCTATGTGATCACCTGCATCCAGTCATGTCCATTGTGCATTCCGACGGACTTCGACATTTACAGCAGGACAATGCGACCCCTCCCCCCTCCCTCACACACACACGTCCAGAATTGCTACAAAGTGGCTACAGAAACAATTATCTGAGTTGAAACACTTCCGCTGGCCACCAAACTCCCGATGCATGAACATTATTGAGCGTATCTGGGATGCCTTGCAACTTTCTTTTCATAAGAGATCTTCACCCCCTCGTACTGTTACTGATTTATGGACAGCCCTGCAGGTTTCATGGTTTTAATTCCCCCCAGCACTACTTCAGACATTTGTCGAGTCCACGCCACGTTATTGCGGCACTTCTGCGTGTTCGCGGGGGCCGTACAGAATATTAGGCAGGTGTACCAGTTTCCTTGGCTCTTCAGTGTGTTATTGTCAATTTCGAAACTGTTTGTCTTTTGTGAGATTTCACACTGGAAGGTGCTTATGTTCTACGGAACCTGTGTCCCGTGTCCTTACAATCTTGCGACTATTCAACTACGCTGTGATTTGTCAAGTAAACCATGGATGTCATTGACGAAAGCAGCAAGCTGAGTTTCGCTAGATCTCGGTTAGTGGAATCAACGTTGATGTTCTTCGTTCTCCAAGAAAGCCGTAATGCTTGAGCGTAATAAATATTACACGATTCTACAACAGAGTCAATCCAATGCTGTCGGTCCTTAATAATGGGCGTCTGTCTGACGAGATTTCGTAAAAACGGGAATGATCTGAGCTTTTCTTCCAGTCGCTGAGAATCCTTCGTTGCTCCAGATGACTTATGTAAACTGCTGCTGCAGTAGGGACAGGTTCTTTCGCATAATATGCGGCACTAATCTTCATTGTCGTCATTCCACTCTACAGCTGATGGTAGTCCTTATTCCCAATTGCGATTTCATTTAATGGACTCATCTTACATCCATCTTACACATTCATAGGCAAATGTGGCTACACGCTGAGCACAAACAAGTGTTTATCCTTTTTTTCACTAACTCGAATTCTTTACAGAAGAGTGGAAAAACTTCTAGATGCCGATCTCAGGGAAGATCAGTTTCGATTCCGCAGAAGCACAGAAACAAACGAGGCAATACTGATACTACGACATAGAAAGAATGTTAAGGAAAGGCAATCCTACTTTTACAGCATTTGGAGACTTAGAGAAAGCTTTTGACAATGTTGGCTGGAATACTGTCTTTGGATTTCCGTAAGGTAGAATGGGTACCATACAGAGAGTGAAAGGCTCTTTACAACTTGTACAGGAACGAGACGGCAGTTATAAGAGTCGAGGAGCGTGGAAAGGGAGCAGTGGTTGAGAAGGAAGTGAGACAGGATTGTAGCGATGTTATTCAATCTGTAGACTGAGCAAGCAGTAAAGGAAGACAAAGAAAAATTTGGAATAGGAATTAACTTTCAGGAAGAAGAAATAAAAAACCTGAGATACGCCGATGACATTGTAATTCTGTTAGAAACAGCGAAATACTTGGAAGAGCAGTTGAACGGAATGGACGGGGTCTTGAAAGAAGGATATAAGACTAACACCATCAAAAGCAAGACAAAAATTATCGAATGTAGTAGAATTAAATCAGGTTATGCTGAGGAAATCAGTGCATGGTTTTAGCTATTTGGGCAGAAAAATAACTGATGATGGCCGAAGTAGAGAGGATATAAAATAAACACTGGCTACGGCAAGAAAAGTGTTTCTAAAGAAGAGAAATTTGTTGATAGAGACATGAGTGTTAAAAAGTCTTTTCTGAAGATATTTACATGAAGTATACTTATGCACGAAAGTGAAACATGAATGATAGACAGTTTAGATTAGAATAAAATGGAAGGTTTTGAAATGTGATGTTACAGAAGAATGCTGAAGATTAGGTGAGTAGATCACGTGACTAATGAGGAGGTACTGAACAGGACTGGGGAGACAAGAAATTTGGGGCAAAGCTTGACTAGAAGAAGCGATCGGTTGATAGGACACGTTTTGAGACGTCAAGTGATCACTAGTACTGCAGGGAAGCGTGCGGGGTAAAATTTGAAGAGGGAGACCAAGTGATGAATACAGTAATCAAATTGAGAAAGATTTAGGTTTGCAGAAATTATTCGAAAATGCACAGGGTAGGGTAGCAAGGAGAGCTGCATCAAACCAGTCTTTGGACTGAAGACCACAACAACAACAACATTAATTTCCTCTAAATAAATATATGATTTAGTAGTTCACATTCACAGCCATCCGCACATTAGCAAAATAAGAATTCTATGGAATATAAGGAAAAACTTTTTCATTTTATTTTCAAATTTGACTTTCCTGTCTGTCACGCGTGTCATGTTATTGGGTAAGTGACCTCAATTTTTGTGGCTCAATTGTGCGTCCCTTTATGTAGTAAAGAAGATCTTAATATTGAGTAATGATTGTCTGTTTTCCTCTGCTATCATAATTATGTACTTCATTGTTTCTTTCGAACTGTTATGGGTTACTTACAACAAACTTCAAGAGAGAATAAATATGCTGTGAAGCAGTAGTGAAAGTGCCTAATTCAAATGGTTCAAATGGCTCTAAGCACTATAGGACTTAACATCTGAGGCCATCAGCCCCCTAGAACTTAGAACTACTTAAACCTAACTAACCTAAGGGCATCACACAAATCCATGCCCGAGGCAGGATTCGAACCTGCGACCGTAGCGGCCGCGCGGTTCCAGACTGCAGCGCCTAGAACCGCTCGGCCACACCGACCAACGTGCCTAATTGCTTTAACAAATGTCTGCGAGATGATCGTAGCGAGCACCACATATTATTCTTACAGCATGTTTTTGAACAATGAAGACTTTCTTTCTGAAAGACGAATTATTCGAGAACTTACTCCACATGACATAACTGAATGAAAATGCGCAAAATATGTTAACTTACTGATTTGTCTCCCCCAAAGATATACAATGATCTGAAGTGCAAATGTGGTTGTACTAAATTGTTTCAGAAGTTCGTAAATGAGTTTTCATTTTTCAGTTTAAATTCTCATCAGTACGGGTATACACATAGTTTCTTGTACACATTCTATAGTCGTAAATTCGTGGCGCATCCAAATTGTTTCAGCGGGCCGGACAGTTGTGAAACGCACTGTGGATACGGACACATTTCCAAGCAAAACTGTGGATAATTTCTCACCTTTTCTGGATAGTATATTGTGGGGGTTATCGAGCAGATGAATCACACATTTTGAGAGAACACTCTGATGTCTTATTTGCAACTGCAGGTTTCATTTTATGTCGAAAAATGTCACAGCAATACTCTCTGTTAAACGTATGTTGTCCGTTTTCAGAGGATGGAGGTGGAGAAACTTCAGACACATCTCGAAACGATTTTCCCTCCTGTGCCAGCACTGTATCTTGGAGCTGCACGCCTTTACTCAGCGATTCTGGGGAGAGCTTCCTCACTTCTCGCAGTTCACGTAATTCCCAGCACCCTTACATAACACCACATCTCAGCTGCTTCCAGAAATATTTTACAAGGATCGACGGTAATGGACACACGTGGATGTTTCCTTTTGAGTCTTTTCCACTGGAATTTACATTGATTGTGGTGAATACACTGTCCATTTCAGAAAATAACACGACCTAGAAAGCTATTACCTTCCGTTCAAACCACTAGTAGAGTTCCGAATACATTTGAGCAGGGAATTCTTTATGGACTTGAGTTGACTCTCTGGGACCAATGTCGAACACATTACGCAAAAGTCAAGCTTTCATGAATAACTGAATACGTAACTCCATCAGTAACTGTATTCAATTTAGAAGCTGCTACAGTTTTATTTGCCTGTCTTGGAAATGACTAGTGTTCGATTCTTTTAGTGTATCAATCTACATTTCAAACGATCTTGTAGCATGTTGAATAAAGCTGTTTAGTCAGATTCAGATTGTTCACTCCACTTAACGTTTCGTTCTCATGCAATAAACAGTTTTCAAGACATTACAACCCTCTCGAGTAATTTCAGTCGGTCTCAAACATTCACTACACGTTGCTCCTTTGGGTTGCACCTTTTTAGAGATGATGTGAGTTTTGTGACAGAGAAGAGATTCTGTCGTTGCATTTATCCCCTTTAAACATCAGACTGGATTTGTCCAAGGTTGAAGGATTGACCTACGGATAATAAAAGGAAATAATCGTTAATTGCTCCATCTCTTAAAGTTGGGATGATGACTGTTCGCGTCAGCCACAGGCTGTCAAATAAAAAGAGCAGGACACGTTCCGGAACGCGGGCGGATTTGCAACATCAGAAGATGGCCATTGAAAAACAAGAAACACAATAACTCTTTGAAAGTAATGTTAAATCAATAGTACAATACAACAAATTTAGACCAGAGTGTCCGAATCATTAAGCCGTTTTCGTAAGGGTGAGTCAATTATTTTGCGTGAAATAGTCGTTACAGTACCTGCCGCAAAAGATCGTTTAGAAATTACTACAAAGGCTGCGACACATTTTTAGAATTGAGTTGCAATTGTGTTTCAGAATAGAGGGAAAATAATTCTACTATTTGAATTGCAAAAAGTAAAGAGACTATTTCTCTTCGAGCATACATGCGTGAACACTATAATATTAACAAAAAAAAAGCGTACTAGAACTGATATATCAAGCACAGACATATTCCCTGAGGTTTGGGATCGTAACTCCCAGCACCAAAGAAATAGATATTTGCCCAACACATAAGTAAAGTAAATTTTAATTTGACAGTACGAGCTGCAAAAACAGAAAGCTTTATGGTCCAATGTTATACACGTTTGCATAAGAACTAGCCATCAGAAATTATAGGCTCAGTTTATCTGATTATAAGAGTGCTCTCCAGACAAAAGAAGCGAATATGAAAATGGACGTGTCATAAGATTATACGAATGCAAAAAGGCATTTTACTGCTTTATCGACAGTAGCTCATTATGGCATCTTACAAATTAATTTTTATTGCTGACGCTACAGCAGTAATGATGCCGTATATGCTGCGCAAGGAAAATGATGTTTGATGTTGATGAGATAAACTGAAACCAGTAGAAAACCAAGATTTGTTTTCAGGAGCCCATAGCAACATATAAAAAAAAATTATTTTCACATTAATACAGTTACTCTTATCAATTACTGAACGTCTTTGTAGAGTAGTGCGGTCCCCTGCCACGAATTCTGTAGAGATCTATAAAGTCGGTTGAACCTTCCGATACCAGACATTGATGTTGACCAGCGACGAAATGATGATGTGGCGCGTGTCGTCATATGAGCGCAAACAGGAAACAGGATTTTTGTTTTCCTTCGTGTAACGTAACAGCTTCAGTTCCTCTTCTCTCTTTGTTGTTGTTTCCTGTTTTCTCAATGCTCCTTCATTTTGTTCCGATGATGAACTTTCCTTTCTTCCGTCCATATTGCACCCCATTACTTATTTCTTCTGACTTTAAAGTCTTCAAAATTTATCATTTTATTCTTAAAATTATTTTCTGTTATTTCCGATTCTTTGATGTTGCGTCTTTCTAGTTCTTATCTTATTTCAGTAATTCATGCTACTGCAAATTCTTTTTTCCAGAATAGCTTGTTCTCATTTATCAGGTAGAGGCTTCCAAAGAAAACTAATGTTAGCTTTGCTATTATTTCTTATACTGTCGCCATATTTTCGCAATTCTCCTCGTTACTTCTCATTTTCATACGGCCATAGTTTGTATATACCCACTGCTTTTCTGTCAGCCCGTCTTTCAAGTATCTTCTGCCCAACTTATACGTAGTTCATAGTTAAGCTTCACGTGCATATAAACATTCTAGTCTTACCACTGAGGTAAAGTGTTTTAGATTTGTTTCTCTAGATACGGATGTTTTGTTGTACTCATTTTTTGCCAAACCCTTTGCTGTTTCCATTTTATTAACTCTTAATTCTACTGAAAATTTTTCTACTCCATTCTGGCGTATAGTTTCTCCAAGATCTTTAAATTTGTTCGTTCGCCCTATTTCACATATTTATGTATATGCATATTTTGGAGCACCTCGTTATATTTGTTATTAATATTATTTTTTCAGCAGAAATTTTTAGATCAGTTGTATTTGCATATTCTTCAGAAGATTTATTTAACTACTTCTGACCTGAAGTTCTCACCAATGGAATTTTAAACATGTCATGTGACGAAAAAGCAACGAAGAAATATACCGAGAGAAGTAGGACAAAATGAAGGTCGGTGGACCACATGCCCGGTAAGGACAAATGTCGCTGGTTCAAGTTCTGGGGCACCGTTTTAATCACAGAAAGTTTCACATTAGCGCACAATCAGCTGTAAAGTGAACATTCATTCTGGACATTGGAAACTTCTGGTTCATATTATATTTTGACATTAAGCTGTGGTGACAGCCTGATGTATAAAGAACCCCGAGCTCTAAGCTGGGTTGGCACAGCCAAAAAATGAGAATACGAAATCTTATTTGTGGTGATATACTGAAATGCGGCATTATACTAGGGCTTTGTTGGATTGCAAGGTAACAGTCTTGTTGGCAAAAATCTGTCTCCGAGTTGACGAAGTCAACGAACGTGATGTCACAAGGATAGCTAGAAATTTTGTTATGGAACATATTTTAGGCACAGTCGATATGAAGGAGTGATTATGTCCGCCAAATTGACGAGTGCATTGTCGAAGTAGACGGGTGGTATCGGAATGAACACTATTTCTAATTCTCGTTGTGAAGCGTATTTTGTACATCGAGGATTTCTATGTGTGGCTTAGACTAGACATTTTGATGACATTTCGAGTGGAAGGACACGTATCGTGTCGGCAGGCTCAATATTTCCGATTTGGATAGAAGCGGAATGCTCACCGAACAAAGTGTTACTCAGCGACTTAAAAGAGCCCTATAATTGGAAGGTAGGAGACGAGGTACTGGCAGAAGTAAAGCTGTGAGTAGCGGACGTGAGTCGTGCTTCGGTAGCTCAGTTGGTAGAGCACTTGCCCGCGAAAGGCAAAGGTCCCGAGTTCGAGTCTCGGTCGGGCACACAGTTTTAATCTGCCAGGAAGTTTCGAGCCCTATAATAGTTCAGGAGTACCGTCGATGTTATAGAAGAAGTCATCAGACGGTCACGTCCGTCTCCATCGCTGACGCAAACCATGGCAGCCGTGAAGTTTCATCTTAAACATTTATTAATGTATATTAGAGTCCAAATTTATTTTAAATCGGTGAAGAACACTACTAATTGAATATTAGTGGAGATAAGTTAAGAGGTAAAATCAAATTTACTTATCTTCCAGTTGTTGTCAGCGCCTAGACGTGGTCTGGAATTGATAACTTGAAGAAATGATTTTTGATTTTTACATACCCACCTTTAATCTCCACTTTTGTTTATGTGAAAAAACTGGTATATATTCGAGAAACTTCAGGGACGACGCAGATTCGCCAGAGAGTTACAACACTGTGTAAATGTCCAAAACATGAATCAGACACTATATATCAGAAAATAGGTATAACCATGTTTTAGAATAAGGTAGTATGGTGAATTTCTGTAATTTGAAGCAATTACATAAGATCTTGGCTTATTATGCAGTGAAGAGATGTGTGTGTGTGTGCGCGCGCGCGCGTGTGTTTGTGTGCGTGAGTGGATGTGTGTGTGTGTGTGTGTGTGTATGTGTGTGTGTGTGTGTGTGTGTGTGTGTGTGTGTATGTGTGTGTGTGTTCAAATAGGTTTCATCAGGTCAGCGTTGTTAGGCCGGTCGAGAAAGAGGTGCTACAGAATGACTCACATAGGCTGTCGTCTTTGTATGTGTTCAGGGGCACATCATGCATGAAGTTCCCTTATTTGTTGGTGTATCAGAGCTGCCTGTCCAACGTGCCACATTACGAGACTGAGCGTGACAATGTTATCGAACATCGTCACGAGCGACGAAACATGGGATTATCAGTTCGAACCGGAAACTGGAAACCACGTAACACTTCGTCGTGAGAAGATCCCCAAACCACAGAGGCCAGAGAAGGGTGTGACTGCTTTGAAATGACAATCGGCTTCAAACCCATGTGGGACTGCTGTTACCAGTGAATGCAGGTCCATCTGAACTAGTTTCCAAGCAAACATTCCAAAGGAAAGCCCATCCGATAGATATTTGGAGTCGGTTAACTCGCAAGAGTCCATTGCTCTTAGCGGTATGCACAGCCACGTGTGTTCCAAACAACACAGAAAGTGGACTGTAGCTTACTGGAGGCGTGTAGTCCGGACGGACGACGTGCGATTTTACGCCTCTGTAAATGATGCAAGGCTTGTAATGGTACAGCAACGGTCCAGTGAGGCGTTTAGCCCGCAATGTGTAGAGGGTGCGGTCTCGTCTGTTGATAGGTCTGAAATGTTTTGTGAGTGACATTCGGCTCTCTACATTTTTCGGAATAGAAGATAAATTAAATACCTTTCAGCCGTCAATTTTCAACCTTATTTTTTTTTGCAACCAGTTTCAGCGCTTTACTACGCCATCTTCAGGCCCCCGGTCGACGTGTAGGAAGAATCTACCTCGCTTGTGTTCAAAACAGGGGCCTGCAATAAAGGTATTTGTAAGTATTTGCTACAGTGGTCACTTCATGCATCACCTACCGACTGTACAGACATACAGAGCTTTTTCGAAATGTATGAGAGGCGTTTAATATGTAATGTAACACACACTTTCTGGGTCAATTTGTTGTGGAACTTCGTGGAAAATTCCCGCCTCAGCTTCTATAGCTTAATGAAGTTCCGATAGGTGGCGGTCAAAATGTCGGCTGTAACGGAGGTATGTTCCAAGCAGCAATGTTGGGATGTGCGGCCTCTCGCATTCGAGGTGATCGACGCTTCTAGTCAAAGGGCCCTCTGCACAGCTGGACGTCTCTGTTGGTAGTGCTGACACACTCGTCCTCAAGTTTGGACACTCAGAGGTGTGTGCCCGCTGGTTTCTCGCAGCCTAACGGAAGATGGTAAGGAGCAACAAAGGACCGTTTGTGTGGAATAGTTTGCACATTACGAGACCGAGCGCGTCAATGTTTTGTCCAACATCATCACAAGTGATGAAACATGGGTTTATTAGTTCCAACCGGAAAGAAAACGGCAGTCCATGGAGTGGCTCCACGCCTTCTCTCCTCAGAAGGAAAAGTTCAGAACCGCACCTTCAGCCGGTGAAGTCATGGTGACGGTGTTGTGCGACTCTGAACTGATGTGGTCCATTATAAATGGTTTTTGAAAGCGTGCGACTGTGAAAACAACAGGTTTGTTTATAAATAAATCTTCTGCTACCAGTCACGATTTTTCTTTATTTTACTTTTCGCACGACGCGTTTCGGGAAATGATCCCCATTTTCAAGTGCGTTTTTGTGTGTGTTAAGCCATATCTATTGATGTTGTCATTGTGTGAGAGTCTGCTTCATTTCGTTGACTTTTACTGCAATATATACGAAATACGCGATTTTTTATTTCGGTATCGATTCTTTTGGTGAAGTTATTTACTTTGTACTTACAGTTTTCTAGAAAACTGCAAGTACAAATTCTTCTAAATTTCACCACTAACGTCACCAATCAATAACCAAGCAAAAAATCGCGGGTTTCTTATATATTGCAGTAAAAGCCAACGAAATGAAGCAGACTCTTAGACACTGAAAACATCAATAGAAAAGGCTTAATGTACACAAAAAACGCACTTGAAAATGGGAATCATTTCCCGAAACGCGTCGCGCGAAAAATCGTGACTGGTAGCAGAAGATTTGTTTATAAACAAACTTACTGACTCTGAACTGGTTTTTCAGTTTGATATCCTTCCTCACGGTGCAACAACCTACTCTGAAGAGTACTGTGTTACCCCCAGGAAATTGGAGAAACTACTTCAGCGAGTCCGTCGCCACAAAAATGCAAACGAACTTCTCCTTCCTCATGACAACGCAAAGCCTCATTGAAGTCTGCGCACCCGAGTGGAGCTCACAAGACTTCATTGGACTGTTCTCCATCCAGCCCGGATCTCACTCCTTCCGACTTCCACCTCCTTGGCCCAATGAAGGAAGCACTCCGTGGAGATCAGTACGTAAATGATCGGGTGGCTGTTGGTGCAGCCAGATGTTGACTTGACTGCTACGTCGACCAGCAAAGTGGTACCATGCGGGTATACAGGCCCTCTCAGTAAAGTTACGTAAGGTCGGCGCATTGAACCGAGATCAAATTGAAAGCCAGGGCTTTCTTTTCCAAAATAGTCGAGAACTATATAGTGTTTTGGAAACCTGAAGAAAACCAATTTGCTTTCAAAAAGAAATATGTTTCATTATTTGTTGAACGCCCCTTGTAAATAATACGGCATACTTAAAGCAACATGGTTTTAACTAAAATCTTAATGTTAGATTTATACACATAATAGTTTTATTTTATAACGCCGGTCGTTGTGGCCGAGCGGTTCTAGGCGCTTCAGTCCGGAACCGCGCTGTTGCTACAGTCGCAGGTTCGAATCCTGCCTCGGGCCTGGATGTATGTGATGTTCTTAGGTTAGTTAGGTTTAAGTAGTTCTAAGTCTAGGGGACTGATGACCTCAGAAGTTAAGTCCCATCGTGCTCAGAGCCATTTCAACCATTTTTATGTTTTGTAAAGAGACTATTATAACCAGATTTTACGAAATTTACAAAATAAGAGCAAATAATAATATGACAACTGGAACTGTTTTCAGACCACTACATCTGTATGGCATGATTCATTGTAGCCATTGGAAATTAATGATAGTAAGTTTTTAATGATTTTTAGGGACTTCTGATAAAACAGGTGGAAAAGTTGTGTTTAGATCCTGCACTGGTGTCACGTTCCCCAACACCGAGTACTGGGCTTTGCGTGTCACTGTACTGGCCGAATACCGAGAGAAGTTACTGCCATGGCGACGACACGAGCTTATCTGCCTCTTCTGTGTCCACCGTTTGGACTCTACATAAGATATTCGCTGCTCAAGAGAACGGGGCTTTTCGTACCAGTTACCAAGACGACGAAACAGTACGTAATAGTTTACTTAATGGCTCTGAGCAATATGGGACTTAACTTCTGAGGTCATCAGTCCCCTAGAACTTAGAGAACTACTTAAACCTAACTAACCTAAGGACATCACACACATCCATGCCCGAGGCAGGATTCGAACCTGCGACCGTAGCGGTCACGCGGCTCCAGACTGTAGCGCCTAGAACCGCTCGGACACCCCGGCCGGCTAGTTTATTTAACTACGTGTCAGACAGCAGTAGTTATTTACAGCCGTAAAGATGTCTTACTGCAATTTTTTTTTTAAATTTTCCTGGTAATTTTAATAAGCATACTGAGTATGCATACACATGTATGGTTGTCATCAAACACAGCATAACTCTGTGTATTAGGTGGGACACATCGCTAAACTGGCCCACCAGCTGTAGAAGTGATGAGTGCGATGGCTGTACAAGCAGACTTGCCGACCGTTGGCCCCCGGCGCAGCGTGGTCTCTGATTACTTCAATGAATCTCCTATGTTAGACACTTTGAGAGCTTGCATACAATGGAACAGTTTCGCTTAAATACATAACAGAGGACAGAGTTTAATATTTTGGCTGCTGCTATCTGCTGTTTAAGCTCTTTTGAACGTTTTTATATGTACTGGATTTGCAGCTACTTTGTATAACATTTGCATGTACCGTATCATGCTTTCCTGTTTATACACATGCTATTTGTGAATTTCAATCATTCTTATTACGGATCGTATGGAGAATAGTGGTGACAGACATAGGTTGGTACCCACAGCAGTTCCGTCTAGCGGCTACTTACCTCATCTGGTAACACATTACTTTATTTTACAACTATATTGCTTTCATGCCAGTTTTAAAGTGAAAATTTTTTAACAATGTATATCATATCTTATATTTTTCAGAGCCCCTGGCCTGAAGACTGTTGTGAAGACCGAACCAATTTTCGGGATTAAAAATGAACAAGTTTATTGCGATGTAGGTATTTTTTAACTGTAATTTACGATCTTAGTGTTTCCTTAATGACGTCAGAAATTATTTTGGGAGTGAATTTCATACCATGATTTCGTCCCGTTCATGCAGAGTATCACGAACATGATCAAAGACGTATCTCTCATCATTTTCGCTGAACAAGAATCCTCCCCGCTACATGTTTATAATGAGTTTGCTGTAAAATGTAAATGTCGTGTGACTAGGGCCTCCCGTAGGGTAGACAGTTCGCCTGGTGCAAGTTTTTCGATTTGACACCACTTCGGCGACTTGCGTGTCGATGGAGATGAAATGATGATGATTAGGACAACGCAACACCCAGTCTCTGAGGGGAGAAAAATCTCCGACCCATCCGGGAACCGAACCCGGGTCCATAGAATTGACATTCGACGCTCCCGTCTTCTTGGATGACGACAGCTGTGTTCACGGTTTGACTGTCACTCAGGCACACTGCTGCATCTCGACTGACTCGTTTAATCGCCCAATCTTAATCTCGCATAAATGTCTGGGACTGTTTGGGAGACCGGATGAAACGCAGAAAACAACATATCTCCAGTATGATATCTCTGCGGGATCCAGTCGTGTCAGTGGCGTCAGATGGACTTGGTGGACTGCCTCCCTCGCCGAACTGGGAGGACGGTACAAGACATTAATGTAAAGTCATCTGGATGTGACTGATTCTTGTCACGGAAATCTTTGGTAAAGATGGATAGCGCTTAAGGTTGTTGTTTTTTCCTTTCTTTTCCATTTCGATCGATCTGTGAGGCTGGAAAGGAACTGACGATGTCCTGGGGAAACCTTATAGTTTGAGGAGTAGTATTTAGACAGTTTTTTATTTTTTATTTTTTGAACGTATTTCACAGATACTTTCGATGAGTTATGTATGTTCTCCCTTTGGAAGACATCACGTATGAATCTTGAGGGTATTTTTGTTCTGTCGTTGCAACTACAAGAATACGTGATTCTTTTCACCAGACACGTTTCGCTTTATTGAGGTAAAGCTATATCGGTGCTCTGTAATTAAGTTAATTATAATTTGATTTGCTTTTAGATCAAAAACAGTTCGTTAAGAACAAATTGACTTGTACTTACGGTGACTTTCGGTTGATTTCTTGCTTACATCGGGAAATGCCGTCTGCTAGCACATCATTGTTTTTCTGCGTTGGACACTGATAATTTCTGGTCTAATTTTTAGATGTTGTGCAGCACTATACATTTCTTACGTTTTTCACAACATACCTTTATGCATACCACTGTATTCTATTTGTTTTTGTACTTCAGACAAACAGAATACAGTGGTGTGCACAAAAGTGTGTTGCGAAAAACATAAGAAATGCAGACACACGGTGTGTTATGTGTTGAAGAAGGACCTGATCTGGAAACCCTGCAAACCTCATTATGTTGAGGAGTTACCATTGGAGGATTGTGACAGGCGGATGGAATATGTGGACGTCATGCTGTCACGACATAAGGATTGCAGAGATGGAGTGATGAGGCGTAGTTTCAAGTTCGGAGATCCGTCAGTCGACAGAACTGCCATTATTTGGCGGAAGCAGTTCCAGGAATGACACTTTGAAATTCACAAGGTCAACCAGAATTGACTGTCTGGTGCAGTATGACCACAGGTCGTCTCATTGCGAGTCACAATGAACAGCGACCGGTATCGCCAAATGCTGAATGAATACATGTGAACCTCGATATCACAATGGGACAACATTGCGAATACAGTTTTTCAATAAGATGAAGCAGCTCCTTATTTTGCGTTCATCGTTCGTGACTGACTGGATGAGCACTTACAGGATGCTGGGTGAGACGGCGAGGACCCTGTGAATTGCTGCAACAAGTCCCGACCTTATCCCTTGTAACTGCTTGTGCGATTGGGCCAAAGAAGAGGGGTAGCGAACAATTCCGAACAATTGTTCAAATGGCTCTGAGCACTATGGGACTTAACTTCTGAGGTCATCAGTCCCCTAGAACTTAGAAGTACTTAAACCTAACTAACCTAAGGACATCACACACATCCATGCCCGAGGCAGGATTCGAACCTGCGACCGTACCGGTCGCACGGTTCCAGACTGTAGCGCCTAGAACCGCTCCGAACAATTCCTCTGGATGAAATAGCGGAGAGTATTACTGTTGTCCTCGGAAATGTACCTGTGACTTTCCTATACGTTTCCGTCGTTTGGTCGACAACACAGGAAAATATCGATGGTGGGCTTGGAATCCTTGTGACTCCATTTTGTTACATTTTGCAGGTGAAGTGAAAACGGTTTCTTAAAAAATAATGTAAAGTGATACAGGAAGTTCCTATAGGTGTAACTGTATAGTAAAAGGCTAGTTATTGACAGACTATCTAGGGTGTTTCCGCAAGAGCGTGCAAAAACTTAGCAGGACATACAGGATATTCCACTGAACAATTTGAGAAGCCAGCTTAGGGAGTTAATAGGAATAAAATCACGTTACCGTTATAGTTAACTGCAAATACCATCACTGACACAGTGAACCTCCCATTGGTAGTGTATCTTACAGAATGTGCTGAAACTAGCGGCCATCAACCTCAATGCAAGCAGGACATTGGCGAAAAAGATTCTGACGCACCTTGACAAATATCTCTCGTGCGTTTCGAAACACATCACAGGCAGCTACAATACTGGCAACTAATTTCATCTCCATATCCACTGGAGTCTCGCACACAAGAGACTCTGGGCATCGCCATAGGAAATAATGAAGAGGATTCAGGTCAGGTGACCTCGCAGACCACGGAATAGGATCTCCCCTTCGAATCCAGCGACCAGTAAATACAGCACTGAGATGGTTGCAGACATCCACACTGAAGTGTGGCGTTGTCCCGTCATGTCGTATCCACATCCTCTCACGAACAGTCAAGGGTACGTTCTGCAGCAACTCAGATAGATCTCTTTGCACCAACCTCAAGTACAGGTGGCCATTCAGACGGCCAGGTAGAAGATGTGGCCCACTAAGACTGTCGCCTACACTGCCGGCCCAGATATACACAGCAAAACGTAGTTGACGCTATGACTCTGCTACAGCGCGAGGGTTTCCCTCATCCCACACATGTTTAGTCCTGCTGTTCGAAATAACATCACGATCAAATGAGGCCTCGTCAGTAGACAGCACGATTTGAAGGAAATCTGTTCGATCAATCCATTGTTGGAGCATGGACTCGTTGTGGGTGATATTGGTTGTAATTGTTCGTAGAGTACTCGCCACTCGCCTCACTAGTTTGTGCAGAATACATTTCACCCTCAATACGACGAATACTTGTAGTGGGGCACACTGCAATGCGTTCCAGCACCTCCTAAGGTGTGAGGGTGGTCCTCATCTGCCAGGTCCCTCGTTTCTTCTTTGCAATGAACCAGTATCCCGCATTCGTCGATTGAGAGAAATAAAGACCCGTCGTGACGGATGATGCCTGTATAGAATTTCAGCAACGAGAGCATTGCAACGTAATTCTGCATAAATAACGTTCATGTTAGTGAGTTCTGTCGTTTATTTACAGCACGTACTGTCATGGGACAATGTAAAAACGATACAACAGAAATACCTTATGGACAAGTAAAGGAAACAAAACCTGCATCATGGCTTCCTAGAAACCAGGCTCGTCCTTGTTTCCTTGCAGGAAATAACGAATGTACATGTAAATGAACAACACAATATGTGTAAATGTGTATGCATGTTAGCTGGAAATGAGCAAGAAAACAATAATGCCAGACAAAGCGGTAGGTAAGTATGTGTATTGTGTATTAAACCAGGGACCTAGAAACGACGGAGAGGCCTCGTCCCACCCTAGCCGTCAGTAGTACAAAACCACACAACAGGCCACAGCAGTCCACCCACCTCACCACCGCCCCTCACCGAACCCAGGGTTATTGTGCCGTTGGGCCCCCATCAGACCCCCCCCCCCCCACACACACACACTCCGGGAACGTGTCATACCAGACGCGAATAACACCAAATATTTGCTTGGGAGAGTAATTATGGCGTACGCGTACGTGTAGACAGTGTTCGTGCAACAACCACTGATACAGTGTAACTGAGACGGAATAAGGGGAACCAGCCCACATTCTCCGAGGCATATGGAAAACCGCCTTAAAAACCTTCCACAGGCTGGCTGGCACACCGAAACTCGACACTAATCCGCCTCACGGATTCGTGCCAGGGACCGGCACACCTTCCCGCTCAGGAAGCGGCGCGTTAGACCGCGGCTAGCCGACCGGGCTAGATAAGTTTACTTCCACGTCTCCTCAAGGTGGCTTCTCCGACCCGTGATAGAACGGAGCAGTGGAGCATTCCCTACGTCTTGTTATATTTTTGCACGCTCTTACGGAAACGCCCTGTAGAAATCCATGCACTTTCAAATCTCTCTTTAGTTATGGAGTTACTGGTTGCTCGTATTACGGGTTTTCTACAGATAGAGTTAAGAGGTTTTCATTGCCTACCACTTATAACACTCCTAACTGTTACTGCTATACCATAACCTCGAAACTGGAGGCAGTTTGCAAACAGAATTATTTTGTTAGAGTAATAATGGTATAAAGCAACAGAACAGTGTTACCCTCTGAGAGGAATTTTGCTAGGTTGACCGTGTTGTACCTAACGGAAATGGCTTATCGGAAGTGAAAGTCAGAATTACGTAAATATTCGAACAGTAACAAACAAAATTTTGCCTATCTGCATTGTTCAACGGATAAAGAAAACGGTCGCCAGCCTAACTAGGCAAGAGAATGATTAACATTCTCGTTCAAGAAAATAGTTATTAGTAACTTTAATGGATAAACACAACCTATACTTTGTCACACGCGAGTGCAGTGAACTCTGACACATACATATGTTTACGGTAAGATTGAAACTAACAGTTAGAGCAGCAGAAACTATTTGCAAAATTATAAGAGATACCGAAACACACTATTAATTTCAGGGCTTAAAGAAATTATGGTTTTTATAATTAGTGGTCTTTCCGTTACTTGTTACCGAGCATTAACACAATAGACAAACTGTGGATCCTTTTATACTATTAATATGCACTTCTAATACACCAGAGAGACAAACACTTAGCAAACATGAGTATATAATGTTTCACAACTGCAGCTTTCCACTTTTACTACAGTGAGACACAAAATTAACATCTATGTAAGATACTGACACACCTTCTGCGATTTACAACAGGCAGTAATGTGATCATTTACTAAGCAAAACTTTATAAGCCTCAGTCTTAAGAACTTTTAATTTGAAGTTGGCAACAACACATTAATGAGCAGTTCTACTAGGAAAATTATTTTCAGCAAGCATCATTAACTTTAACTCACTCTCTTGCCACATTAACTTTAACTTTCTCTTTACTATGTTCAAGAGGCATTAATTAGAAAAAAAACACTGGTCTTTAATGTTCTTTCAGTAGGGACACTCGGTAATCACTTTAGTTCAAACGGAGAGGAACCTGAGAGGTGTTATGATAAGGAAAAAATCAAGGTAGGTACTTATATTCAGATATAAATTACCTTAATGTTGAGCCCACTAACACATCCATTAAGCTGATCCTTCACTGTACATCATTGTAGTACTCCGATGCAATGATTGCGCAATGTGGTGGCAACTGCATGTTGGTAGGTGGAATTGCAGGTAGAATTGCTGGACTCTGTCATTTCTTGGTGGCGATGATAGATGCAAATTCCAGAATAGTTCCAGCTATTTATCCATCCATCCGAGGTATTGGAAAGTAGCAGAAAAAGCCTCTCTCGGAACCAGCACAATATGCATCTTTTACACGGCAATGCACAGTTTGGTAGATCATCCCCGACTCGTAGCTTGTCCCCGACTCGTAGCTTGTCCCCGACTGACTCTTGTTCAACCTTTTCTACCTAGGCCAACCACAATTTGCGCGCGCTACACAGTTCCGTTCCCGAGGGGAACCACAACATCTTTTACATACTAAAGAACTAAGAACCCTAAGTGAGGATCAGCAGTTTACATAACAGTAACCAAATACATTAAATAAAACAGAACATTTGCACATATTGACATTTCTACAAAAAATTATTCACACAGAAATTACAATTACATACAGTAAGTTTTGTTCCCTCCAAATGGGACAAAGAATTTAAATGACAGATACACTACTTTGCATAGAACCAAACCATGACATCAAAGTTTGTACAAAGAAAGGAGTATACAATTTTGTGCTATCTATTCAATCAAACACATTTACAGATACTCAATGTTATAACATTAAATAAAACAAAAGCAAAATAAATCCATACAGCAGAAGAGCTATGGTGTTACACACTGATACGTTGAATTGCAGTATAGTAGACATATTCTTGTTGTTATTGTTTCGGTCATCAGTCCAGAGACTGGTTTGATGCTGCTCTCCATGCTACTCTATCCTGTACAAGCCTCTTCATCTCCGAATAACTACCGAAATCTACACCCTTCTCTAACTCCTTAGTGCATTCATCTCTTGGTACCCTACATGTTTCCATTAAACACTAAATTGGTAATGGTTTAACGCCTGAGAAAGTATCCTACCAACTGATCCCTTCTTGTAGTCAAGTTGTACCAAAAATTTCCCTTTTCCCCAATTCTATTCAGTAGATCCTCATTAATTACGTGATCTACCCATCTAAGCTTCAGCATTCTTCTGTAACACCACATTTCGAAAGCTTCTACTCGCTTCTTGTCTACACTGTTTATCGTCCGTGTTTCACCTCCGTACATGGGTACACTCCACACAAATACTTTCAGAAAAGACTTCCTATCGCTTAAATGTATACTAGACGTTACAAATTTCTCTTTTTCAGAAACGCTTTAAATGCCATAGCCAGCCTGCATTTTGCATCCTCTCTACTTCGACCATCATCAGTTAATTTGCAGCCCAAATAGCAAAGTTCATTTACTACTTTAAGTATCTCATTTTCTAATCTAATTCCCTCAGCATCACCTGATTTAATTCGACTACACTGCATTATCCTCGATTTGCTTTTGTTGATGTTCATCTTATATGTTCCTTTCAAGACACTGTCCATTCGGTTCAGCTGCTCTTCCAGATCCTTTGCAGCCGGCTGGGGTGGCCTAGCGGTTTTAGGCGTTACAGTCTGGAACCGCGCGACTGCTACGGTCGCTGGTTCGAATCCTCTCTCGGGCATGGATGTGTGTGATGTCCTTAGGTTAGTTATGTTTAAGTTGTCCTAAGTTCTAGGGGACTGATGACCTCAGATATTAAGTCCCATAGTGCTCAAAGCCATTTGAACCATTTGAACCAGGTCCTTTGCAGTCTCTGACAAAATTACAATGTCATCGGCAAAACTCAAAGCTTTTATTTCTTCTCCATGGATTTTAGTTACTCCAAATTTTTCTTTTGTTTCCATTACTACTTGCTCAAAATACAGATTGAGTATAATCGGAGATAGGCTACAACCCTGTCTCACTACCTTCTCAACCAAAGCTTCGCTTTCATTCCCCTCGACTCTTATAACTGCCATCTGGTTTCTGCACAAAATGTAAATAGCCTTTCGCTCCCTGTATTTGACGCCTGTCACCTTCAGAATTTGAAAGAGAGTATTCCAGTCAAAAGCATTCTCTAACTCTGCAAATGCTATAAACATAGGTTTGCCGTTTCTTAATCTATCTTCTAAGACTAGTCGTAGGGTCAGTATTGCCAAACGTGTTCCTACATTTCTACGGATTCCAAACTGATCTTCCATGAGGTCAGCTTCTACCAGTTTTTCTATTCGTCCGTAAAGAACTCGTGTTAGTATTTTGTCGCCGTGACTTATTAAACTGATAACTGGGTAGTTTTCACACCTGTCAGCACCTGGTTTCTTTGGAAATGGAATTATTATATTCTTCTTGAAGTCTGGGGGTATTTCGCGTGTCTCATACATCTTGTTGACCAGATGGTAGAGTTTTGCCATTGCTGGCTCTCTCAAGGCCATCAATAGTTCTAGTGGAATGTTGTGTACTCCCAGGACCTTGTTTCAAGACATTACGTATATGAAGGTTGGAATGTGTGTTCTTATAGGACCACTATCCAAGGATTTCCACCAAATAATATCCAAATAGCAGACTCTGTACACAATTTATTAAATTGCCAATACTAAACTCTTTTAATTAACAACAAATTCCTATAACTTACAGAACTTAACAAATGGTTAAAAGAATGAGCTTTAAAGACAATAACGGCGGTTTGCACCATAAAATCAAAGAACCTTTTACAATAGTGCTTTTAGAGTTTACCCAAGAGACAAAATCCAATAATAAGTTAACTTGGCAATACATCTTAAGATCATAATAATGGCAACTTGGCACCATAAAATAAGAGAAATATCATCTGCAAGAACGAATTACAATGGTGCTTTAAAATATTGTACTCCACAGACCAAGATCCAATAATAAGTTAACTTGGCTTTACAATTTAAAATCATTTATATAAAAAAACTTTGAGAAAGATAATGGCACATAGCACCATAAAATCAAAGAAGCGCAACACACAACCAATAAATAAATGACAAAATAATAATTTGATACAACCAAAGAGCAAGAGCAAATCCCAATGCAATCACAGACGAGCGAGCTCTCAACACTTCGGAGCCTTCCCAGTAGAAACGGTCCCCGAAATAAACCGCTGAGAGCTCCCCGACATGCCTCCCACAACTGCTCATCACTTACGCACCTTGGTTATGTTCTGTAACACACGACAGATAATGTCAACACAAGATAAAATTCAAAAACCAAATAACAATATAACATCCCGACAGTACATGATAACCACGGCGCCGTTAACTCGGGCGCTCTTAACAACTGCCGGAAGCCAACACAATAAACAATTCTCGATGCTTAAAACAACGCAATAAAAGCCAAGCGCACACGACTAGTCAAACCACTGTCTTAGAAGTGCCTTAACGACACCAAACGCGACTATTCCACCAAGTTAATAACACAGTGATATAAAAATACAGAACATACCACTAAATGCTGTTACACAAACCAAATTGACGAGATCGTGTTGTTCAGGTCCCAGAAGACCAAATATACCAAGCAGCAGTAATTCACTATGTATGTAGTGTCCAAAACCGCGTTTCTTATTCAGAGTTTACCTAACAAATCAAATGCCAAATATACCATACATGAACGCAACTCTGGGCAGGTAACAGGAACCACTTACGTGAATTCCTTCAAAAAGGAGCGAACAGGCACCACCAAAGGTAACGCTGAGCAGACCGGGTGGGCAACGACCCACTCAGCGGGATAACCAAAAGATACTCCAGTTGAGCAAATAAATTAGTACCAACAAATATCGTAACGTACCATACACACACAGCAAAAACTTCCAACAACGCTTTCCCACATCAGAATGAAGTTCAGAAACTGCTGCTGGAGCTTCCAGCGGAAATCTGACGAGCCAACCGAGCCCACACGCTAACCTGGTACACGACTCCAAAATTCAGCAACTAGTTGCCTCCGGGCCAGAGAATCACAGGACCCCACCCAACCTCCACATCAGAGAGGCAGGAAGAACAAGTACGCTGACTCCAATTAATCACCACCTCAGGGCCAGCACAGCGGCGAGTCGCCTCCGCCCCAGACCACTCTGCTCATATTGCGAGGCACAACAACTTAAGCGCTAGTTACCAGCAGGTCAGGCAGAGTGAACTTCACGTTCCGTCCAATACACGGAAACCGACCACCCTTTCTCTTTCCGCCGGTCATCGCAAACACACGCCAGCGACGTAATAGCAAATCACCACCGGAGCGCCACCCGCACCAGAACAGCGAACTATAATAATCGATTATAGTGCGCGCTCTAAACAAGATCACAGGATAGCGGCGCGCGCCATATCAAAGGTAGCAAACTGCTTATTTTACACCTGGTACAAATTGTGAATGGCCTTTTGTTCTCTGTATTTTACATCAGCCACCTTCAGAAATTGAAAGAGAGTATTCTAGACATATTCTTATGGTCCTGGAAACCTCCTGCAAGTTGTTTCGTGTGCAAATATTCGAAAATAAAAACAAATTTTTAGGTTTAAAGGTAGGGAGGGACTTGTGATCGGGGTTTCAGGTGGCACCGTGGCGTTCGGCAGAAGCATATCGACCGGCGGGGGCGGCCCGGCGTCGGCGTCGGCGTCGGCCCGTGGCGGCGTGACAGGCGTCGCGACGCGCCGCGTCCCAGTTCGGGGTCGGCCCAGCCCGGCGCTGTTAGGCCGGCTGTGGCCCGGGCGGATCGATGCGGCCGTCTGGCGGCCCGTCTGGCCGCAACGCACTGCGGGCCGCTGCCGCTGCCGCTGCCGCAGACGCAGCGCGGGGTCGCGGTGTGCACGGTAGCGCACAGTAGTGGAGCCGCCGCCGGCAGATCCCGGCCGGCCGGCTGGGCCAACGGCCTCAGCTGCCGCCGCCGCCTGGGCTGACCTAAGCCAACGGCGACGGCGTTGCCCTGCAGGGCCGGCGACGGGGCGCCGCGTGGGAATTCAGAGGGCGTGGCACCTCTGCAGCGAAGCTCCCCGCACCGCTGTCTGTCTCTGAGCAATACGTCCGAAACGCCATTACAAACTAACAGTCTCACCCAGAGTCGCAAGACAACAGCTACTCGTTGGTCCACGTGTGTGAAACTACACGTACGAAACGAGCGCTAGAGGAAACTGACACCATGAATCCTACACGGCAGTCCATAAATCCGCAAGAGTACGATGGGGTGGAGAACTCTTCTGAACAGAACGTTGCAAGGCGTTCCATATACGATCAGTAACGTTCATTTCTGGGGAGTTTGGTTACCAGCAGAAGTGTTTAAACTCAGAAGAGTTTCTGGAGTCACTGTGTAGCAATTCTGGACTTGTGGGGTGTCGCATTGTCCTGCTGGAATTGCCCAAGTCCGTCTGAATGTACAATGGACCAAAATGGATTCAATGAAATGATAATTAAATCATACCTTAAGCTGTCGACAGGCATTGATGTACATCAACGGGGACACTCATTACTCGCGGCAGACAACCTTACCGAGTCCCGCAAGAGTTCGGGCAATGCGTGTGCATCCAGCAAAGAAGAAGGTCAATGGCTGGTTAGCCTTAACTATATGAAGATGATATCTAAAAAGATACCATCGGTGGCCAAGCAGCTGTCTTTGAATGAAATGATAATTAAATCAAGGCCCTAAGCTGTCAAAAGGTGTTGATATACATCAAAGGGGACAGTAGAAAATGTGTGCCCCGACCGGGACTCGAACCCGTGATCTTCTGTTCGCATGGCAGACGCTCTATCCATCTGAGCCACCGAGGGCACAGAGGATAGTGCGACTGCAGGATTTATCCCTTGCACGCTCCTCGTGAGACCCACATTCCCAACTTAATGGCCCTGCCCATTTCACTCATTACTCGCGGAAGACAATCTTACCGAGTCCGTAAGAGTTCGGGCAATGAGTGTGAATCCAGCACAGAAGAGTAAGGTCAATGGCCGGTTAGCCTTAACAATATGAAGATGGTATCTGTTCTTTCAGACATGTCCGGAAGAACAGATACCATCCTCATATATGAATGGATTCAGATCAGACAGGGTGCTTAAGTGCGCGTCACCTATCAGAGTCGTATCTAGGCATATCAGGGGTCCGTATCACTCCAGCTGCACACGTCCCTCACCATCACAGAGCATCCACCAGCTGCTGTCGTGGAGGGTCCATGGACTCATGAGGTTGTCTCCATACCCGTACAACTGCTATAAACGTAGGATTGCCTTCTCTTGATCTATCTTCCGTGAGAAGTGGTGGGGTCAGTCTCACCTCGCGTGTTCCTACCTTTCTCCGGTATCCAAACTGATCTTCCCCGAGGTCGGCTTCTACGAGTTTCTCAGTTCTTCTGCAAAGAATTCATGACAGAATATTGACCGAGCGAGGTGGCGCAGTGACTAGCACACTGGACTCGCATTCGTGAGGATGACAGTTCAATCCCCCATCTGGCCATCCTGATTTAGGTTATCCGTGACTTCTCTAAATCGCTCCAGGCAAATGCCGGAATGGTTCCTTTGAAAAGGCACGGCCGACTTCCTTCGCCGTCCTTCCTTAATCCGATGAGACCGATGACCTCGCTGTCTGGTCTCCTCACACAAACAGCCCAACCCAAATCAGAAATTTGAAACCATGATTTATTAAACTGTTGGTTCGGTAATTTTCACACCTGCCAGCACCTGCTTCCTTTTCAATTGGAATTATTATATTCTTCTTGAAGTCTGAAGGTATTTCGCCTGTCTCATACATCTTGCACACCAGATGGAAGAGTTTTGTCATGTCGACTTAGGTCTTTCAGTGGTCTGTCAACTTCTTCCACCTTACTGCTTTCCCTTCTTTGCTTAGGACTCGTTTTCCATCTGAGTTCTTGATATTCTTACAGGCGGTCCTTTTTCCTCTAAAAGTCTCTTTTATTTTCCTGTAGGCGGCATCTATCTCTCCCCTGGTGATATATGCTTTTAAATTCCTATATTTGTCCTCTAGCCATTCCTGCTTAACATTTTGCAATTCCTTTTGATCTCATTTTTTGGCGCTTGTATTCGCTTTCGCCTGCTTCATTTACTGCATTTTTATGAGGGTATGTCATGCAAAGACTTCGCCAAAATTAATGTTTGGTGTTTTCTGTACTATGAGATCCTAGAGATTACATTTGTAAGACAATAATGTATTTACATTCTTCATAACATGAAATGAAACAAAATTACGGTAGCCGCCCGTTGTGGCCGAGCGGTTCTAGGCGCTACAGTCTGGAACCGCGCGACCGCCACTGTCGCAGGTTCGAATCCTGCCTCGGGCTTGGATGTGTGTGATGTCCTTAGGTTAGTTAGGTTTAAGTAGTTCTAAGTTCTAGGGGACTGATGACCTCAGGTGTTAAGTCCCATAGTGCTCAGAGCCATTTTGAAAATTACGGTATACGATGTTTTATTACATTCATTTCTTAACTTCAGTACTATGCATTAATCAGATTATGCGTCCCAGTCTTGTTCATCTGAGCAGTCTGTTTCTATTGGGGACTCCTCTTCGACATCATTTTCAGCTTGAGGGACCTGCCTAATCCATCCTTCGTTTGAGAGCAGTAAATTCTTTGGCTTTTGTCTTATACCGGTCATTAATGAATCAGATGTCAGTAGTAGCCTCTTTGTTGCGTCCAGATTGCATTCTTCTCGTGAGAATTTCCTGGAAAACGTTTGTCTATACAGAAAGGAGTGCTTATTGCGGGCCGCGGCTGTTTCCCTCCTGTGGGTAAGAGGGTATCTCTAATGTTGGGCCATGCACCAGAATCTTGTGTACAGTGCGAGACATAGGATGCAATGGATACAAATCAACATAGAGCCTTGGTGCTTCAACAGTATAAGAAGAACGTTTGTCTACCTCTACCTTATGTCCACTGGAAGTAGCTCCTAGAACAATCCTGAATCGATAGATGAGGTGCAGATCTGCACCTGCTGATGTTTCAGAGTCTTCAAAAAAATTGTTGATGTTAGCAGCTCGTACTTGGTAGCATCAACAATTAATCCCAATAGATCTCTAAACATTTCTTGTGTGACTTTTTTCCTCTCATGAAGAAGTTTCTTTTCCTGTTTTAACCGGATTTGATACTTCTTGGTGTATATTTTATAGGACGAAATACAACAAAAATTCGAAAAATCTAATTTGGACATGGAGGATAGACAGGCCGAGCTGAAGAGGTTCTGTATTTACCGGTCTGGGTTTTGAAAAGAAGTCACTGAAGTCTTTTGAGGTAGCCTTGGAATGTAGCATCTCCCTGTCGATGCTGTCTCTGTTGTTGGATTGGATACCTTTGCATCTACCTTAGTGATGAACGATGTGTTTTTCATGGATAAATCAGCCTCTACTCTAGCAATTTTTGTTCCTTGTTATGCTTCAATTTACTTGTTGATGTAGCCAATTTCTTCATTACTGACATGAACTGTTTCATGAATAAATGTAATTGTTATTGAACAGCAAAAGCGAGGAGATTGTGGTGTAAGATTTTTCCAAATGATTAGGTCTCTATTCGTGCGGCTAATAAGTTAGAGAGGAACTAAAGGTGATTGCAATATCTTCGCGACAAAATCATGATTCTTTTCAAATTTTTGTTTAAACTGTATTTACTGTGAACCATCATAACACCTTTTATAGATAAGTTTTAGTGGATTTATGTCATCATTTGGAAGATCATTTAAAACCCCTTCCAAATATGATATTAATCACTCACATGTTTGATTAAGCAAGGTTTGAAGTTGAATCTCCACACTTGTGACAGCTGACAGGATTCAGCCGTAGGGTAGTACTGTTTTTTAGCCTTTTGAAATATGTTGTAACAGGGACAGACCTTCTTATGAACTGTTCGGATATTATATCGTTTCTTTGTCAGCGAGACTTCCACGAAGATTGACAAGCCTTGTATACATGAATGTCTGTATTTAGCTTCTAGTGCAGGAGATGAAGAAATGTCTTAAACCACTTTGGAACTCTCAGCATTTCCAGATTCTAGGAGATTCCATTGACTGCCACACGTTAGTTCTGTGGCTCCAAAACTGAATTTTCATGAAGTCCAATCGTTTTACAAAATTTTTTTTCAGAACATCTGTTTATCAGGTCATGGAAACCTTTTCTTGTCATAATTTTAACTTTTGAAAGACCTAGGATGAAAGCTAAATGCTTTATAAATTAATGTAGAATATGAGATCTTTACAACTGACACCTCATTAATGTAAAACAATCGTACAAAATCGAACTGCGTATTCAGCGGCAACCATTTTAAATTTCCAGTAGAGGAATTTTATTAACAAATATGCAGGTAAATACCCTGAACAGAATTAAAAAGAATGATTACTAATAAAAACAGCAATAACTATAAATGAAAATAGATATAAATAGCGGCACATATCTGACTCTTCGGAAATTATATAACTTTTCACTATATGTCAAGTAAAATACACTTTAATGCATTAACAAACACATTGTGATTTCAAGCCAGTAGAGAATTTTCAGATACACTCTGAATGAGATGTAAAGACAGACCAGCTCTAAGGAATATAAGCGCACAATAAGGGAACAACACACTGGCGCAGCAGTGCCCATCTATCAAACTACTGCAGGAAGTTATGCATTCCAGGAATTACATTTGAAAAGTGGATTTTTGGCCAGCTTTTAGGGCAAAATACACCTATGTGCGACCTTTTCTGGTGAGCTTGGGTATGAAGAGTTGACAGGAAATGGGTAAACCCTAAAGCTGGGAATTTGGACAGTCGTCACTCACTTAGGAGAAGAAACAATGCACCAGCAATGGCAGAGTGTCAGACAAGCTGAAAGGTGTCTTTTTACAGCTTTTAGAAATTCGACAATAAATCGCAGTCAAATAACAAAGCAAATCTGAATACACTTGCGATCTCAGAAAAATGAGGCGCATCCAGCGACTCAACATCAATTTCAATATCCTTAAAACGACAGTAGTTCATAGTGTACAGTGACTAAACATTTTCACAATAAATCTGTTGATTAGCAACTTTTAAATGCTTCATGCAATTTCACAAACGATATCTCAGATGATAGCATTACACTATAGCTGTCATCCCTGAAAGCATTGTATCTGTACCTCTTTTATTTCTTGATTTATTACGTTTTTATATCTTTTCATTATGCAAAGGTCTGTCAGAAGATTGTATTCTCCACAATAACACAGCAAATAAATGCATCATGAATACCTCATATCTCGTCATACTTGTGTATTTATTTATTGAATATGTTACTATTTTTTCAGATATTTATGTAACTATTGATTACAATTGCTGATACAAGGGTATGGTAATTTAAGAAGTGGTCAATTGGATGTGTTAGCTGACACCACGTTTGAAAACAGGGCGAAAAGATTCTGTCAAGCAGGCCTAAATAATGACAATCTGTTGTTATTTAACCTGAATGCACTTGTGCAAAAATACTGCCTCAGTTGTTTCCGGACAACATTTATTTATATTTATTGTGCATCATCTGACTGTGATCGACTGTTTATATCAACTCACCATGTAATATTGTTATAATATTTAGTCTAGTCTGGAAAGCGATCACGGTTGGTGAAATCATGTCTGTGGAGCTTAAGATCGATGTATTTTCGGTGAGGATGGCCTTCAGTCAATGGAAAGGTAGGCGCTGGTGGAACACCGCTGGAATCAAATGGAAAAAGACTTTTTTTCGAGTAGTGCGTTCAAGGGAGTGAGTCTAGAAACTTCTACGCTATATCTCGAAGAAGGAGGGCACATTAGGTCTAGTTCTTGGAGAAGCCAGACCTACCATTAGTGTCGTATGGGGTCTGAGTCAGTGATTAGTTTTTGCGCACCTTGGATGGCTATTTAACTTTGGTGTTCTGCTACGATTCTCCTAACGCTCCCAGCGCAACTTTACATTGAAAAGTCCCCTTCTGAAAAATTATATACGTGACTGGGCTTAAACTGACACACATTATTTTTAGCGCAACGCAATCTGACTTTCAAAAATCCCTACAAAAGAATGGGCCTGACTAACATTAACCCATACCTTTCACAAATCACTTACCTCACAAAAATCTTCGTTTCACAAGCTACAGCAATACAGCGAGCGCCACTACTGCCAGCTAAATAAAAGATTCAAACTACCGAAGGCACTAACTACTGATATGCATAGTTAGCAAATGAAAGATTTTGATAGAGAACAAACAATGTATTTACCTTACTAGTGTTCAAAAGTCATAATATATATAGCAGTTCATGACAACCAGTCTTACAAATTTCAAAACTCCGCCATCTCTCTCCCCACATCCACCACTGCTGGTGGCTCACCTCCAACTGCGCAACGCTACGCGCTGTTCACATCCAGCTGCCGCTGCCCAACACTACAATGGTAGACAACAATGCAAACTAGCCACAGATTGCACACAGCACAGCCAGTGATTTTCATACAGAGCGCTACGTAACGTTGCCAATAATAAAACATAAACAGCCTACTTACATAGCCCCCATGCTCCCCACAAAAAATTTTACAAATTTTTTTGGGCAGTGGCCAATAATGATTTGATAACATTTTTCATAATTACAACAACAAAGATATCAAATGCACCCACTTATTGATACAATGTTGGTCAAAAGCTAAAATTTTCTCACAGTCCATAAAGACAGTCCTGATCATTCATCACAGTAACATTGCAGTGCTTTTCTCAAAGTCTGAGCAGTAAAAGAAAATGCACATGGAAGTAGTGGATTTCCATGCAATCTTGAAGAAGTAGTGTTGTCCTTCCAACGGAAAGATAGTGCTGACTCTTGACATGCAGACGGGTATTGGTCCACAACAGAGCAAACCCACAGCAGTGTCAGTCGAAATTTTGAAGAGTATTGGTAGGTTGGTCATCACAGAGCAGACCCACTGTAGTCCTGGTAGAGATTACAGTATTGGTGGGCCACCAGAGGCGCAGACCCACTGCAGTCCTTGTAGAAATAATGGTACTGGTGAGTCAGCAAAGACGCAGACCCACTGTAGTCCTTGTAGAAATAATGGTATTGGTGGGTCATCGAAGGTGCAGACCCACTTTAGTCCTTGTAGAGACGGCCAGCAGCCATCTGTTGCAACTGTGCAGGTGCACGATCACCATCGAAGAGTCTTGCGGACAATATAGCAAGTCCATAAACCACCACTTGTCCACTCACAAAGTTTTTGGAATTGTCCTTAGAACCAGCAGTGCTGTTATCCAGTCCCTTGCTGAATTATTAACACACGTGCAAACACTAACAGTCCCTACTTCTCTCATATTGTCCATATACTATGACCAACAGAAACGTGTGCAGTGAAATGTAACTTACAAGTTACTTGATTTGATGAACTGGTGTCAATTACAATTTTATAACATAAGAATACAATAACAAGGGTAGAAAATACATCATTAAAGAACATAACAATACAGATAACATTTGTGGTACAGGCTTTACAAAAGAATCGAAATAAACATATACATCAGTGTTACAGGAATTATGACATAAGTAAATATATAAAATAATGAGAATGGTTTTCGAAACATTTATTTCACACATGAGCATTGAAACAGAACAGAATTAATAATGTCTAAGCATCTTTACGAAGTAAATAACATATTTTCAGAAAAATTCTACGACTTAAATCTTATTAGCTGAACACATAAAGACAAGAAAAACACAAATTCACATAGTGTAATAACACAAGGGGAAAGGACTGGGTTTGTTTTACTGCAGTATTTTGCAAAAAAAAACTTTCTTTACTTCTTGGAGATCTCCCTTCGTTCTTCATTATTCCCAAAAAGTCCTACCTATACCTCCTTTCTGTATTCTATTCATATTTCTTTCAAAATACTTTTTTGGCCAAACCATTTTCTTATATCTTCTCAATGCATTTCTTCCAATTCATCACAACTTGTTCTCTTATATGGCCTACCCCATCTTAAGCTAACTTAAATCTACTGAGCTCAGATGCTAAACTAAGGGACGAGGCAATGCAACAGCACAAAACAATTAATACAAACAGTAATGAAAAAAATGCAAACTGGCAAAGCAAGCTACAGTAAATCTAAATTACCAAGCAAATGCAACATTACAACTAATATGAGCCAATGTGCAACAACAAGAAAAATAAATCAGTAGTAAAACTGGCTTAACAGAGTAATACAAAGTGACATTCAGTAGCACTATGCATGGCAAACAGCAGCAGCAAATGCTATAACTTATACCTAAACATGGTAAAGCTCAAGCAGAAAAAATATTACACTAAAGACAACAATGCAGATAAGGGAAATGTCTATTCACATCTTAATATCTATGTCATTAAAGTGGTGCACCACAAAAACTTATTCTATGAAATAAATTACCAAATACTTGAAAAGAAAATTATGTATGCAGTTCCTGTGAAGGGAAATGTCTTTTTGTGCTCCCTCATTTTTTTTGGAAGTATCACAAAATTATTATTTGTTGGATCTGTAGACAGAAAATATCTATATTAGTAAATCTATAAAATTTTATTTTAACCAATGCTGCAGTGCAGCTAGAAACTAGATATTAAACAAATTGAGCAATCTCTCAACTAGATAGACAATAGATGTAAATATGTTTCTCATCATTTCATTAGGCATGTTAGTAAATATCATAAATTAAGAGCTCCAAAGTGTAATCAAATGTCTTCAAGCTTGAGCTTGTCGTATTTGCGACGCTTTCTACAAAGAAATTTCAATAGCGAGGATAATGGCCTCTCTTTTTTTTCTACCTGTGCCTCTGAAAGGCACACACTAATGGCTTTTTTCCAGGCGACTATCGCACTGCTGGGTGCTTACAGAGACCTACTTTCCTTCCCGAAATATTTGCGACATCAGTTTCCGCTACAGTGACAGTTTGATACAAATGAAATTTCACAGGTCGAAATATTTGCGTTACAAATCTGTAGAAACAAAATCCTATAAATAACACTGTGCAAAAAATTTTCAGTGGCTTGTGATACATTCACACATGTACACACATTTCATAATTCTAAAGTACGATTCTTGGTTTCTCACATACTGTTTCACAAGTCAGAGTCCCTAACCACTACTCATTATTCCTTACCTTATTACACATATATATATTCGTCGACGCTTCTTCAATATTTCATCATAATAAATACGTAGCATAATCAAATTCCTCATATAGCATCAGCTTATTGATCATAAACATACCGCAACAGTGTAATACACATCATCATCATAACATCATAAAACCTCAGCCAAGTCTCAAAAAAGGCGTAGCTTTCTGCAATAATGTGAAAACCTATAAAAATTTCTCTGCTCATTTCAATAGTGTCATCTACCTCAAACATACTTTAAAAATCATGCTCCCTTACCAAATACATCATTCAAAGCTCTCACAGTATCACAATGGTTCCAAAAAAATATGAACAGTTCCCAAAGTACAGACAAAATACAATTTCATAAGTGTGAATTTATCCAACTGTGTAATTGTGTAAACATGTGTCACTGATGTAGCAAAAAAATGTTTGTCTCTCTCAGTTAAACGATCAGATAGCTGTGTAATTCTGTGTTAGAGAAATATGGTACCGATGTGTAAAGTTGTATAAGCAGGTACCATATTAGCTAGGGCTCCTTGTGCTTGTCAAACACATGGTACACAAAGTAAACGTGTACCCCCCTGAGGATTAATGTAATTATACCCTCAGGTGTTACAGATTACAGCAATGGAATGAAATGTATCACGGAAAACCTTTGTATCATTGTAATTCAAAAATCTTAAAAAACAAATGTTTTAAGTGCAAAATTAATCAGTCAAATGTGTGTCCTATAGCGCTAAATTGTGCTTCTTGTTGTAACATAATCTCTGTCATTACTTAAGGGTAAAAAATGTGCCAAGTGTCGTAATTATTGTCATCTGTAAGCAGAGTTCTGTGGAAGTCAATATACTTACCTCATGATAAACAAAAGTGAAATGCTTTGTGTATAGATATCTTAGTTATTACGCTTATTGCCATGATGAAGGAAGTACTGTGCTGTAACGTATTGTTGTGCTACGGAAAAGGCTGTCTGATTGTAGCTATACCACAACAGTTACTACTAAAACTTGTTTTACTTTCCAGAATAATACAGAAAAACTGTGCAGATATAACACAGAAACACTGCAAAAGCAACATTGTAAATTGTCACTCATTAGTAGCGTCATGATAAAATCGTGTAGCTGTCACATAAACTAACCACTGTGTCATCTGGTATCTCACTGAAAGTACTTTAAATCCAGAATGTATTTTCAAGTAAACGAAAATGTTGCATTAAAATCTCATTAGCAGTACCAGTATATGTTCTAAGTATGTAAGCCTGATAGTCGTTATATAATCGTGCAACTAACAAGCAGGAATGTACACACACAATAACACTGTGATGTCTGTTCACTATGACAATGCATTCGTAATTTCTATGTAAATAAGTTCTCTTGGTTTTTGATTGGATATTTAACTTCAAACATTGTTGCATGGTAACAGTTTCTAAGATTGACAATGCAAACTAGAAATGTGAAGTGAAAAGTTTTGTGGCAAAGACAAAGTTAAAAAGCATATTATCTTTCAATAAACGGTTTTACATGAGAAATGTGGTGTAAACCTTTACTCTTCCTAGTACGCAGTGTTTTCAAATTCGACGCAATTATCATGTGGTATACATCGGTAAAGAATACTGGAATTTTTCTCAAGGTTAGCTATGTTATTTTTCTCCCAGCCAGCCGGCGCACGTGGCTGCCTGCGGTGCGAGTCATTGTCTGTCTCTTTGTTGGCGCGCGTCGTTATTGGGATTAGGAGGCCTAACTTCTACAAATTCACCTTGTCGAGAGTGCCCTGCTCTGTTTGAATCCCGCCAGTTCTGATGCAATTCAAGTCTGTCGTTACGCTTATATCGTCTGTCGTCATGTCGGTAGTTTCTGTAATTAATTTCTTTTCGGTCACGTGGTGGAGAATTTATCCCTGAATTAACTGTGCGCCGAACTGTTGCGTCTGAAGTTATTCTGTCTGCCTTGATAATAATTGTTTTGGTTCCCATATTGTCCGTTTCTATGGTTATCTCTATCATATTCATTACTATGGAAATGCGATCTTTCTCCGTAACTATTACTCTGCCAGTGGTTGTCATACGGGTGGTGTCTGTTTTGGTCACGATTTGTGTTGTGAGAATAGCCTTGTCGTGTCCAGTTATTATTTCTTTCATTATGGAATTGCGACGGATGTGATCTGTAATTGTTGTGTTCCTGTTTTCACGTTCCACGATTATCAGTGTCAATTTCTAATTCTTGTAAGAGTTCCTGAAAAGTTTCAATGTAGTCTTTGCAACGTCCTGCCAAAATAATATTTCTTAAATGTTCAGGCAATTTCATTAAGCAAATGTGGATGAGTTCTGAAGGGCTGTATGGATTTGAAAGATATTGATTCTTATGCAACATGTCTTCAAAATATTTCACAAAACTGGAAAATTCAGATTGTTCGAAATGTTTCATCATTATGATGCTATGTTTTACTCGGTCTTGTGTAGCTTGAGACCAATATGCTGAGAGGAAGGCATGGTAAAATTCTCCTTCACTGTGACAATCGTGAATGACCGATCGCATTCTTACAGCTGGTTCATTCCCTAAGTAGCCACACATAAATTCTAATCTGTGCTCTAATGACCAGTTGGGAGGAAAACAATGAGAGAATTGATGGGGCCTTGCTTGTGGATGAATGTCGTTGACAGAATTCTTAAATGTTTTGAATTTACGTGTAGTAATGAACAGCTTATAGTCAAAATCATCATGTCGGCGAGTCACATGTCGGTCATTGTTACGTCGTTTCGGCGGTTCCATCTCAAAATTCGGTGTACCTTGCCAATTTCTTTCATAATATCTGAAGTGCCCTGAGTTATTATTTTGTGGCTGTTCCGTATTTCTATGTCCCTCTTCTCGTATTGGAGCGCGAGTGGCCTCTGAAATATGTAATTCTTGTATTACCTTGTAATGCCGGAAATGCATATCCTCCTATTTCCATCTATTGTACTATAATTTGTTTTCCTTATTTTTGCTACCTGAATATATGATATTTCTGTGTCTTTACATATTGTAATTGTTTTACTATTTGTATATATAAATATATTTATGCATTTATGTCGATGTTGTTGTGTAAAGATTATTTGTATTTTTACGCTGGGTCTTGCCAAGGGAAAACTGCTATCGAACGATTACATCGATAGGTTGTGTGAAGAATCAAAGTGTGTAGAATCTTTGGTAGTGTTAACTCTGCCGCGTGGAGCGCGGGCAGAGCATGTTGGAGTCTGGCTGGAGTAGCGAGTGGAGCAGGTGGTTTGTGTGACGCTCCCGCGAGTTGCCGCGCTTTCGGGGTTTGGCAGCATGTAATAGCGCTCGACTCGCGATGATAGTTTCTGACATGGTGTCGCGGACGGGAAGCATTAGCTGGCGCACATCAAGAGCCCGTTTCGCCTGGTGACCGTGTCGAGAAGAAGGCGCGCCAACATCCAGCTTCTGCAACAGCGACGGCCGACAATGAGTGACTGTCGCCACCTCCTCGATTGACGGCTTCAAACCTTCAATCAACCAACAAGGAAGACTAAAAGCACGTAAAGTTTCAGAACTGTATGGCAGACCTCAGCTTTTCAAATTGTTCCATTTGCCTCGCAAAATTACAGCAACTTAGCATGAACCTTTGTTGCTTATTGTCCCAATTGCATTGCCAAGCAGGGTCCCTTCCTTTTCCGAAATGAACCCGAGTGTCGTTGAAATTCAAACGCCAGCATAATTCCATTTCACTGCTTTAATTTCAAAGTTCAATTTTAGTATTCATAGCTGGCTACAATAGTTAGATTATACAAGCACAAATTAAGAGTGCGAGTTTTGTTACCGTATTTTAGCTTACCTGTGACTGCAGCTCAGCTTGGAACGTACTAAATTTTACTATTGTTAATTGTTCAGAATCGTTTAATTCAAGTTCAAAGTTAAATCTCTTCTTTCTAAATTGCATAGATTCAAGTAGCTTTAGAAATGATTGTTGAGGTAGTCCAAGACTAACTGTATTTCGATGTGCTTCAGAAAGAAAGCTCACTATTAACTTCAGTCACTAAATTAACTTTAGATTTTCCGGTTTCATTAATTCTTTTGCTAAATTAAGTGTAGCGAAATTTATTACTTCTGACAAACTTTCAGTTTCCACACTACACGTGTCAACCTTCAGTTGCCACGCTTCTAGTGTTAATTATATGTGTAACAACCTTTCATTTTCAGTTACTATAGTAATTGTCCATAGGACTGGCGACCGTAATTTCCCCCAAATCTCAAATATCTAATTACCGCTAGTTGATTGTTAACGTAACGGCCGCACATTAACTTTCTTTATTAACTTTATCCCTATTTCAAAATTAATTTCCACCAGTTTCACTTGCATTTTTCCTTTCATTTAGATGTAACCCTTTCCTCCCTCTTTACCGACAAGTTAACTTCGGTGACGATTGCTTTTCCAAAATTCCCATTAGGTACACGCGGTTTCATTTTTCACTGTCATTAAGGACGATAAGTGAGGGGGAGGTTACACGTGGCGACCTGGTGACAGGACAATCTTCAAATTTGAGGTTGTTCTGGACACGAATTTTGCATTGTACAAATCTCGTAACAAAGTACTGGTTACGAAATGGTCGATACGTCAGCGAGAATATTAGTGTGAGGAATCCTAATTAGATTTGAGATTTGGCATTTATATTGAAAATTATTAAAATGAGTGAAGGCAACAATTACCAAAATTTGGTAGGCTTGGATAAGGAACAATCGGTCGAACAGTGGGGAACGCGTACCGCGGTATCCATTGTTCAGGGACAGGCGGCTAGCATGAAAGACGCGACGGCCGAAACGGAACAAAGAGCAGAAATGGAATTCCACACTTTAGAAAATGTTTCGGAGTCGGAAGTGAAAATCGAATGCGAATCCCTTGATGACGAATACGGGGGGAGAATTAAAGAGGAAGCCGCTACGGAGGTAAAATCGGTAGTTTCCGGGAATTTAACTGATTTATTGAATGTTTTGATTAACGAAATCAAGAGTCAATCGGCCAAGCAAGAAGCTCAGTCTGAAAAAATTGAACGAAAGCTAGACAGTCAGAACAAAGCTATTAATGTTGTTAACAACAATGTTGAAGTTGTTAACGCAAAAGTTGATAAAATCAAAGACGATGTTGTCGTGATTAATACCGAAATCGGTAATCTTAAACAGGAAATGATAGGCGTTCAGGCGGAAATTGCGAGCATAAATACTCGTTTTTGTTCCGAAATTAGCAGAATCGAGAAAAGTGTAGGAGAATCAGTTGCTCCGATGATCGAGAATAAGGTGACGGAACAAATTCAATTAGTGAAAAAAGAGGATCAAAAGAAGGTGGAAACTTTAAAGGCTTTAGTATCCGAAGTAGATACCAAAGTGACGAAGCAGGCTAATACCTGCGAAGAGAAAAAAAGGGAAGTAGAAACGCTTGCGACAACCACTTGCCAAGTAATTACGAGAGTGTCGGAATTAGAAAAGAAACTTGACGAAAAACAGAGCTATGTGCCAATCTATGCACATAGTTCGGAATTGTTGACGAAAGAGGAGCGGTTCGACACCTTGAAAAAAGGCGGTATATACGCGACGGATTTCATTAAGAATTGTGAAAGAGTTTAACCCAGATCATGGACTAATGAGAGAAAAATTAATGCGATTATTGATGTGTTGGCTGGTGATGCCAAGCGTTGGGGCTTAAACCTCAACATTACGGACCTGACTTTTGACGAATTTAAAATTTTGTTTCTGGCTGAATACTGGTCAGAGCAAAAACAGCAAAGTGTCTGGCGCGAATTTGTCGTATCGAGGCATTTCGATGCGAATTCGCGCGGTTCGATGAAGGAGTTTTGTGAGGGCTGGATCCGCAAGTTGGAATACTTGCGTGATCGCCGCAAGGAATCCGAAATAGTCTGGGAACTCTACAAAAAGCTTCCAGATGATACAAAACGCTACGTAGGAAGCAATTACAGAACAATAAATGATTTCCTGGAAAGAGTGGAGGACGAGGACAATTGGCGCAATAATCGCGACAGTGGTAGAGGCCGTGGTAACAACAACGGGTACCACAGCAACCACAACAACGATAACCATGGGAATAATGCATACCGCAACCATGGCAGCAATAACAATAATGGTTCAGATCGTAATAACAATCGGTACAATGCAAATAGTAACAGGAATGACGGAAACCAGTATCATACTAACGTGATACGGGCTTCACAGAATAGTAATAACGCCAGAGGGTGTGATCAGCCGCCTCAGCAGCATCCGGGGACCGTATCTGCTGGGACGAGACAGGGAAACCATTAGCCGCGCCGGTGAGGGGCCGACCGGGCGTGGAGAAATTTTGGCGGCCCAATAGCAGGAGAAAACCCAGGTGTCGTCGATATGAAAATTCCGTGTGGAATAATCAACGGCGGGAGAGTGTGCCAGTGTTAGGAGAAAGGAGTGCGCCCACAAGTAGTAGATCAGCTGTATACACGGCAGTAGAAGGTACATTCACTGTCAGTGAGAACAATTTAAGTAGTGTTCCGGAAATCGATTTTAAGGTGCCAGCTGTAATACCCACAGCGGAACTGGAGATTGAGTCTAAGAATGATTCGCAATTGTTGAGAGAAGATCAGATGTCGGATAACACGTCCGTCATTGAGCGAGGGGATGCAGAGAGGGATGAGGTCTGGTTAAGGCAGTTCGGTCGCTTATACGACGAACTAAGAGATTATAGGGGCCTGTACGGGAGAAGCATTTATGGAGAGCGCGGGCAGAATTTGCCGCGTCTCGTCCCACAGGAAGATAGTATTTGTGAAGTGATGGAAAGTTCTGGCCCTAACCGGCAGACTTTACCAGAAATAGTTGATGTTAATGGGGAGTACGAGCAAGATTCGTAGTGTTTCGTCCCGCAGGAGTTAGATGTTGAAGTAGTAACGGAAAGTTCTGGCCCTAACCGGCAGACTTTACCGAAAGATATAGTGGTAGAAGTAGCCGACCCATCCGACGCAAACCTCCAGTTTAAACATTGCGAGAGTATTAAGGAGATAGATTACGAATATTTTAGTGATAGCCGGACACAATTGGTAGAAAAGCACATAGATTACAGCGTGTATGAGGTTAGAGCTGACATTATACGGTCAGACGATAGCAGTGTGGGTTGCGCAGATCTAGAGGAAGTAATTGCAGATACTACTGGGCATATTTCTTCAGGTAGATTGGCAGATGAGATCAATCTGACTGAAGAGGAATCAACGAAGGTGACAATTAGTGAATTGATAGCAAAGCAACACTCACTAGTTGACGAGTTACAGGAAAAGGTTTCGGTATTGGAGGCGAAGCTACAGACTAAGCCTCAGGACAGACGTGTTGAAATTAAAGCTGTAAGTGAACAGAGGCTGAAAAAGCCGCCAGATAAACCGGATTTAGGATCAAAGCCGGATGGTTTTTTCCGGAATGACCTGGATATAGACGAGGATTTACTGTGGGAAAATAAAGAAACAGTCGAGGACACGTGTAGACAGATAGTAGTGTCTGTTAATATGCACGACCTACAACTAAACGTGTTGATTGACACTGGTGCAGAATTGAGTGTTGTATCTGGGAAAATATTTGAGTTACTGAAAGATAGACCTGGCATCGTAGTTATGCCAGTAACAGGAGTGAAAATTATCGGTGCTACTGGGAAGGCCAGTAAACCGGTCACAAAACAGATTTTTGTCCACTTCGAGATATGTGGGGCACGATTTGAACATGAGTTTGTCGTCGTGCCAGATTTGACTACGGAAGTAATTATCGGGTTAGATTGGCTATTAAAGTACCGTGCAGTGATTAATTGCGAAAGCAAAACTTTGACATGTACGTCACAAGATAAAACAATAGTAGTTAGTTTTGACGAGGCAGGAGACGGTGTCCATAGGCAATACCACCCTATACACATTGTTAACTGGCCGGATGCTATTGACGTAGGTATGAATTTGAACTATTTGAATTGAATCTCGGCATTGACAATAATGTAGAAAGTGAATTGGAAAGTATTGTAGACGGTGTGTCAAACGTAACACACGAACAAAGACGAGGCCGACTTTCCCGTACCTATTGCCATCACAACCATAGGGCATGGGGCAAATATGCAGCAGTATTTGAGAGAATTATGAACACTTTGAGACATGAATCTACGGGATTTTCTCCAGAGGAAATCCTGTTGGGTGACAGAAGTAAAAGTTTAGTGGAAGAGATAATCAAATTCCCTCCACGGATTGACATTAGTATTTGTGTGAAAAAAAGATCGTTTGCGAGAAGTAATGAAGCTAAAAGCCGATGCTCGCATACGTCGTCATGACGCTAAAGTGCGTTTGGCTAAGTTTGCAATCGGAGACTTAGTACTTGCAAAAGCTCATGAGAAATCGAGCGAGATAGACAATGAAATCTCTAAATTTAAGTTTGTTTATAATGGACCATATAAAGTCATTGGTATACCTCACACAAATGCTTATTGCTTAGAGTATCCAACCTCTGGAAAACTATTAGGTATACGGAACATTGTAGACCTGAAATTGTACCAACCTAGGATTGATTAATACCACAGAATGGGTAATTTATACAGTATGTAACATAGAGTGTAAGATTTAACGATTTGCTAGATTGCCATGCTTTTGACTGACCAAGGTCATTAAAGAAGTTGTAATTAATAAGTAATTAATTTTGATTAATCAATTTAATTTTAATCAATTTAATCATGATCTAATCAACTGAAAAATCCAAGCTGCTAGTTTAAGTTTTCAGCTGAGTCACAGTAGATTAAGGAATGTAAATATGATTTTGTAAATAGCTGTAAGATTGCATAAATATGTGATTTACTAGTCATTGCCGATGTACTTAGACGCTGTTTTAAGTTTCAGGCTAGTACATGCGTGTGATGATGGACAGTGTTGAGTTATCCACTGTGATAGTGTTTATGGACTCCTTGAGATTACTCGGGAGTGAGTTTTACCGAAAGAATTCAGTGAAACGGACGTTCTGGAAATGCCGTTACAAGGGCGAGAGAGATCAAGCGTGCCGCACAGGCGGGCGCAACAATACTGGCGGGGCGGAACCGCTGTCGGCTCTTGTGCCGCTGTCGGCTCTTGTGCCGCTGTCGGCATTCTTTGTCCTTGCGAGTACGGAAGGCGGAGTTGTTTTTCTTCCCGGACAGCTGATATGAAAGAATTCTGTTGTCAATATTTATGTTTTTGTCGATCTGCTGTATATTATTTTCTTGTTTAGCGTTAAGTGCACACTCATGACGAGAATATTAATTATGAAGAGTTTATATAAAATACGTATTCTATGTAATTAATTATTAATTTGCGTATTTTGATATACCTGTTTTCTATGACCATGTAATCTGATTAATTTTGTAAATAGTATTCCATTTCTTGATACTGCTAGGAATTTAGATTTTTAGAATAGCTAAACCATTTTCTATGTTTTCTATGAATTTTAATATGTTGTCAACCTGTTTTATTTTGATCAAGATGACAGAGTGGAATAAGATTAGGAGTGTCTCCACTCAATTGTTATCGTCTAAAAATTGGTTTATGGTTAATTAGGCGAATGCTAAATTTTGTTGATGTTTTGAGCATATGCATTTCCGCTGTTTCTTTTTTTTTTTTTTTTTTTTTTTGGACATTTTCTGAGTCTGTTTACGTTACACGAACATCCTCAGACAATGTGGGGCACGTGTAACACCGGAAATGCATATCCTCCTATTTCCATCTATTGTACTATAATTTGTTTTCCTTATTTTTGCTACCTGAATATATGATATTTCTGTGTCTTTACATATTGTAATTGTTTTACTATTTGTATATATAAATATATTTATGCATTTATGTCGATGTTGTTGTGTAAAGATTATTTGTATTTTTACGCTGGGTCTTGCCAAGGGAAAACTGCTATCGAACGATTACATCGATAGGTTGTGTGAAGAATCAAAGTGTGTAGAATCTTTGGTAGTGTTAACTCTGCCGCGTGGAGCGCGGGCAGAGCATGTTGGAGTCTGGCTGGAGAAGCGAGTGGAGCAGGTGTGTTGTGTGACGCTCCCGCGAGTTGCCGCGCTTTCGGGGTTTGGCAGCATGTAATTGCGCTCGACTCGCGATGATAGTTTCTGACATGGTGTCGCGGACGGGAAGCATTAGCTGGCGCACATCAAGAGCCCGTTTCGCCTGGTGACCGTGTCGAGAAGAAGGCGCGCCAACATCCAGCTTCTGCAACAGCGACGGCCGACAATGAGTGACTGTCGCCACCTCCTCGATCGACGGCTTCAAACCTTCAATCAACCAACAAGGAAGACTAAAAGCACGTAAAGTTTCAGAACTGTATGGCAGACCTCAGCTTTTCAAATTGTTCCATTTGCCTCGCAAAATTACAGCAACTTAGCATGAACCTTTGTTGCTTATTGTCCCAATTGCATTGCCAAGCAGGGTCCCTTCCTTTTCCGAAATGAACCCGAGTGTCGTTGAAATTCAAACGCCAGCATAATTCCATTTCACTGCTTTAATTTCAAAGTTCAATTTTAGTATTCATAGCTGGCTACAATAGTTAGATTATACAAGCACAAATTAAGAGTGCGAGTTTTGTTACCGTATTTTAGCTTACCTGTGACTGCAGCTCAGCTTGGAACGTACTAAATTTTACTATTGTTAATTGTTCAGAATCGTTTAATTCAAGTTCAAAGTTAAATCTCTTCTTTCTAAATTGCGTAGATTCAAGTAGCTTTAGAAATGATTGTTGAGGTAGTCCAAGACTAACTGTATTTCGATGTGCTTCAGAAAGAAAGCTCACTATTAACTTCAGTCACTAAATTAACTTTAGATTTTCCGGTTTCATTAATTCTTTTGCTAAATTAAGTGTAGCGAAATTTATTACTTCTGACAAACTTTCAGTTTCCACACTACACGTGTCAACCTTCAGTTGCGACGCTTCTAGTGCTAATAATATGTGTAATAACCTTCCTTTTTCAGTTATTATAGTAATTGTCCATAGGACTGGCGACCGTAATTTCCCCCAAATCTCAAATATCTAATTACCGCTAGTTGATTGTTAACGTAACGGCCGCACATTAACTTTCTGTATTAACTTTATCCCATATTTCAAAATTAATTTCCACCAGTTTCACTTGCATTTTTCCTTTCATTTAGATGTAACCCTTTCCTCCTTCTTTACCGACAGGTTAACTTCGGTGACGATTGCTTTTTCCAAAATTCCCATTAGGTACACGCGGTTTCATTTTTCACTGTCATTAAGGTCGATAAGTGAGGGGGAGGTTACAACCTGTGTCAGCTGATCTTGTACTTCCCGGATTTCTCTTTGGTGTTGCGTATTAATTTGATTCTGATTTTGTTTGAATTTCCTAATTTGTTCGCACTCTTCTGTGTCATTAAAGACTACTGGTTTTGTGTCATTCAGATTATCATCTACCTTCGTAGATAAATTATTTAGCTGATCCGAAAGTTGAACTACTTTCTCTGATAATGAACTAATTTCCTCCATGTGTCTTTCTACTGTGTCCTTTAAGTTTTCCTGAGTTTTTGCAAGTTGCGTAACCGAATCAGTAGATGCAACTGAGTCAATTTTAGCTTGCAAGGTCTCATGATTTTCATGGACCATAATTTACAGTTCTTTTATGGCTGCTTCGTGATTCTGTAATGCATTTTCATGCCGCGAAAAAATAGGTTGAAAATGCTCACAAATTTGTGTTTTTACGTCGTTACAGACTTTTTGACATTTCGATTCGATTTTATGTAACTCAGTAGTTAAATCTTCACGTGTTTGTTCAAGTGTGGTGTGAAGGTTTTGTTGCATTGCGTGTAACTGTTGCTGTGTTTGTCTCTGGCGTTGTTCCATTGTGTCTAACTTTTGAAGCTTTTGCTGTGTTTGTTTCTGATTTTGTTCCATTTGTTGCATTAGCTGTAATAACAATTATTAGTGTCTGGAATCTGTTCCTCTACGCTTTTCGGCAGTGCATTTGCACCGGCAACATTCACATTTTGACAAACGGAAAATGCGTCTTGACTCATTTGAGAAAACGGTGAGAACCCAAAACCTGAGTCTACAGTATTTGCAATATTGTGTTCTGTCATTCCCGATTCCTGAGGCGAGCTGTTGCCGACCGATCGATCGATAATGCTTCCCTGTTCACTACCTGTTTCACTGTCTACACCATTATTTGACGCCCGCTCCATTTCCCTATGCACAGTTACCAAATTACTACTTTGAATATTAGTTAATTCATTACATGGTGGCGCTAACACACTGCCTTCGTCTTCACTGTCATTTCTCAGTTTACTTTGGAGCCTAGTATTACGTTTTTCACACGCCATTATTGTCACAATATTTCACACGATAACACAGAAAAACACAATTTGAAGAGCAAAAATAAGAGAACACATTAACATAGCGCTGAAAATAATATCTAGTTAATTGCAAGCTGCGAAATACTTGGTGCAAATTTACATGCGTGCCACACCTGTATTACTGTACAACAATGAAAGACTGCAACTACAAAGGAGATTCTCTCTACAATTACGCGCTAGCAATAAACAAAAGCTACACTAATTACACAAACTACAAGAAAAGTATCAGAAGATTCCAGTGAGGTATCCTCAGCTATGGGTCGACATATGAAACGTCCCCTTTTGAAAAATTATATACGTGACTGGGTTTAAACTGACACACAATATTTTTAGCGCAACGCAATCTGACATTCAAAAATCCCTACAAAAGAATGGCCCTGACTAACATTAACCTATACCTTTCACAAATCACTTACCTCACAAAAATCTTCGTTACTCAAGCTACAGCAATACAGCGAGCGCCACTACTGCCAGCTAAATAAAATATTCAAACTACCGAAGGCACTAACTACTGATATGCATAGTTAGCAAATGAAAGATTTTGATAGAGAACAAACAATGTATTTACCTTACTAGTGTTCAAAAATCATAATATATATAGCAGTTCATGACAACCAGTCTTACAAATTTCAAAACTCCGCCATCTCTCTCTCCACATCCACCACTGCTGGCGGCTCACCTCCAACTGCGCAACGCTACGCGCTGTTCACATCCAGCTGCCGCTGCCCAACACTACAATGGCGGACAACAATGCAAACTAGCCACAGATTGCACACAGCACAGCCAGTGATTTTCATACAGAGCGCTACGTAACGTTGCCAATAAGAAGACATAAACAGCCTACTTACAACTTCACTTGAATAGGGTTTTTCCGTCTGTTTTGTAATTGGATTCGTAGGATTCCATTTAGATGAGACGTACCATTCATGAATAAACTTTATTCAACATAATTATCTGTCATATAAACCAATTACAGATGTTAGAGCAGAACCATTTTTATTAAATTATTCATTTACTTTTTAATTAAAATTCCTGCGTATTTAATTAATTCGAAATTCTAGCCAGTGCATAGAGTACTTGACTGCAGGACCTCAGCTACAGGTTATTATCTGAAGCGTGTTAACTGCTAGGCGTGAAAACAAACGTGTGCGGCTCAACATTATTACTATATCGGGCTATTCGTTTTAAGTACAACCGTGCACAGCCGAATTACCAAAGGCAAGAGCACTATCAGGTAAAGTCGCAGTTATTTTGCTCATGTGGACTGGTGATTAGAGAGCTACTACTCAACAGGAAACCGAGAGGTAACGTCACACCTAAGGAGGAAATACTTTCGTCTCTTCCTCGGTGCTTCCGGTATCAAAGATGAGTTACTTACAGTTGTCTGAATTGCTTTCAACAACTGTCAAATTCCCTCTAGAAGAATAGTTCCGCTTTTACATAGGATTTTCGCCGCTTCTTCACAAATAAACTCCAGGACTCTTGTGTCAGGAGGAGACGCATCGTCGCCATACTTCTGGATCGTCCCAGTAGCTTCACTTCTTGCTTTACGCAATGCAGTCTTGGAGTTTTCATAATCTAGCATACTTGCGATGAAATATAAACTTCTGTGTTCTGGATCTTGAATTTCCTCTTTAAGATTTTGGAAAATAGGCACTGTCTTTTCTTCGTGGACTTTTTTTCGTGCAGTTACGCTTTCATTCCGGAATGTGCGCATCTTCTTCGTCAGGTGATTCAGCCATCATTCTGTCATTTGTAGTTTTTAAACGGAATTGGCGCTTATACCATTGGGAAATCAAGGGCAATCAGCTCGTATACTCATCACATTTTCTGTGGACCCAGTAGCGACAACCGTCTTTGAGGAGACACGGCTTCCCTTTCCATTACTCGCAGTGTATAGAACTCAAGCAGCTTAGGCCCACAAAACTATACGGAAAAGAAGGCTGTCAGCGAGGGCAGTGCCTGACCCATATTGGCAACACATCCATTGCTCCTGAACGACTGTCGTAAATCAGCAATGTGGGAGCCACTGGTCGGAAAACCCATCGCTTAAAGCTGCTGGGTCCCACACTACCTGCGGCACCCACAAATGGGTCGAAGACAACACCATCGGGAAGGACGCTCAGCCAATGTTCGAAGATTACCAGCCCCGTTACTTGGGACTTACCGTCCCACGCGTAGGCTGACGTTAACACCACAGCACAAACGGCGGAGTCTGGAGTAGTGCCGTGACATGGAACCATGGGCTGCTGATGAATGGCATCGTGTTGTGATCAACTGCGCATCGCGGATCTGCACTACCCCGGATCATCATCTTCAGCGAGTATATGTGGCCACCTGGGTATAAATCCTATACATCCTATGCGCTGTGGTACTACTCCTGGAGTTATGTTGTGGGGGCCGTCAGGTACGACATGAGGTAACGGTTTGTAGTGGCTGTTGAAACTCTGAAAGCAGAACAGGACTTCACGGATACCATGCATCCTTCCGTGGAACCACTCACTTAACAGTATCGTGGTGCCATTTCTCAAGAGGACAATGCTTTTCAGAAGGTGGCACACGTGTTTACGAGCTGCCTAGGCAGGTATACCTGATGCACCTGTTGTCACCAATACCCCCAGATCTGTCCCTGGCAGAACATGTGTGGGACGAGCTTGAATGTCTAGCACGCCCCAGCGCGAATAGCAAAGATACACTACTGGCCATTAAAATTGCTACACCAAGAAGAAATGCAGATGATAAACGGGTATTCATTGGACAAATATATTACACTAGAACTGACAAGTGATTACATTTTCACGCAATGTGGGTGCATAGATCCTGAGAAATCAGTACCCAGAACAACCACCGCTGGCCGTAATAACGGCCTTGATACGCCTGGGCATTGAGTCAAACAGAGCTTGGATGGCGTGTACAGGTACAGCTGCCCATGCAGCTTCAACACGATACCACAGTTCATCAAGAATAGTGACTGGCGTATTGTGGCGAGCCAGCTGCTCGGCCACCATTGAAGAGAAATTTTCAGTTGGTGAGAGATCTGGAGAATGTGCTGGCCAGGGTAGCAGTCGAACTTTTTCTGTATCCAGAAAGGCCCGTACAGGACCTGCAACATGCGGTCGTGCATTATCCTGCTGAAATGTAGGATATCGCAGGGATCGAATAAAGGGTAGAGCTACGGGTCGTAACACATCTGAAATGTAACGTCCACTGTTCAAAGTGCCGTCAGTGCGAACAAGAGGAGACCGAGACGTGTAACCAATGGCACCCCATACCATCACGCCGGGTGATACGCCAGTATGGCGATGACCAATACACCCTCCCAATGTGCCTTCTCCGCGATGTCGTCAAACACGGATGCGACCATTATGATCCTTTAAACAGAACCTGGATTCATCCGAAAAAGTGACGTTTTGCCATTCGTGCACCCAGGTTCGTCGTTGAGCACACCATCGCAGGCGCTCCTGTCTGTGATGCAGCGTCAAGGGTAACCGCAGCCATGGTCTCCGAGCTGATTGTCCATGCTGCTGCAAACGTCGTCGAACTGTTCGTGCAGGTGGTTGTTGTCTTGCAAACGTCCCCATCTGTTGACTCAGGGATCGAGACGTGGCTGCACGATCCGTTACAGCCATGCGGATAAGATGCCTGTCATCTCGACTGCTACTGGTACGAGGCCGTTGGGGTCCAGCACGGCGTTTCGTATTACCCTCCTGAACCCACCGATTCCATATTCTGCTAACAGCCATTGGATCTCGACTAACGCGAGCAGCTATGTCGCGATACGATAAACCGCAATCGCGATAGGCTACAATCCGACCTTTATCAAAGTCGGAAACGTGATGGTACGCATTTCTCCTCCTTACACGAGGCATCACAACAACGTTTCACCAGGCAACGCTGGTCAACTGCTGTTTGTGTATGAGAAATCGGTTGGAAACTTTCCTCATGTCAGCACGTTGTAGGTGTCGCACCGGCGCCAACCCTGTGTGAATGCTCTGAAAAGTTAATCATTTGCATATCACAGCACCTTCTTCCTGTTGGTTAAATTTTGCGTCTGTAGCTCGTCATCTTCATGGTGTAACAATTTTAATGGCCAGTAGTGTATCAAGCAGCGGTTACAACTCTCAGCCCACTTGCCTCCGGAGAGAGTAACGCAGAGACTTCCCAGAGATGTTTAGAGCACGTGTCTCTATATCTGTCCAGCTCAGCTCGATTATAAAGAGATAGACTGAAATAAAATTTAAACTGCTGCTCCGAACACAGAAGGCAAGTGGCTGAAAACCCCTTCAGAAAAAAGTCAACGAATTTAATTCGCTTGGTTACGCATTAAAAGTAATTTTCCCAATGCATCTGTAACCACAGACAGATTGCCTAAGCACGAGACTATCAAGTGGTGGGGACGAAGAAGTTTATGGATTCATCTATCAGTTAATTCATAAATTCCTCAAACTAGCGTAAAACTGTAGAAGATCCAGTGGCCGTTGGTTTCAAAAATCCACCCCGTCGCGATGTTTGCTGGGAGGGACACCGGCCTTTCCGGCGGCTAGACACCTGTCTTGACCGCAGAACCGCCAGCCTTTCCTGGACGGGCCCAACTGCCCGTCGGTCGAAATCTATGGTAGCGCCAGCAGTCGCGGCCCCTCTAATGTTCACAACAGGGACCTTCTGCTCTCGAAGGACGCATGTTGTGTGGGAGGACTCTCTGAGCCTCAGTTCGTGGCAGTACCTGATGGGCTTTATTTTTTGACGAGCAGTCGCGTGTTAGTTGAAATGTAATAAAATAAATTTTTTTATTATTTTGGGACTATTAGTGTAATGTAATAAAATAAAATATGAACCGTTTTATATAAAAAAGAAACATACATTAATGCAATGGATCAGCATAAAAGAGAAATAACTAATGTAGGAATATTATTAACAGTGTAATATGTTGTTTAATTTAGCCCAACGTGTATAAGCACTCAGTAACTAGCTAAGTTCTCATGGTAGCTACGTAATCGTCGATAATTAATTGTCCTTTTCTTATTTCCCAACACTACGGATGTGTTTATTGCACCAGAGAATATTTGCCAGGTCTTTTCGATGAACACTACTGTAATACGTAACTTATCGTGGTTTCGTGTCGATTCCCCAATATAAGATAACAAGAGTAGCATCTACAAATAAAATCCTACAATGGAACTGGAATCCTGTGACCAGACCTTTCATGCCTGTGATGTTATCTCGCGATATAAACAAAATCTGTAAATAAAATTGTTAAATTATTAGTAGCTGCGTCCGGTCTCGTGGGATCTGAATTAAGTTAATTGTCCTAACCGACGGCACGTCCCGTAAATGAGCTAATGGAAAAATGTTAAAGATTTTTTCTAAAATGGCGCCTAACAATGAAAATTCTTTGTTAAGGCCCATATCTATTTAAGGCAGTATCAGACTCACAGCAGATTGACCACATACACAAATTTTTTGACAAAATAACCATTATATTTTTCGGGTTTTAAGTACAGCTTACATTATAAGCTGGTACAGCAAGATGAGCCTTACACAAGAACGTCCTCTTAGGTCCGAATCCAAGCAGATGAGATAGCGAATGACAAAGTAAAGATAGTTCATGCATAGAAGCGTAAGAGTCCATGGAATAACATGTTCATTGTAGTTCTATCTCGTCTTCTTTGGCGTACTTGTCGATTATTTATAAAATATATCGTATTGTTTAGTTTACATTTTTTAAACCCAAGTCCACCCAGGAGAAACAATACAATGTGACCGGCCTTTTGCGATTCATGTGTTCGTTTCCACCGCTCTGGGAGCAACAGTGCACAGTTACGTTTAATCTTAATCAAGTCATTCGCGCTAGATCTACATCTACATGATTAGAGGCTTATAAGCAATGCCAATCGTGTTTAAGACGTCAATATTCGTTTCGCACCGCCACAGACCATCCTCATGGTTTTTATTAATATTAAATCGGCAATCTTTGTCGTGCTGCCCCTGTTCGTATGCCCGCAACGTGTTTCTGCTCAAGGTACTTTACATTAACTGGCGATTTGAATCCTGGAATTGGTCTTCATTAAGCTGCATCAAAACTCTCTCAGGGACAGGAATTTTCAACATTATATATGTTCGTATTTTAGGTCTTTTCATGTATTTATAGCATGGCCCACAGAAAGCCTGACAATCGCCTGTGAAGTCTGAAATTGTGGAATGGCTAGTTACCATCTATTTGTATCGAGAATGCCTTTCATTTCAATACTTTTACGAGAATATACCTGCTTTCCTTTTATCTGTCGGTTATTGGTATGTAGTTTCCCCCTATTGTCTACACTAATTAGTCTGCACTAACCCTCATCTTCTTCCTTTTTTTTCACTATGGGACTTAACATCTGAGGTCATCAGTCCCCTAGAACTTACAACTACTTAAACCTAACTAACCTAAGGACATCACACACATCCATGCCCGAGGCAGGATTCGAACCTGCGACCGTAGCGGTCACGCGGTTCCAGACTGAAGCGCCGAGAACCGCACGGCCACACCGGCCGGCTTAACCCTCATCAATCAATCGGTCAATCAAACGAAATCCCTGCAGTACGTGAAAAACAAAATCTGACGTCATTACGGTCCGGAGAGCAACAGACCATCAGATGAGCCCATCTAATCTGATGGTAAAGAAGACGGCGGAAGGCAGAAATCATTTATATCTTTCACTACAATCCCTCCAAAGCCAACAGTAAATCAAAGCTACAAGAAGATACAGCGGATTTACGAGGTCCTTCCTAATACAATCAGTGCCTGCATCCAGGTTAGAGAGGGAGCAAAGTCACTCTAGTATGACTGAAGTTTCTCATACTGAGAAAATGGAAGGAACAATTTATATTTAACTCGATAAAACTTTTTCTAGCGAAAATCGCACTAGCTAATACTTGCTATTGACAGCCGGTTTCGACAACTGAAACTGTCATCTTCTGGTCTTCAAAAGAGTTTTTAGTCATAAAATGTGTTCCATTATGAGTATGTCACTCGTGCCACGTCGTTATTAATGGTGGAGAGTATACAGCGGGTTATACTAGCTTTGTCAGTGCTTTTACTTTTGACTGTTGTTCACCATAACGACGACATGGCATGAGTGATAAACCCATAATGGAACACTATTTATAGCCAAATAAATCTTTGAAGAGCAGTAGATGACAGTTTTAACTGTCGAATCCTGACGTCACTAGTAAATACTAATTAATGCGATCTTCACCATCAAAAGTTTCTTTTCATTCTGATAAATGGGCTCATATTGACGTGTTCTTTGTAAATTAGTTTCGGCTTTGTAGTAATTGGAATCACAACACGAAACCCTTCAAGTTTCATTTTGTTTTCTTCTCCTCCTCTGGGTGCTTCACAGTTTTCTGTCGTGTAGTGTATTTGCTTCCTAACAGACTTCTGTTATTGTATTCCCGAATTTCCCTGATTATTTTTTTACTTCCTTCTTTCATCGATCAGTTGAACTACTGCTTCTGGTGATCTTTGTTCCACAGACAGCCTACAGTCTGTCCATGATGTGTGAGGGAAATAAAACAACAATAAAGACGAAAGAAGCCATCAGTTGACGGTATGTCTTCATACTAAAATAACCCTCTTTAGTCATAGCGTTTTGCCACAGTCTCTCGAAACAAAATGAGACTAGTACAGGTAACCGCAGGGGAATACGAGACACAATCACCCACAATGTTTCCTTACTAACGGGTCGAATGCGACTTTAAGCCTGCCTCTAGCTATCACTGTTATATCCTAGCCAGTAATGCCACCCGAGCCCGCTGCCAAAAGGTTGGCAGCATCAAAGTCCGGACGCCGTCCGCATAAGCAGCGCCAGCGAGACAGCAAATCGCCGCAAGTCTGCGCGCGCCACCGCTGGCTTCTTAAGCGCTGGAGTCGCGAGCGCTAGGACAGTTCTGTATTCGCCGCTCAGTTGTATACTCGCCACCGAATTGTGTACTCGCTAGTCAGTTGTGTGTTCATCGCAGCAGAGTTGTTGTTTGTCGTCAGCCGACGCTGACCTAGCCGCTCCGACTCGAACTAAACAGATTTCTGTAGACACGGAGTTCACCACTGTGTTTCTGTATCTTCGTTAATAAAGATAAGTACCGACTTTTATTTAATCAGAGTGTTTGGGTTTTCATCTTTCTGTTCACTGTTCCAGCGGACCGGTTGGCCCGCTATTAAAAGTGTGGCGGTGACTTCGTAAGCCGTTTCTACCGCGAATTGTTTGTCGCTACGACCACCGCCACAAAACTGGCGACGAGGACTGCCGAACTCGTGTGCAGGGCTGATTCAACTTGTTTCTGGTTATACTAATTATAGCGATAAAATTTTGGGGGCTGGTTTAATTTGTATTCACTATGTCTGCCGACTTACAACAGTTGATCTTGTTACAGAGTCAGCAAATACAAAGTCTGGTGGAAGCAATCGCCAAACAAGCGGCTAATCCTCCAACACAAAAGGAACAAGCACAGGCAGCACCACCTTTCCGTGCTTTTGATGCATCACGAGAAGAATGGCGAGAATATTTCGCGCAGTTGCAGGCGCACATGACAGTCTACAAAATCACAGGTACTGAGCGGCAGCTTTATTTAATTTCCACTGCAGGCGTGGAAGTCTATCGACTACTTTGTAAGTTGTTCCCGGAATCCCAGCCAGAAGCTTTAGACTATGACGTTGTTGTTAACAAGCTTGCTGAGTATTTCGAGTCGCGAGTTCATGTGGCAGCAGCCAGATTCAAGTTCTTCAGAGTAAAGAAACTGCCACATCAATCTAATAAACAGTGGTTAACAGATTTACGGGACCTCACCCGTCAGTGCCGATTTAATTGTGTGTGTGTGGAGCTTCCTACAGTGATGTCATGTTACGAGACGCTATTACTCAAAACATTGCAGATTCTCGTATTCGTGCTGCTGTCTTAAAGTTGCCTGACCCGTCATTAGAGACTGTGATGAACATCATTGAAGCCCAAGATACTTTTGACTATGCTGAGTGTGAGTTAGATCAGCCATGTATTTCTCAAATTGCCTGTGCTAAGCAAGTTATGTCACGCCCGCTGCCCCACCGGCAGAGTCCGACGGTAAACACTAGCCGGCCGCGTCATGTTAAACACATTCGTCAGCCGCGTGTGCAAAATGATAAAGTTAAGTCTTGCCCTAAGTGTGTTCTTGCTCATCCTCGTGAACGTTGCCCGTTGAGAAACGCGGTTTGTCACTTTTGTCAAAGGAAAGGACACATCCAGACTGTTTGTTTGCGTAAACGCAAGAACAATTCTAGTGCTGCCCAGCTCATGGATATTCATGTTCTTCAAAGCCAGCCCGCCCAGAAGGTCGCGTTTAAAGACTCTTCCACGGTTCGTGTGGGTAATAAACTTGTTCGCAATAAGCCACCAACCAAGCCCTCTGCTATGCGACCCAAGCGTAATTCAAACGCTGTGAAAAGTGATGTACAGACTGCAAGTGACGCGGGTGTTGTTGTTCCACCCGCCCAACCCAAGAGTTGTCGTAAGCAGCGAACACGCGCTAAACGCGCTGATTTTGTGTCTTCCGCCTCCACTGCACCGATCCAGAGACAATGTAATAAACTATTTGTGAAACTACGCATCCAGGATAAGACCTTCAATTTTCAATTAGACACTGGTGCGTCTGTGACTCTCATAAATAGTGCTACGTATGCGGCTATTGGCCGCCCTAAACTTTCAGCGGCAAAACATTCTTTGGCTACTTATAGTGGAGAACAAATTCCTGTGTTAGGTGTATGTAGCGTGCCAGCCACATTCCGTGGCAATACAAAAACAGTTTCATTCACAGTGCTCCGCGCTACAGACAGTGTAAACATTTTCGGATTATACTGTTTTGACTTGTTTGGCCTGTCTATCTAAGACAATGTGTTGCAAATTAATTCTGTTGTTGTTCCTAAACACAGCATAACCGATTTGTGTAAACGATACAGTGACATATTTAAAGACGAACTAGGTTGTGCTGCGAACTTTGCCGCTCATATTACGTTAAAAGATAATGCTCAGCCTCGATTTTGTCGTGCTCGTCCAGTGCCTCACGCCCTCCGGGCACCTGTAGAAGATGAACTTCGTCGTTGGCAAAACAACGGTGTTATTCGCCCGTTTCAGCGAGCCAGTGGGCTTCTCCCTTAGTTATTATAAAGAAACCGTCTGGCAAGTTACGTTTGTGTGCTGATTTTAAGTCGACAGTTAATCCTCAGACTGTCATTGATTCTTTTCCTTTGCCTAGACCGGACGAGCTGATGGATAAGTTAGGGGAAGCTCGTTTCTTTTCCAAAATTGATCTCCGTGAAGCATATTTGCAATTGCCCCTCGACGAGCAATCACAACAGTATTTTGTCATAAACACGTCGTTGGGGTTGTTCCGTTTTCTGCGTTTGCCTTTTGGTTGTGCGTCAGCTCCAGCTGTTTTTCAGTGTTTTTTGTCACAACTTCTGGCTAATGTGCCATCGTGTTGCAACTATTTAGACGATATTGTTGTGTCCGGTCGGACGCCTGCTGAACATTTCCGTAATTTGGAGTGTTTGTTTAAAGTGTTGTCTCATGCAGGCCTACGTTGCAACATCGATAAATGTTCATTTTTCCTTACGGAGATGGAGTATCTGGGACATGTTATTAATGCTCAAGGCATTCATCCCTCCCAGTCACATTTAGCAGCTATTCGTGATTTGCCCGCCCCTCGCAATCTGCATGAATTGCAAACAGTTCTTGGCAAATTGACATATTATATTAGGTTTATACCTAATGCATCACAGATTGCTGCACCGTTGCATCGTCTCCGCCGTAAGAATGTTCCGTTTGTGTGGTCAGCTGATTGCCAATCAGCCTTTCAGCAGCTTAAAGAGGCTTTATTGAATGATCGTTGTCTGGTCCATTACGACCCTAACAAGCCTCTGGTGTTAGCTTGTGATGCCTCTTCTTTCGGCCTCGGTGCTGTGTTGTCTCACCGAGTCGGTAACACCGAACGTCCTATTGCGTTCGCATCTAAATTGCTAAACAAAGCTCAGTGTAATTATAGCCAATTGGACAAGGAAGCGTTGGCTATTGTGTTCGGTGTCACAAAATTCCATCACTACCTCTATGGTAGACCATTCTATTTAGTCACAGATCACAAGCCCCTGACGTCACTGTTTCATCCGTCTAAACCAGTTCCTCAGCGGACAGCTCAGAGACTACAACGTTGGGCTCTTTTGTTATCACAATATCAGTATGAGATACTGTATCGCCCTACAGCTCAGCATGCAAACGCTGACGCGCTTTCTAGATTGCCGATTGCTGCGGATGATGTCTTCGATTCCTCTGACGACTCTTGCCATCAGATTGACGCCGATGAGCATCAATCCCTCCGGGATTTTCCGATTGATTATCGTCAGGTGGCACGTGAGACAGCTACGGATCCTCATCTGAGTTTACTATTACGTTTTGTTCAACGTGGTTGGCCGTCCAAGGCAAAGGACATATCGGATCCTGTGGTTCGTCGCTATTATCCGCAACGTCATCTGTTGTCTGTTTCGCACGGAGTTTTGCTGTTACGCACCGAGAATGACCAGCTTCGTGTAGTGGTTCCCCAAGTGCTCCAATCCAAGGTCCTCGACTTGTTGCATCAAGGTCATTGGGGAGTGGTCCGCACCAAGCAGCTTGCCCGCCGTCATTGTACATGGATCGGCATTGATAAGCAGATTACGCAGATGTCTACAGATTGTTCGACGTGTGCCGAACAACAAGCTGCTCCGCCTCAACGCTATTTTGAGTGGGCACGCCCTGCCGGTCCCTGGCAGCGAGTACATATTGATTTCGCTGGTCCATATTGGAATTCTCGTTGGCTCATCGTGATAGATGCATTTAGTAATTTTCCGTTTGTTGTGCCCATGCAGTCTACAACGTCTGCACAAACTATACAGGCGTTGACTTCAATTTTTTGTATTGAGGGTCTTCCAGAAGTTTTAGTGTCTGACAATGGTCCACAATTTACCTCTGCTGAATTTGAAAGTTTTTGTTCTGCCAATGGCATTCGCCATGTTCTTACTCCGCCGTTCCACCCTCAATCGAATGGTGCAGCGGAACGTTTTGTACGCACATTCAAGGATCATATGGACCGCCTTCGTGCTACGCACTCTCGTTAGCAGGCCCTCATCACGTTCCTGTCGTCGTACCGGCCCACGCCACGCGACGGCCCTTCGCCTGCGGAGCTTCTCCACGGCCGTCGTCATCGCACCCTACTACGGTTGTTGCACCCCCCGGATCGACCCGCCGCTTCTGAGCATCGCACGCGTTTTCAGCGCAACGACGCCGTTTTTTTCAGAGTTTATCACGGTCGCCGTCGTTGGGAACGTGGTACCGTGATAAGTGTCCAGGGTCGCGGTTTTTATACTGTTCAAGGTGCTACTGGGGTGCACAGGAGGCATCGGAACCAGTTGCGCCGCGCTGGCCGCCCGGATTCTGCCGCTCGTTCTTTGTCCACAGATTTGGTCCGCGGCGGGTTCCAGCCGCGCCTTCCGACTTCGCTGCCGCCCCCAGGGCAGCAGCAGCCGTCGCCGCTACCACGCCGACAGCCCGTCCCGTTGATGCCTCCCGCGCAGCTTCATCCGGGAGCGCCCCAGGTGGTCGCTCCGGCGCCTGTGGTCCCTCTTCCGTCGCCACCGCCTTCGGAGCTGATGGACGTCGACCCCTCAGCCGGGCCGCCTTCCCAAGCGGTGGCTGTGCAGCCTGTCCTACAGCCGCTTTCCTTGGGCACCCCCAAGGAGTCTGACACCGCAGCGCCTTGTCCGGCGCCCACTCAGCAGCCGTCGACGCTGCCTCTCTTCGTGGGTCCCGACGCCCCGTCGCGTCCAGTACCAGAAGCTGCGCCCGTGGTCACAGGCGTGCACCCTGACCTCGGTTTTCAGTCGGTGTTTCCCGAGGCCCCGCGCAGCCAATGCTGGGGTGCGGACCGGGAACTGCCACCGGCAACAGTCTCCGCCCCGGTCTCTTCTGCTACGCCTGCGGCCAGACCCCTCCCCCGCCGTCGACGCTCGCCACGTCATTACTCAACGACGGTGCGGCGATTTGGGGGGGAGGAGTGTTATATCCTAGCCAGTAATGCCACCCGAGCCCGCTGCCAAAAGGTTGGCAGCATCAAAGTCCGGACGCCGTCCGCATAAGCAGCGCCAGCGAAACAGGAAATCGCCGCAAGTCTGCGCGCGCCATCGCTGGCTTCTGGGTTCTTAAGCGCTGGAGTCGCGAGCGCTAGGACAGTTCTGTATTCGCCGCTCAGTTGTATACTCGCCACCGAATTGTGTACTCGCTAGTCAGTTGTGTGTTCATCGCAGCAGAGTTGTTGTTTGTCGTCAGCCGACGCTGACCTAGCCGCTCCGACTCGAACTAAACAGATTTCTGTAGACACGGAGTTCACCACTGTGTTTCTGTATCTTCGTTAATAAAGATAAGTACCGACTTTTATTTAATCAGAGTGTTTGGGTTTTCATCTTTCTGTTCACTGTTCCAGCGGACCGGTCGGCCCGCTATTAAAAGTGTGGCGGTGACTTTGTAAGCCGTTTCTACCGCGAATTGTTTGTCGCTACGAACACCGCCACAAAAATCACAACCACCTGAGAGAACAGTCACGAAGAGAGTATTTTCGTAGTGGGACCGTCAACAAGACGTGAGAAGAAATAACAAAATTTGGCAATCAGTCACTAGGGCTTAAGAATGTTCCCTCCTGTCCACTAGAAATCAAGTTGTGTTACCGTTTCTGTCTACATATCCGTGTTGGCGCGTTCACGTGATGCCAATTTTGTTTCGACCACGCAGCAGAAATTTGACTGGGTGTATCCTCCACACAACCTCGATACCTCCCCACGCAATTTCCATATGTTTGGAGCCCCGAAGAAAGACATTCGTTGGCGCCGATTTCCTTCGGACGAAGAGGATAATCATGTTTCCTTAGGCAACCGCAAACATTTTTCCACGAAGAAGCTGACCGTCTTGACTCACAGTGGGTTAAACTTATTGGCAGTTATGGCAATTACTTTTGAAAAAAAAGTTGGTGCTCCTCGAAAGACGTCGATTTTCATCAGATGACGGCATATGCCACCAGGGAGGTAGTAGATGTTCTCATTATGGTTTCAGCGTGGACCGCCAACAGATAGCACAGTGGCATAGCTACCAGAGCGCAACCTGTGTCTGCCCTTTAATGGGGAACACTCACAGCCAGAAGACTCAGTGTGGTGCAAATGTGTGAAGCAGGCAGGAAACCATGCCACAGACATGAACTTGTGCTTCCTACAGCCATCCAAGCGAGTCCGGAAGGGGTCGAATTTAGGCCTTCCGACTGCCAAGATAGTCCTTTCGGAGAAATGCTACACAGATTGGACGTACTGCGTCAGTTGTGCAACGACGCTGGTATCAGTGGCCATACAGACATTCTCACATCTGTAGACGAGTTTCTGGACGTCCACGCAGCACAGACGCCTGTGAGTATCGTTGTATTGTGAAAGCAGCAGTGGCAGATCGTACAGCTACCGAAGCACAGATAAGAGGGCATGTGAGCCAAGACGTGTCAGCACGAACTGTTGCGAACCGATTATTAGCAGTGGGAATACGGGCACGCACAGTATTGCCCGTCTTCAACCCACGCCACAGTATCGAGGTGCAATGCTCGCCAGATGCCATCAGAAGATCACTTGGAAGATGAAATGGTGTGCTGTGGTCTTCAGCAATGGAAGCAGATTTTGCTTGCACGGAAATGATGGTCGTCTGCTTGTACGGCGCATACCAGATGAGCTCTGTCTCGTAGAGCGCATTTGTCCTAGACACAATGGCCCCACACCAGGCCTTATGGTCTGGATCCGTTAAAATACAACTCCTGTTCCCCTTTGGTGTTTATGGAGGGGATGCTAACCAGTGCTCGGTGTGTGCAAAGTGTTGTTACACCCGCCATTTCACTGTTTTTGCAACAGGTAGGTGATGTGTTGTTCCAACAGGATAATGCACTGCTTGTGAAACTTCAAGTGTTCTGCAAGAGGTGCAGAAACTTCCCTGGCCTGCACGATCTCCAGACTTGTCTCCACTGGAGCAAGTGTGGGATATGATAAGACGACAAGCTACTCGTGCATATCGTCACCCAACAACTCTAACAGGTCGATCAGGCGTGGCATAACGTATTCGCCATCTGTATGATCGATTGGATGCAGGAGCCAGCGACTGCATTGCTGCCCGTGGACGATACACCACGTAATAATACGGGCGCTGCAGCATCAGTCGATACCTGGTATCTCAGTACCACTTGTCCTATTCATCTGTAAATGTAATTATTTCGCGTAATGAATATGCACTGATGTAACAATAAATCTTGAGTGAGCAGGAAACCTGTACTATTTTTTTGTGGCATTGCGTATAGTTTACGTACTTTATCTTGCATCTGCCTCGTTTGTATTTCACTGCCCCTTATATACTGCTTCGGTATTGTATTTCGACTCCCTGTTTATTCCAGTCGTTTCTCGTTTACTTAATGTAAGCTTAATTATAAATTATTGTGACTTAGACTATTACACGTGGCTGAAATCTGTTATTATTGATCACTTAGCTTTTGTACGTTGCCGAGCGATCGCTACTGTCGCAGGTTCGAACCCTGCCTCGGGCATGGATGTGTGTGATGTCCTTAGGTTAGTTAGGTTTAATTAGTTCTAAGTTCTAGGCGACTGATGACCTCAGAAGTTAAGTCGCATAGTGCTCAGAGCCATTTGAACCATTTTTGTACGTTGTTTTAATTAAGGCTGTATTTTTTAGTAGTGTCTTGGCTGCCTTTGGATTTTGTAAAATTCAATAGAATATTTTTGGCTGTTTAGAACCTAGTCCTTTCAGATTTATTATGTGTTTACTTTATTAGTCTTTCTACTGCTCTCCACGGCAAAACTGCTGCACACTTCTGTAGAAATACTTGCTAAATTATTGCAAATATAACAGTCAGTAATCCTCTTAAGTGAATGCTTTTTTTCAATCAGTATGAAATCTCAATATCTGATGATCTGGTACCGCCACCTGACTATTTTCTGGCGGAGAATGTCCGGTTGGCCAAATCTTAGGGTTTCGTTAGTTGACTAGTTTTGTTAACACTTTTCTGTTACTTCAAAACTTGCTACTCCTGTCGCTGTGCGCATTTCACAGCGCCAGAGTTGCCTGCAAGCAGAAACCTGCTGTAATATCGCACTGCGTAGGGCGTTAGCGCAGCACAGGGGGAGGGGCGCAAGATCGGTATCGGATTCGCACGCCGGGGTAAACGACCTGTGGCGACGGCGAACACCAGCCTGCCCTCAGTAACTGCGGCTGCTGGTGTTTTATTAACACACGTTTTGGCAGTCACTCGACTTTAAATATACGCCAGAGCGCGTTGCATAGACACCAGATATGAGGACACCATCCACGCAAAATGGGCGTCATAACGATCCTCTCTTTGAGTAAAAGGGCATTGTGAGCACAGAATGGATATGTACTGAAGAATACTGTTTCAGGCTGTACCATTCTGCCCATCGCACAGCCTGGCACTGACCAAGGTGGGTAAGTCATTATCTTCCTCATCTAGGAGAATATTTACATTTATTCTACAATACACTGTGACAGTTTCTCGTATTGTCATCCACTGTTTCAAGATATTATGACTAGATTTTTCGGATGTACTCTCAAGGGAAGAGCGTGACCTCGGACGTTAAGATCCGCACGAAAATGTGCTTAGAATATAAATCGGTCATCCCAAACACAGTGGTATGATCCATTCGCATGCATAACTGCGAACCTTACTACGAGACGCTTTGGAATGGTCATCTGTTCAAGGTCTGCGAGAGGAATTTTGGTAGTGCAAGGAAACAAAATGTGTATGTAACAGGTTCAAAACCCTGCCGTAGCATACAAAACACTGACAATTTCTTAATGTTTATTTCTTTAGGCAATATAAGCTCTGTGTGAGAAGAATGGTTGATTTTGAAAGACTGCAATGTGAGAAAACACGAGTAAAGTTACACGATCGTCATTTTATCGTCTGACTTCTCTCTGTACTATACAGTTAACTTTCTGCACCGAACTACAAGCCGGTGTTACAATATGCTTGGCGAAAGGGAGATTATGACACTCATATACCAGTATCATCGTTTCAAAATCTAATTAGTGGCCGGCCGCGGTGGTCGAGCGGTTATAGGTGCTCAGTCCGGAACCGCGGGACTGCTACGGTCGCAGGTTCGAACCCTGCCTCAGGCATGGATGTGTGTGATGTCCTTAGGTTAGTTAGGTTTAAGTAGTTCTGAGTTCTAGGGGACTGATGACCACAGATGTTAAGTCCCATAGTGCTCAGAGCCATTTGAACCATTTTTTCTAATTAGTGTGGTGTTCGATACAACACATTCTAAGCTTTCCACGCTAATTAAGGCCGTATAAGCGTTGTATTTTCCGAATTTACTTCTGACCAAAAAGCAGTTCTGGTGGCTGGAGTCCAAAGTTTTTTGCGTTCTTGTGGTACTATCTCCATGGCAATTTTCATTCCCTAACCAACATTTGTTTATGCCTAACCGAGAAGCGAGCCGGCCGGAGTGGCCGTGAGGTTCTAGGCGCTACAGTCTGGAGCCGAGCGACCGCTACGGTCGCAGGTTTGAGTTCTGCCTCGGGCATGGACGTGTGTGATGTCCTTAGATTAGTTAGGTTTACTTAGTTCTCAGTTCTAGGCGACTCATGACGTCAGAAGTTAAGTCGCATAATGTTCAGAGCCATTTGAACCATTTTGAACCGAGAAGCGAATTACCAATTTTCCTAAATTCAGCTTGAAATTTTTTTAATGTAACGAAATCTATTTTTAAAAAATTTTCATTCCCTATTGCACTCCCTTAGGGGTTGAATTCCTCCAAGCTCTGAAACAAGTTTTTTTTTGTTTTTTTGTTTTTAGCTTCTAACCCAGATGTCAAATTTAAATTTTCATAGATTTAACTTTAAAAAAGCGTCTGTGATGTGTACGTGTACAATGTAACGCTGATATCTAACCATGTCCTTGGGTGATTCACTGTTTTTTTGTTAGGCAGCAAAAGTACCCGGTCAACATGTAGCCATGAAAGGTGCCATATCTGGATACCTAGCCACACGGGGTACCCGCTCGGTCTGAGGCGTCTTGCCACGGTCCGTGAGGCTCCCTCCCCGTCGGAGGTTCGAGTCCTCTCTCGGGCTTGGGTGTGTGTGTTGTCCATAGCTTAAGTTATATTAAATAGTGTGTAAGCTTAGGGACCGATGTCCTAAGCAGTTTGGTCCCATAACATCTTAACACAAATTAAAAAAAAAAAAATCTGGATAGCTCTCCCACGAAATCCGAGGCTCTGGTTTCCAAGTTCAGGTCCGGAACATTTCATTCATTATGTCAGGAATCTTAATTGTGTGCACTTCGATGTATTCTGGCAGACTCACTTTGGCGTAGCCAGGTCTTTACAGAGAATATATATCGCATTTATAAACATACTGAAACGTTACCCATTACAAACGGTTGTTGCAAGCATGATCCACTGAGTAGGCAAGTAATTAATCAAGTGTTCATTGCTTCCTCGTCAGCTGCAAAATTTTGCGTTATATCTCACTCGAACAACAGGTTGTGTCACGGTGCACTCTGTGCGAATGAAAATGTTTACTAATCTCTTTAAAATGTTGAGTGGTCAATGCAAAATCGAAGTGGACGTTTGACGACGAAGGACATCAAGAGGCCTAGAGGAAGTTTCCTACAACTGTAGACCAACTATAAGTTTTAGACTCCAAGTTGTTTTACAACATGACGGAGCTGAACAACCACAAGACAAGACAAGACAAGACAAGACATGTATCTCAAATGACTCTAGCCACGAAGTCGTGAGCACTTACATCAGTTGTAGTATAGCACCACAATTCATAATTTCAGAAGGAGAGCTTCGATTCAGTGTGACGTTACTGTAAGAAATAGAGCTCCTGCTGTCCACATTACTGGCTGAGTGAACCACGGGTAATCGTGTTGTGTGCCCCATGGTGCACGGTGCTGGGCCCGTCTGTCGATGACAAATGTAAGATGGTGACGTTCGTCGTCTTCGGTGTCTCTAGACACAGATGTGTGCATTACGATTTTGAACACAGAACAAGGACTCGTGTGAACACACAACGAAGTGCGACTGCTGTGTCCAGAGTTGTCGTTGGTCAGAGCAGCGCCGATGCAGTTCTCTCTGCTGTCGTGTCAACAGAAGCCACAACAAGGATCAACATGCTGACAAGTCGTTGGTCATGCAGACAACGTCGCACACTCCGACTGGATGCTTTTCTTGCTGCAAACAAGCCCATTCCCTCACTCTAAGTACGTGACGTGGCTGCACAATGTTGCACGGGTAAGCCAACAAAACATTCATTCTCTCTTTCGCTAGTCGCTTGTGGCTGTCGAGATCCGGTACAGTGAGGTGTATGGTCCTCCTGAAACCATCGGCTCCATATTCACGCTAGCGGTAAAATCGCACAGCGACAAGCCACAGTACCTCCACAGTGGAGTTCCCACATGTGCCGGTAGATGGTTCTCGTTCTTACATGAGACCTAAAACCATTTCTCATGGACCACCAATATTATGATGCAATTTCTGAACAAGAAACCTGAATAATCTTTCCTTTTATACGGAGTGCAGATGTAGTTACTCCTACATAATTTGCGAGGGTGTATTAAGCTGTTAATTATTTGCACATCCAGGAGTTTACTGTACTTAAAGACAATTTTACGTATGTTGCACGCCATCTTGATCATGTTGAAGTTTTAGTGGGCAGAGTTGCATTTAGAGATACGGGAATTAGGAGCTGATTCCTTTTCTCATCTTTAGATTTGCAATACTTAAAACTTTATGTAATGTTGTGTCGACTACTGTGGGAGTCAACACCGACACAAACAGGAAAGGAGAGAAGTTGCGATGACTGGTGGCAGGAATCCGAAATGATCTGTATAGAACAGTTGTAGATTAAATGAAAACTTTATTTCTAAAAATGAAAGAAACATAACTTCTCCTTGTGAAGTGAATTCCTGTGCCTCCTATATGCAGTTACTTTTATATACTACTACTACCCCCAGAACGCAGGCTAAGTGTCATCTTCCTGTTACTCAAAAGGGAACCTCCTCATCGCACCCCCCTCAGATTTAGTTATAAGTTGGCACAGTTGATAGGCCTTGAAAACACTGACATCAAGTTGAGTCTGAGCTCAGGAGCGCTGTAGTCCCTTCGTTAGCGTGAGCAGCTACGGAACGAGAGGCCTTTGGTTCTAGTCTTCCCTCGAGCGAAAAGTTTAATTTTTTATGTAATCAACTTCGCTCTCCAAAATTCCAGGACATGTTCAGATTTGCTTGGACATATGCAGGATTTGACGGTCTACACACGGAAAAATTTGAAAACGTTAAAAACATATGATTTGACAGAGCACAGGGAAAACTGTGCGACTGTGAAACTGTTGTCATTTATTTGTTGCAGTTTATGTGACAAACTCTTATGTTTTCATCACTTTTTTTGGGAGTGATTATCACATACACAAGAAAGCCTAAATTGGACAAGGTAGAAGCATCTTTTTGCCCATTCGCCAAGTGTACAAGTTAGGTGGGTCGACAACATATTCCTGTCATGTGACGCACATGCCGTCACCAATATCGTACAGAATATATCAGACCTGTTTTCCTGTGGATTAATCGGTTGACCTATGACCTTGTGACCTGGGAGAGGCGCGTCCTTTCGTCTACTAATCGCACGGTTTTGCGGTGCGGTAGCAAAATACAGACACTAAACTTATTACAGTGAACAGCGACGTCAATGAAAGAACGGACAGATCATAACTTTGTGAAAATAAACTTTTCACTCGAGGGAAGACTTGAACCAAGGACCTCTCATTCCGCACCTGCTCACGCTAACCATGGGACCACGGCGCTCCTGAGCTCACACTCTCCTTGATGTTGCATATCTTGTGCATGGATTACTCAGTTTTTAAATTTTGCTTATTTTTTTCACAGTTTCACACAACTTCTTCCTGTTTTCTCGACTGATCTGTGTTCAGTTTTTCAAGACCTATCCACTGTGCCAACTTATCACTAAATCTGAGGGGGGTGCGATGGGGAGGTTACCTTGTCAGTACTGATCCTCCCAAAGTCTGCGACCGACCTGGGGCCGCCCAGCGATGAGCGGCTGGTTGTCAGCGCTGGCAGGGGGCGCTGGATTTTGAATTCGTGGAGGTGTGGCGCTGCCAGCTCTTTCCATAGGCGCGCTGGTAGCGCCTTCTTGATACCGTTTTGTGGCGCTGCCCTGGTCGGTGTGCTGTAAATGCTTTACATCTGCACACCTAAAACTGTACTATAGGATTCAGAAACCAATTTCCTGTAGCAGGTGCTATAGGATGCAGAAACCAATGTCCTATGTAAGATGAACTGGTATTACTACAGACTCTGATTGATGGGGGGTCAGATAGTGAAGCACCACATACGGGAGTTAGGGGACAGAGGTGAGTAAGGAGGGGAGAGGGGATGAAGACTCACAGTAGTTTGATCAAAGTGTAATCCACGAGCTCTAGAGTGCGGATGATCGATTTTTTTTCGAAAGTGGTTTGCATGTTACCAGATGTAGATCTAAAATAACAGACTCTCACCGATGAAGATCATTCACTTTTGCGAGATGGAATTTGTAGCTAAAATATTTCGGCAGACAAAAAGCCATAGCGAAATTCAAACGCGCCTCAACATTCCTCAGTAAGTCAGTGACCCACTTCCTTACACACTCATTCTTCCTGACGATCCTCTTAAAATTCAGTCTACTTTTCATCATACCGAAATTGTGAACCCAGTCTATATCTGCACCTGGGTAAGCCTTATAATAAAATGTCTGATTTTGGGATATCTGTCTGAACATGATGTAATCTTCCCGTGTCTTTTCCAAGCATACATCCTCCTCTTGTGATTCTTGAGCAAAATATTTTTCATTTCCGTTTGAAATACATTACAGAACTCAATTAGCCTTTCTCTTGTCTCATTCCTTTTGCCAAGTCCGTATTCTCCCGCAACCCTTTCTTCTACGCCATCCCTGACAATCGCTTTCCAATACCCCCTGACTATTAGATTTTCATCTCCCTTTACATACTGAATTACCCGTTCAGTATCCTCCTACACTTTCTCTTTCTCTTCATCTTCCGCTTCCGATATTGCCTTTTATACCTGAACTATCCTTGTCGGCGTTGGTTTGCTGTCGAATCTGATGACAATACTTCTGTCACTGAACTGTTCACAGTAACTGTCTACCCTGCTTTTCTATTCATAATGAATCCTACTCCCATTACACCATTTTCTGCTACTGTAGTGATTACTCTATACTTGTCTGTCCAAAAATTATTATAATCCATCTGTTTCACTTCACTGAAACTCAATAAATCTAGACAGGGTCTTTTCAAGCCATTTTTCAGATTTTATAGGTCTTCTGATACATTCAAATTTCTGACACTCCAAGCTCATTATCTCGTCGTTGATTATTCAGTCTTTTTTTCATGGGCTCTTCCCTTTGGCACTCCTTTCCCGAAGATCCGAATGGGGGACTAAACAGGAATCTTTGGCAATGAAGAGATCCCCCTGACACTTTTTTCAATTACAGACCATATGTCTTGTGATACACATTTTGTGTGTTTAATGCAGTGGTTTCCATTGCCTTCTGCATCCACATGCCGTTGATCACTGCTGAATCTCCCGCCTTTCAGGAGGCGTTTCTCACCCCAAGGGTCACTGAACATCTCCCTGTTCACCGCCCTAATTGACAAAGCCGTTGGCAGAACGGGGTTGACTTCTTATGCCGGAAGTCTTTGGCTGTCATTTCTTATGATTTCTATTCAAAGTTTAAGCAGGAGTTGGTTTGAACCCGGGACCTAGGATGTTTTGATTACTTGTCAAAGACGATATCCATGGACCACCAAATATACCTACAATACTGCAAATACACAAATTTCGCTCTTGTTGATGAAAATCTGGCGTTGTAGTCTCGACAGTATGATTTTTCCCGGTGACAAGAGAAAGAACAAGACGCCACTTTCACCGTCGCGCCTGAGACAGTATCGCTTTCCGCTGCTGTTGTGTGTTGTTAGCGTGTGGCGGGTCCCACCACGGACGCCGTTGCGTTCTTTGGTTTCGCGCAGGCGAATTCCAGTAGCGCGGCGTCCCTTCCGCGTAGCTGAGCAAATCTTTACTCAGCGCCTCTGCAAATACACAATCACTCCCCAGTCCATGGCTAAGTAAACATGAGACACTGAGCGCTCAGCAGTCGCTCAACTGCCACAACTCCTACTGGGGGATTTGTGAAACTGGATGTCGCCCAGGGAGCATATTTTCTTTAGACTCGAGTTCACCGGACGTTATGCGGGAGAAATGTTCAGAAATAATATTTGTTCGGTAACTCTTATTGTCAACAGGGACAGCAGTTCATGAAGAGCAGTTACGGCGCTGCTTGTCAAAGATTGAGAGCACAGGAGGAAATGATAATGCCTGCACGTCAGCGTGTGGAAGTGGTTCTGTTCTTTTAATGGAGCGTATATTATAGTGTTTCATAAAACAGACTGTATAATGGACTTTTCAGACTTCCCCGACATATCTGTTGCAAGTACACTTCTCGGGTTCCCACAATAGTTCATCGTAACAGCTGTTGGACATCTTTGGGTGGCAGTTGTAACTGTGTTCACTGGTAAAAAATGAGGACCTCGGAACAGAGGCACTACCTGTGTTTCTCCAGCATTTGAACTCGCTCCTTTCGGATATTCGTTTCTCCATAGCTGTTAAAAAGATGTCAGTTCACCATTTCTGCCTGTTATGGTAAGAAGAAAAGCTGGTGCGGCATTAGGACAAAGTCTTTGTCGCAAACCTACTCGCACAGAGTAATACGAGGGCTGTTCGGAAAGTAAGGTCCGATAGGTCGTGAAATGAAAACCCAAGTGAAAATCAAAAAATTATAATTCCAAACAGTTAACCACACTTTCCAGCTATCCCTCTAAACAGTTCCCTCTCCGAATTAGACATTTGTCTTGGCGTTGTACAAACTTTCCAGTACCCTCGTCACAGAAAGCAGCGCCTGTGCTTTCCGCCAATTCTCTACACTGGTCTGCCTTTCGTTGTTTGTACCAAAATGTTGTCTTCGTAGCCAGCTGTTCATGTGAGCAGAGATGAACAACGCAGGGAGCCAATTAAGAGCTGTACTGTAGGTGATCAAACACTTCCCATCGAAAACACAGGAAGAACGTCTCCACTGCCGCTGCATAATGCGGCTGAAAATTTTCTTGAAGAAGGAAACGCATGACGCATGACGCATTTATGTTATGCAGGCTGCATAGATTCTGGCGAAATCTGTCACCAGATCCACGCGCTTGGCGGGAGGCACTGTTGTTTTAGGTATTACTATGTGATCACTTCGCGCTCCGAACTGAAAAGAGCGACCTAAAGCGATCGACAGGCACAATAAAGACACTGCCCAACACCTCTGTGCGAAGTTCCATCGGATTTTCACACTGGTTTCCATTCCCCCCCAAATGGGATCTTACTTTCCGAATATGCCTCGTATTTGCATGTTATAACTTTCCTTCACCCACCTCAGTGAGGTACCTGGAGCATTACATAGACAGATTCACGTAATTTCATGTAAAGATTACGTCACAAAAACGACGGACAGCACAAAAACGTGCACTTATTTATTTATCTAACTCAGGTCTAAATAATTTATGTAAATTAATTTTGTGAAATGTAATTATTATTTCTTAAATAATATTTAAAATATTATAACGGCAGTCAGCCTGTGACTGACTGCAGTCGATTGTAATACGTATTTATTTACTCGTACTTATTTTTGTTTTTTGTTTTACAAAGTCTGTTAGCCTTTATACTGATAGGACGCACATTAGATCCTTGCATATCATTAATTAATATTTCTTTTGTGTAGGCAAATGCGTTATAAGTGTCATGTATTAGCTTTAGAACATGTTGTAATTAAATTAATGTAAATCAGTTAAGTCTCATAAGTTCTCACTTTAACAATTGTCCAATAGAAAATGAAATGTTTGAATGCTTTATTGTTACAGCCGGCGACCAATACGAGCTTAACGGATCGTGTCATGGAGACGCAATGGTCGAACACAATTAATATTCTGCCATTTATTCATTTGAAACTAGCTGCAGTGCCCTGAGATTAATTGCCGTTCATCACAGATCGTTTTGCAAACCTGAATGCAAGCGCGGAACCTTAAATGATCTGGCCACAGTCTCCACTACGATTCCGTTTCGCCCATAAATAACAGATAACGGCCCCGAAAATTTTATGCAAGTCAATTTTTGTGGAAGTCAGTGTGGCTAGTAACAAAAGATGCGACCACCATCAACAATGGCCGTCTGCTCCAGTTAATTTTAACATACATACATACATTAATACATGTTCCATAGATCATGAATGCAACATTCAGTAATGACGTGGAACGTGTCACTTTAACGTAAGTTTTCTCCTAACACAAAATAACTATTATCTTCTTTTTTTCATATCTAAAAATTCATCTACTGAGTAGAACGGGTTGTCATTCAGAATTTTTTTTCATTTGCCCTTAAATGTCGGTTTGGTATCTGTTAGACTTTTAACGCTGTTTGGCAAAGGACCGAAGATTTTTGTGTCAGCATAATTCACCCCTTTCCGTGCCAAAGTCAGATGTAACCCAGAATATTGAAGATCGTCCTTTCTTCTAGTGTTGTAGCTACGCACTTAACTACTATTTTTGATTGGGATGGGCTATTAATAACAAATTTCATAAGTAACTATATGTATTGCGAAGGCACTGTGGATATCCCGAGGTCCTTAAATAAATGTCTGCAAGGTGATCTTGGGTGGGTTCCAGCTTTTATTCTGATTCCACGATTTTGTGCAATGAATACTTTCTCTTTTAATGACGAACTGCCCCAAGATACGATGTCACATGAAAGCAGTGAATGAAAGTAGGCATAGATGTCTTATTTACTGATACGTTTATCACCAAAATTTGCAGTAACCCTAATGGCATAAGTAGCTGAACCTAACCTTTTCAGCAGATCATCGATGTGTTTCTGCCAATTCAATTTCTCATCAATCCACACACCCAGAAATTTTGAATATTCTGCCTTAGCAACAGACTTCTGTTCATAGTCTATACTTATCAATGGTGTTATACAATTTACTGTATAGAATTGTATATACTGTGTTTTCTCAAGATTTAGTGATAGTCCATTTTCAGAGAACCACTAATAATTTTCTGAAATACATTATTTACAAGTTCCTCAGCTGATTCTTGTTTGTTGGGTGTGATAACTAAACTTGTATCATCAGCAGTTTTCTTTCTAGTAATTAATTTCAGTTTCTATTTAAAGTCAAGTAACCACACATTTTAGCAATCTTGCGCGAACAGACATGTCATACCGTAGCGTCTTACCGTCCGTGGCACATAGAGCACATTAGGTCTCATCTCCAGACAGCCAGTGAAGTGAGCTGCAACACGTTACAGAGTTACAGGTTCATTTAGTAAGCGTCAAAGGCACACGGAGATGCTTAGCCAATTCCAGTAGCAGACGCTTCAAGACAGGCTATTATCCATCATGGTGTGGTTTACTGTTAAAGTTTCTAGAGCTTGTGTTCCAACAAGAGTGAACCAATATACTGCTTTCTCCTACATATATCTACAGACAACAACACGAATATAAAATTAGAAACATTCGAGCCCACACACTTACCAGAAACTGTTCCCAAACTAGAACAGAAGTAGGGGGAAATGACACTGGAACACAAAGTACCCTCCGCCACACAGCGTAAGGTGGGTTGCGAAGCACGGATGTAGACATGGATGTGGAGCAGTGTTCCAACAAAACGGTTATCCCGTTAAACAGGTACGTAATGCCTTTCAGTCAAAGCGAATTCCACGTAGGGGAGTAAATGAAACTGCTGCTTCTTCTTGTGCTTTGGCGGTATGTGTCCAAGAATCGAAATAATCCCCTAGAAATGCGACGTTAATGCTTCCTCCGCCAATACTGAGGTACCTCTTACTTTGGGCCAAAGATAATTTTGGCCTTAGAACATGCGGCTTATGTGAAGACTCACCCCACCCCCCACCCCTCCAGTGTGGGAAGTGTTACGTTGGCAGACGTGTCGCATGATGCAAGGACGCAGTACCGGATACCATCGACACACACGCCAGGGCCAGCCTGAAAAGTCAGCTGTGGCCAAGTGCTGCATTACACGTTCTATGCCGGCCGTTGTGGTCGAGCGGTTCAAGGCGCTACATTCTAGAACCGCGCGACCGCTACGGTCGCAGGTTCGAATCCTGCCTCGGAGATGGATATCTGTGATGTCCTTAGGTTCGTTAGATTTAAGTAGTTCTCAGTTCTAGGGGACTGATGACCTCAGAGGTTAAGTCCCATGGTACTCAGAGCCATTTGAACCATTTGAACACGTTGTATAAAGAGAGTGAAATTTCATCCCCAGCATCATCTTTCTGGGTTTGTGTTTTCAAGGATGTCATACGTATCCTTATGACAGACAGTCTTACCAACTGGGATATCGTATATGAATAAAGCGCTACCTGGAATCCAGCAGTGGCTACCATTAAATGAAACTCGCGAGGAGCAAAAACATCCGATTTCTGAATCTACGCGGCGCACTGTAGAGAACTACTCAGCCAGTAACCACTAACGACCACCAGCACCGCCACTGCCCAGTGCGCACGCGCGAGAGGCCTCTCTTCGGCTCCCGGCAGGTGACACTGTGAGGCGGTTTCCATCCAACTGTGAGCACCTCCCCTGCTCCTCGTAGCAAATTCAGACGCAGCCGCGCCAGCTTCAGCAGTCGCGTCTTGTAGCAGTGAACACAGAAGCAACCTTCACCAGAAGATGTCGAACAGTTATTTCGATGAAATACCGTGGGACTTGCAAAGTGTTATCTGGCGGAAAAGCCAAGAACTGCATTTGAAATTCTTTGTCGGCTGATGCTCGTGCCCGAGTTTTCATTTCTCTCATCCGTTTCCATTACTGCATCGCAGTTCAGCTCTACAGATGCCTTTGATGATTTGACAGACCAATCCTGGCCTGAAACATGCGACCACGTACAATGATCAGAGTGAAAATCATGACCGCCTAGCTTATACCCAGTATGTCCATCCTTGGCACGGATAATATCAGCGACGCGTCGTGGCATGGGAACAATGACGCCTTGGTAGGACGCTGGAGGTAACTGGCACCACATCTGCACACTCAAGTCACTTGATTCCCGTAAATTACGGGAAGGGGACGATGAGCTCTGACGCCACGTTCAATCGCATCCCAGATGTGTTCATTCAGGTTCATATCTGGTGAAATGGGAGACCAGAACATCAATTTGAAGTCGTCACTGTGTTCCTCGAATCACTACATCACACTCCTGACCTCGTGTCATCGCGTATTATCTTGTTGAAAAATGCCTCTGCTGTCGGGAAACATGATCGTCATGAAGGGGTGTACGTCAAAAATGGTTCAAATGGCTCTAAGCATTATGGGACTTAACATCTGAGTTCATCAGTCCCCTAAACTTAAAACTACTTAAACCTAACTAATCTAAGGACACCACACACATCCATGCTCGAGGCAGGATTCGAACCTGCGACCGTAGCGGTCGCACGGTTCCAGACTGAAGCGCCTAGAACCGCTCAGTCACACCGGCTGGCAATATATGGGTTAATCGATGTTGTTTTACTATATGCAATTAATTATTTAGAAGTGCATGTCCTATGATCGTCATTTAAAACTATCGTGGACTGCCTGAAGAATTTAGTAGTGATGTGCAGTTACGATGCCACTCTTCGACTGGACTTACTAACAGACAGTGGAATGTCCAGACAATCAGATTCATTAAATTTAAACTGCACGTGTGAGCCCCTATAGCAACTCCACCCCAGTTGATCTTGCGAAAGTAACGGGACGCGTCTATAAGCGCAATAAAATTTGAACTTTCAACGGAGAAATCCTCAGAACTTGCGAAATGAGTAATAAGGTATCTAAAAGTGTAGCCAGCCAAATTAGGCAAGCAGTGAATAAACGTACTATGTAACTTAAGTGCGATAATTGCAATAATTCGCTAAAATCCTTACATTAATTTAGTTTTTTGGGGTGTGATAACTGAAACAACGCTGTAAGACACACGTAATGTGTTTGCCACTCCAACTGATTTAGTTAATATCGCAGACAGTTTGGCTTCTTCACTATTGGTTCACATGCAGATTTCACTAAGACCCTACTGCTGAGTGTGGTGACAAATTTCCCCGCCCCCCTCTCCCGCCACCTGCGGCAATATGCAGTACGCCAGCTACTAATTAATGGTGATGATTATCGTCAACAACTAAGCTAGCAGTTCATGTTTTGATCATCATGCGTTAAAGAATACTTTAACATTTATCGTAGTTTCTTTACAAAAATTGAAATTATTTCGCCTTACGGAATCAACACAGTGAAATACATCAATATGAAACAGCACACAAGCGATGAATATGTGTCTTTCTGAATATCGGTACGGAATTGTACGCATATTAAGAACCATTCCATAAGAAAATGTCAATGCAAAAGAAATATTTCCAAAATAATTTTACATGTGAAACTGACGTAGATGTAGTTTGGTCTGAAACAGGTGACTTCCACTGGCACAGTTACTACAAAATAAAACGTTCATTCTTCGTTCCCTTTCTTTCTATAGAACATCATTCGTGGGCGATGTAAATGGGATAACGAGTCGCCTTTGTGTTTATAAGATGTAGAAGAATGTACCCGAATTTTGGTTGCAATAATTACACGTCTGTTGTTTGAAACTGATAAACAATATTTTACTCAAAATTATCTCCATTGATATTTATACATTTCTCCCAAATCTCCGGCAGGCTATGAATTCCACGCGAAAGAAACAGTTCTTCTCTTGAAGCATACCAGTCAGCGAGAATTTTCGTACATTTTCATACGAATTGAAGCATTGTTCAGCTAGAGCGTGTCCCAGTGATGCAAATAGATGATAATCGGGTGGAGCCAAGTCTGGAGAATAAGCCGCATGCCCTAGCATTTCCCAACTGAACGCCTCGATCGTTTCCCTAACCCGTTTTGCTGTGTGTGATGGAGCGTTATCACGGAGCAATATGACTGTGTGTTGTATTTCTCCACATTCCGGTCGTTTTTCACGTAATGCTCGATGTAAATCGATCATTTGCTGTTGGTAGCGATCAGTGTTAACGGTTTCACTACGTTTTAGCAGCTCATAATAGATGACACCCTTCTAATCCCACCACACAGAGAGCATTGCTTTCTTTCCACAGCGATTTGGTCTTGAGTGGATGCCGATGGTTTGCCTGGATTCAACCATGATTGACGACGCTTAGGATTCTCAAAATATATCCATATTTCATCACTTGTGACTATTCGATGGCGAAACGACTTTCTTTTGCATCTGGCGAGCAGAATTTCACAAGCAGTCTTGTGATTTTCTTGCTGTCTTTCATTCAGTTCGTATGTATCCCATTTTCCCGCTTTCTGCACCTTTCCCATAGGTTTCAACTGAAGAGAAACAGCTTTCTGCGTCACATTCAGTTCACGCTACTGTTTTATATTCCATTCCGTCCATACACAATTAGCATAATTTAAGATTTATTTGTAATGTTACCCTAAAAGTCATTGGAGCTGCCTCGCTCGTTTAGCTGGTTGTTACTCTTCACTGCTTCATACGACTTATAAGACAACTTGTGATAATCAACGTACGACGCGTTCCTACTTTTCTGAAAGACACGTACACCTATATGCACACAGCAAAAAAAGTTTTTCTTCCCCTCGGTTCCGAGAGTTCCGGAACCTGTACTGAAAATTCGTATAGAGATCAACATAAACATCATTTCAGCCCTTTTTATTGCTCATCAAAAACACGCATTGCATGTTGTACCACCAAACAGCGAGACCTTCAGAGGTGGTGGTGCAGATTGCTGTACACACCGGTACCTCTAATACCGAGTAGTACGTCCTCTTGCGATGATGCATACCTTCGTCGCGGCATACTACACTCCTGGAAATTGAAATAAGAACACCGTGAATTCATTGTCCCAGTAAGGGGAAACTTTATTGACACATTCCTGGGGTCAGATACATCACATGATCACACTGACAGAACCACAGGCACATAGACACAAGCAACAGAGCATGCACAATGTCGGCACTAGTACAGTGTATATCCACCTTTCGCAGCAATGCAGGCTGCTATTCTCCAATGGAGACGATCGTAGAGATGCTGGATGTAGTCCTGTGGAACGGCTTGCCATGCCATTTCCACCTGGCGCCTCAGTTGGACCAGCGTTCGTGCTGGACGTGCAGACCGCGTGAGACGACGCTTCATCCAGTCCCAAACATGCTCAATGGGGGACAGATCCGGAGATCTTGCTGGCCAGGGTAGTTGACTTACACCTTCTAGAGCACGTTGGGTGGCACGGGATACATGCGGACGTGCATTGTCCTGTTGGAACAGCAAGTTCCCTTGCCGGTCTAGGAATGGTAGAACGATGGGTTCGATGACGGTTTGGATGTACCGTGCACTATTCAGTGTCCCCTCGACGATCACCAGTGGTGTACGGCCAGTGTAGGAGATCGCTCCCCACACCATGATGCCGGGTGTTGGCCCTGTGTGCCTCGGTCGTATGCAGTCCTGATTGTGGCGCTCACCTGCACGGCGCCAAACGCGCATACGACCACCATTGGCACCAAGGCAGAAGCGACTCTCATCGCTGGAGACGACACGTTTCCATTCGTCCCGCCATTCACGCCTGTCGCGACACCACTGGAGGCGGGCTGCACGATGTTGGGGCGTGAGCGGAACACGGCCTAACGGTGTGCGGGACCGTAGCCCAGCTTCATGGAGACGGTTGCGAATGGTCCTCGCCGATACCCCATGAGCAACAGTGTCCCTAATTTGCTGGGAAGTGGCGGTGCGGTCCCCTACGGCACTGCGTAGGATCCTACGGTCTTGGCGTGCATCCGTGCGTCGCTGCAGTCCGGTCCCAGGTCGACGGGCACGTGCACCTTCCGCCGACCACTGGCGACAACATCGATGTACTGTGGAGACCTCACGCCCCACGTGTTGAGCAATTCGCCGGTACGTCCACCCGGCCTCCCGCATGCCCACTATACGCCCTCGCTCAAAGTCCGTCAACTGCACATACGGTTCACGACCACGCTGTCGCGGCATGCTACCACTGTTAAAGACTGCGATGGAGCTCCGTATGCCACGGCAAACTGGCTGACACTGACGGCGGCGGTGCACAAATGCTGCGCAGCTAGCGCCATTCGACGGCCAACACCGCGGTTCCTGGTGTGTCCGCTGTGCCGTGCGTGTGATCATTGCTTGTACAGCCCTATCGCAGTGTCTGGAGCAAGTGTGGTGGGTCTGACACACCGTAGTCAATGTGTTCTTTTTTCCATTTCCAGGAGTGTATCAACAGGTTCATCAAGGCATTGTTGGTCCTGATTGTCCCACTGTTTAACGGCGATTCGGCGTAGATCCCTCAGAGTGGTTGGTGGGTAACGTCGTCCATGAACAACACTTTTCAGTCTATCCCAGGCAAGTTCGATAGGGCTCATGTCTGGAAAACATGTTGACCACTCTAGTCGAGCGATGTTGGTATCCTGAAGGAAGTCATTTACAAGATGTGCACTATGGGGTCCCGAATTTTCGTCCGTGAAGACGAATGCCTCGCCAATATGCTGCCGATATGGCTACACTATCGGTTGGAGGATGACATTCATGTATTGTACAGCCGTTACGGCGCCTTCCATGACCACCTGCGGCATGATGCCACCCCAAAACAGCAGCGAACCTCCACCTTGCTGCACTCCATGGACAGTATGTCTAAGGCGTTCAGCCTGACCGGGCTGCCTCCAAACACGTCTCCGACAATTGTCTGGTTCAAGGCTTATCCGACACTCATTAGTGAAGAGAATGTGATGCCAATCCTGAGCGGTCCATTCTGCATGTTGTTGGGCCCATCTGTACCGCGCTGCATGGTGTCGTGGTTGCAAAGATGGACCTCGCCATGGACCTCAGGAGTGAAGTTGCGCATCATGCAGCCTATTGCGCACAGTTTGAGTCGTAATACGACGTCCTGTGGCTGCACGAAAAGCATTTTCAACATGGTGGCGTTGCTGTCAGGGTTCCTCCGAGCCATAATCCATAGGTAGCGGTCATCCACTGCAGTAGTAGCCCTTGGGCGGCCTTAGCGAGGCATGTCATAGACAGTTCCTGTATCTCTGTGTCTCCTTTACGTCGGAACACCATCGCTTTGGTTCACTCCGAGACTCCTGGACGCTTCCTTGTTGAGAGCCCTACCTGGCACAAAGTAACAATGCGGACGCGATCGAACTGCGGTGTTGACCGTCCAGCCATGGTTGAACTACAGACAACACCTCCTTCCTGGAAGTGATCGGCTGTCGGACCCCTTCGTCTAATAGGCGCTGCTCATGCATGGTTGTTTACATCTTTGGGCGGGTATAGTGACATCTCTTAACAGTCAAAGGGAGTGTGTCTGTGATACAATACCCACAGTCAAAGTCTATCTGCAGGTGTTCTGGGAACGGGGAGATGCAAAACTTTTTTTGGTGTGTGTAGTTCGTTTCTATAATATGCGTTTAGCTTAGTCAGAAGACTGAGAAAACAAGCGCCTCCTTTCCTTGATTTCTTAGTAACATCATTTTTTAACTTCCCAACTGACAACGAATCTCATTTGCCCGTTTCACTTCTTTTTTTTTATCAGATTACCATTTTTGGATGGTTCTTTATGTGTTTCTACATCTGTTTACAAACGTTCAAAGTAGGTTTTGCTACGTTCTCTCGGAGATTTGTCACCTAAACGTCTTGACGTGCGATGACAACTGCTTGTAAGGAACAGCACAAAATTCTCATCTATTAGGTTGATGCATAAATTTGTAGCGGTTTTGTTTTGCATGTTGGTATTCCGCTTCTTGTAGGTTTACTTACCGAGTCTCGATTTTTATTTATAGTTCAATGCTGCTATTTGAGTTAATATGATGCTGTCATTTTGTTCAAATGGCTATGAGCACTATTGGACTTAACATCTGAGGTCATCAGTCCCCTAGAACTTAAAACTACTGAAACCTAACTAACCTAAGAACATCACACATATCCATGCCCGAGGCAGGATTCGAACCTGCGACCGTAGCAGTCACGCGGTCCTTTTGTCAACTGGAGGTAATGAGTGCGGCTGTGTACTCTAGAAAATGGAGTGCCAAGTGGAGAAATCGAAACATTTCCAACATATTCCTTTGTTTGAGTTTAATAGAGAGGTGACAGCAGAGGAATCAGCCAGAAACATTTTCACCGTGTGTGGGAACAATGCCTCTGGACACAGAAGGGCAAGGAAATGAGTTTTTCGTATTAAGGAGGGTCGTTTTGACAATAGTGACTCTCCATATTCAGGAAGACCTTCGGATATGCATGAAGATAGTTTAAACGTATTAATCCGCAGTGGTCCACATCAGTGTACTCGATAAATTGAATATCTGATGCACTGTGATCATTTCCACATCGTGCGACATTGGCATGTAATGCGGAAGGTATGGGTATTGCAAGCTCTAAACTAAAATCACAAAAATCAGCGAATGGCGGTACGGGAATCACTGCTTGCTCGTCACGAATTGGCTCGTGAACAACATCGACCATTGCTATCCTTCGTCGTTGTTGGTGACGAGGAATGGCGTCTTTTTGCTAACGTAAGGAAGTGCGACTTCCCCTAGAAAGACCTGCGCGTAGTCACAGAAGATAATGTTACGCATTGGTGGAACAGCGACGGTGTGCTGTACTACGAATTGCTTCCCCGAGGTGTAACCGTCACTGCTGGCATTTATTGTCAACAACTGAGATCTCTTGCAGACGTAATCCAAGAACAAGGACCACGAAGACTACGTGAAGTGATGCTACAGCACGATAACGCCCGCCCGCATTCTGCTAGACTGACAAGAAACGTTATACAGGAGTTGGATTGGGAAGTCATTCCGCACCCACCTTATTCATCTGATCTTGCCCCCTCAGATTTTCATCTTTTCCGCTCTCTATCGAACAACCTTCAAGGAATGTAATTTTTTTTGCAATAATTATTTTCCTAAGTAAAACGTTTGTGTATATTTAAACACAAGTATGCATGTTATCTGTATCTCTGATTCGTATTGTAAGCTGCTAATGAACACTTTTTGACTTACAAGGTACTGTACCCCTATATTTGTACCATCTCTAGGCTTTTTATGTATCTGCGTGGTTTTATGCCATCTAAAGAGTACAGCGTACGTTTGTGTCGAACTTCAGGTTCCTTTCTGCTGGGAAAGCTTTTAAGTAGCATTATCGTCCGTTAAAATTTGTAATTTCGGTGCCACATGACGTTAAAAACTGCCAGTTATACCTTATTTAAGTGAATAAAACTCTAAACTTACAATGATTTACTTACTGCAAAGAAAAATAAGGTGTAATCCATTGATCCACCTAAGGGTTTAAGCCCTCGAAACGCGCCAGAGTTAAAATAAAAGTGACTTACACACATAATTCTTGTAATTTATCTTCTATGTCAATAACAGTCACAGCTTCCAAACTACAGCACAATATGGATGTTATAAGGAAATGTAGATTGCAGTCCAGTAAACAACAAGGTCGTAAGAGCAGGAGTAGAAGTTCGGATTGGAAAGGATGGGGAAGCATATCAGCGGCATCCTAGTACCAGACACAAGCTTTACGTTCGCTGCTAGTGATTTTTGGAACCAATGTGAGATACGAGCCAATGTTTCGTTATTGCTACTGGCATTTTTGTTACTAACATTCCAACTTGTGATACACAAGATCCATGACAATTTAAAGGTATTGAGTTGGGTTCGTCATCGAAAGGACTGAAGGAGACGCGCGGTGGAGTTGAAAGGGAGGGATTTTTGCACATCAGGCTAATCACGATATTTCTCCTACGATTGTTTTTAAGAATTGGTTATGATAAAAATTTAACAACCACACGACGTTAATGTTATCGTCTTAAAATAGGTATTGACTACAGCAACATATCAGGCGTTGAATCCATATGACGTTTTATAAAACAATGACTATTTGCTTGTTCACAGTATTGCATTACGATCTGTTTCTTTGTTATTCACTGTTTATTACGTATAGTTAAGTTATTACGCTTATCATTCCGCGAATCACGATGATTTACAGAAGATCAGGATATTTGGTGCTAGTGTTTATCCAGTCCTATAAATTTCGTCGGGAATGTAAATGACACCGTATTCTATCGTAAACAGATTGAACCTATCGATTGGGCACGAGCTGCTTTCAGATTACGTGCATTATTTCGTTCCCTTACCAGCCTAGTTAATACCTCCTCAGTGCCGCAATCAAATCTGTTCACAGAGAAACGCTATATTGCGTGACACAACACACTTTGCGCTTCCTCCACGCAATTATTCCACGATGTGCCGAATAGGATCTTTAACTTATTTTATCATCACCCCTCTTAGATAAGAGTACGAAGTTTATTCGGTTACCAGCGATAATCGTTAAATCTTGATGTACCGGAAGTTGTTAATTCGGAACCAAATCTCCCATGTGTACATTCGAAGGTATTCCAAGAGGTGTTCGACATTCTGATTACAGCTCAGAAAGAATTCTACACTGTGGTTTGTTTCTTTGGATTCCTTTCGTCGCAGCGTGATGTCACGATAGAGTCTTAGTCACCTAAGGTGGGGAGGTAACTCATTAAGGCAAGAAAGCATCATCAATGAAGGAAAGATTCCACATTTTCCGCATTGCATTCACAGGAAACTACTGCTCTGTTGCCGAACAAGAGTGTAAATCCAGTCGGTACAGTGTCAGAAACCATCGCCTAATCACTAAACTACACGGCCTGACAAAAAAGTTAGCACCCAGAAGATTTACTCGGATATCAGTGTAATTTTGTACATGTGCACACAATTTTTAGACATGTAAATGATTGTATTCTGGTGTCCCAAATTAAAGCAACAAACCTAAATTTTGCTAGGTTGCGTTTATTTTTCCACAAATGACTATAATCAGTGAGCAGTAAAGTAGAAACAATGTAAAGAATACAGAACGTAAACAGCTGCAATATTGATAAGGGTAGACAAAAATGTTATTAGTTTTTTCTAATTTAACGATTTACACTCATTCCGACAACTGGTTAATGCCCTCAGTATGAGGTGTGACCACCTCTGGCTCCAATACAGGTCTGACCAAGACGGGGCATGATGTGAATGATGCCATCAGTCTCATGTTGAGGCAATAACGCCCATTCTTAAGACAGAGCTGCTTACAAGTCTTGCAGAGTGGTTGGTGGTTGCTGACGTGATGCAAGCCGTCTCCCTAGTGCATCCCAGACGTGCTCTATGGAATTCAAATTGGGAGTGATGCAAGCCGTCTCCTTATTGCATCCCAGACGTGATTCTATGGGATTCAAATCGGAAGAGCGAGCAGCCCACGCCATGGGTACAACATCTTCCGTTTCCAAGAAAACATCAACTACGCGTGCTCTAAGAGGTGGAGCATTATCGTTCAGCAACACGAAGTCTGGGGCCACAGCACCTCGCAACAACCGCACATGAGGTCCCAAGATTTCGTCACAATACCTGATAGCAGTTAAATCTTGCCGATTCACCCACACAACTTCACGAAGAGATGTTCAAGTGGTCAACATAATCCCTGCCCACACGACTGGGTATCATACCCGATATGGGTCTCTTTCCACAATGGGTGACCCCGAAATAGTGTTCCACTTTCTCTCACTTTCTCTCCAGATGCGAATCCATCGAGAATAATTGTCCACACCAGATAAGGACTCATCTGTGAGAAGAACATTGCCCCACTGTTCGACCGTCCAGATGGCATGTTGATGACTCCACTCTAGACGTTACCTTCCGTGAAGACACGCCAGAGGTAAACAGACAGCAGGTCTCCTACAATAAAGACCACTCTGCCGAAGCCTTCTGTACACCGTTTCCCTCGCAACAACACGTCCAGTGGATGCTACGAATTCAGATGCCAGTTGCAGTACAGTAGTAAGGTGGTACCGTCGTGCCACTGCAGCCAAATAATTGTTCACTCTTTCTGATGTTACACGTGGTCGGCCCAGCCCTGGTCCTCGGGATATAGTTTCGATCTCTATAAACTGACGCCCTATCCGAAAAAAGACCAGAACGATTTACATTAAGCTATCGGGTCACATCAGTTTATGACTGTCCTGCTGCCATTCTTCCCAAGGCCCTCCACTGTAGAGCCTGGTAGGGATCTTCTCTGTGTAATACTGCACCGTCTGTGTCCGTGTACACAGCGATTGTGGACGTGGGCCTACCCGGGAAACACTATCCCGTTTGATAGGTGCCTTGATGTCATCGTTGGCGTGGTTGTTCTTTGACCACAATGTCATCTTCCTGTGGCTCCTCCTCCTTTTTGGGTGCTAAATTTTAGTTCATGAAGTTGGCGGGTGACGTTGTCTTCGATCTCCATGGTCTTGTTCAGTTTATTTTTATTTAAGGCTCCCAGGATGATTCACAAACTTCATTAAAATCTCTTGAAACAGTAACAGTTAACATAACGTAGCTTGACATCGTCGGAAATTGTTTATTCACAAGCCCTGTCATTAAGCAAGCTCAGTCTAATTCGGTGAAAGAACATTATCAGTTTTTAATTAGAATTAATTTCAAGCACTCAGAACTGAAAATAAATGTCTTGGCGCCTTATATTTGTCGTAATTAAGTTTTCATGTCAGATTACACGCAGGAAGTCAGAGAGGTTGATGCAATGTAGTCGATGAAATTCTTCAAATGAATGACAGTCAGCCTATGGCTCCGTGCTGAGATCGGAAGTTAGCTTTCTCATGAAAATTGTTTGACTGCTGTATAATTGAGACTGACTTCAAAATTATACTAAGTGCAGTCCAGTATTTTTAAGCCAATCAGCTTCGGATGTAAAATCGTAACACTTCAATAATTGCACGTATTAAAATCCATAAATAAAAAAGCTGAAGGAGAGATTACTTTTGATTCTGTTTTATTCGTAACTCGTACGAAACAAAAGTTTTTCAAATAACACTTTTGAACAACGTAAATGCGACCGAGATTCTAACTGAGAGAGAGCTAATAGAGCAGAAGATATCGCTACGGTCTAAAATATGTACTTATACTACTAAAAACAAAACATTGAACAATGTAATAGCTCCTTGTTATTCTGAAGCTTTTAGCTTCCTTGAAAAATCTAAATTATTTTATTATATTAATAAACTTATAAATATCAAACAAAAATTGGCATAATAACTTATCTAAATAACTCAAATTAAATAAAAACCAATATTCCAATTACTATACTAAGAAAGAGTGGCTTTATTTCGTTGAGAACATGATCGTACAGTTGACAATTTGTATGATTATGTCGTGAATTAGAGACAGGACGGGGAAGTAGTGGTCTGCTTTAATTTTGGATACCAGTGCAGTTACAGTTGTCTGTGACAAGTTGTATGGCCACCAGAATGCTGTAATGTTGTTCGTGTTTGGTGATGTTACAAGGCTTGGTAGGGTGTACAAACAGGGTGTACAGCGCCGGATGTTGAGTGAGAACTGTGAAGAACACGGAGATGCTGCGTACTTGTATGAGACAGTGCTATCAGCACCTGACAGAGATTGGAAGGGGCGTCATTGTGGGTCTCCACTTGCCTTGCTGGTTGAATAGTGTAATATCAAGATTTGTGGGGTGTACCAATATGACAGTGGCGCGATGCTGGACTGCATGAAAACATGAGGGCAAGCACACGCGTCATCAAGATACCGGTCCAGAATGAGATTTTAACTCTGCAGCGGAGTGTGCGCTGATATGAAACTTTCTGGGAGATTAAAACTGTGTACCGGACCGAGACTCGAACTCGTGACCTTTACCTATCGCGGGCAAGTGCTCTAACATCTGAGCTACCCAAGCACGACTCACGCCCCGTCCTCAAGGCTTCACTTCTGCCAGTACCTCGTCTCCTACCTTCCAAACTTTAAAGAAGCTCTCCTGCGAACCTTGCAGAACTAGAGAACCTGGCCACGAAAAGCAAAGGTCCTGTGTTCGAGTCTCGGTCCGGCACACAGTTTTAATCTGCCAGGAAGTTTCAGGATACCAGTCGACCACGTCTAACAACAAGGGAAGATCGCCGCATTGTGAAGGTAGCATATCGTAACCGCTTCACGTCAGCGCGTGCCATCTGACAACAAATAATGGACTCCCTGCAACGTTGTGGGTCATCACCCACTGTTAGCTGATGACTCCAAGCAACCGGACTGGCAAGTTATCGTCCCATGGACAGGCTGCCCATAACACTACAGCTGCTAAGTTTTGAATGGTGCCGCGAACGGGAAGCATGGACTGCTGGTGAATAGCATCGCGCTGTGTTCCCCGTGACGAGTAACAGTTCTGCACTGACCCGGATGACCATACCCGGCGAGGAAGGGAGCCTCTGGTGAGGTCCCATTCTCCCAGTGTTTTGGAGTGGAGCAGCTGTGTTACTCCTGGCATCACGATGGTGGGAACCATCATGTATAGTTCAAGTCACAGCCGGTAGTAATCGAGAGAACTCTGACAACACAGAGGTATGTCACAAACTTCCAGCTTTCTATTGTGTTACCTCTCGTGGGACGGTATCGAGATGCCATTTTTCAATAGGACAATGCGCCCCCATAAATGGCAGATGTCCATATCAACTGCCTGAATAATCTTGTGGTACTTCCGTGGAGTGCTAGGACCGCAGATATGTGCCCGATAGGACATGTATTACTCCAGCTAGGACGTCAACTCCGTCCCAGTTGCAGCACTGCGGTTATCAAGGACCATTTACTACACTGGTGGGCCAGCTTGGCTCAGGAGAGGACACAACGGCTTTATGAGACACTTCCCAACCGAATCAGCATGTGCATCGTGACCAGAGGAGTTACGAAACAACTCAAATGACTTAAGAAAGGCAAGTCTTCTGGTCCAGATGGTATACCAATCAGGTTCCCCTCAGAGAATGTAGACACAATAGTGCCTTTCTTAGCAGTCATATACAACCGCTCACTTGACGAAAGGTCTATTCCCAAAAAACTGGAAAGTAGCACAGGTCACACCAATATTCAAGAAAGGAAATAGGAGTAACCCATTGAATTACAGACCCATAACACTGACCTCAATTTGCAGTAGGATTTTGGGGCATATACTGTACTCGAACATTATGAATCACCTTGAAGAAAATGACTTATTGATAAATAGCCAACAGCCGGCCAGAGTGGCTAAGCAGTTCTAGGCGTTACAGTCTGGAACCGCGCGACCACCACGGTCGCAGGTTCGAATCCTGCCTCGGGCATGGCTGTGTGTGATGTCCTTAGGTTAGTTAGGTTTAAGTAGTTCTAATTTTTAGGGGACTGATTACCTCAGAAGTTAAGTCCCATAGTGCTCAGAGCCATTTGAACCATTTGAACCATAACCAATACGGATTCAGAAAATATCGTTCTTGTGGAACACAGCTAGCTCTTTATTCCCATGAAGTAATGAGTGCTGTCGACAAGGGATCTAATATCGATTCCATATTCCTAGATTTCCAGAAGGCATTTGATACCGTTCCCCACAAGTGACTATTAATGAAATTGTGCTCATATGGAGTATCGTCTCAGTTGTTTGTGATCAGCCATGCGTGTAATGTCTCGTTTATGTCAGCAGCGATAAAGTTACGTACAGTAAGAACTGGAATAACGTCCACATCCTGTTTGTACGAAGAGCTACGCAGGTCATGCAAGTCTTAAAAGGAAACCTCGAAATAAGTGCACGCGGTAATACCACACATGTCTCTGCACTATAAAGTTCAGTTGCTAATAAATGAAACAAAGAAATAACTGAAGCGCTGAGTTACTTTCACTCTGACGCAAGATGAAGCTGTGAAAAGTCAGACGACGTAACCGGTAATTTTCTCTATTTAAACCACTGAACTCTTAGTAGAAGTGACAAAACAGGCGCTTACGTATAACGATATGTAGCGGGTAGCACTTAGCCTCCCTGTTTTTTTGCGTTTTGTGTTGAGCTATTGTTTAAAAGACCTTGCCTAAAAAGTGGGATACCAGCTGCTCCATCCTACCTTATTCAGCAACTTTAAAAATTTTCCCAAAAGTTTTGGCACGTCAACATGTTCTCCCTCTTTTAACATGTACTAACCCCTCACTCCCAAAAGTTGCCCTAAGCGTAACTCGCTCGCACCCACTACTCCATCGCTTTAAGTCGCTCATACCCACCCACTTCCAACTGCCCAGTTTCACTCACTCGTTCATCCCAACTCATCGTTATTACCTCTTTGGGTCTCTCCAATTGTTAATGACTTACGTCTCACATCCACAGTCCTCTTCGTTCTGTCTCTCTCTACTGCTACTATCTCATTCATTCCTTCCAACTGCTGCTATCTCTTGACACTCTCACTATCTCTATTTTCCTCGTTGTCATTGTCATAGCGTCTCGCTCTCATTACCACTACCTCTCACCCTACTTTCCCTTTCTCTTCATTCATCTCCCCCCCCCCCCCCCCCGGCCCGCCAGGCACAGTTCCATTCATTCCTTTCCTAACACTGTTCTACCGCTGTCAACTATGATTGCACTGCCATTGTGTCCATCTCTTTCTCTTACACTGCCATCGTCTCCTTCGTTGTTTCTGTACCACAGCCACTGTCTACTATCTCTTCCAGTATTTAATACTTTCCCATCTCTTTCCTACTGCCACAGACTGCATCTCTCTCAGCATTAAAAAGTGCGAATTATTCGCATGCCAAAATTTCTTGAAGGTTCTGAGAAACATAGAATGAGCCAATTTGTATCCTCCATTCCAGTCAATTTTTTAAATAGAAACATGTTCGACTTTTGCGTGGTCTGATAGAAGCATTATTTCTCTGGTTCTTTTCTTTTCCTAGCTACAGCAGGGCATGTCACTCATATGAAAAGAACTGTGTGGGCCAGTAAAATTTTTGATGGTTTCCTTGTGTGAAACTGAAATAGCGCAAAACTAATTTTAAACCTCAGACCGGATGCTACGTGAACAAAAGTTTTGCAAGTGCTTCAGTACTACGATATGTGGTTCTCAGAACGCTTGTGACGATGACTGAGGCGCATTACGACGTATTTCTCGGGGCTACGTCACTTTATAAACTACGTTTCCGCCTGACTCTTGATTTTACGTGCCTATTTTACGCGTACAAGTAGCATCACTTTGAATCTCTGTAAGTCGCAAATGGATTTCGACGTCAAGGAATTTCCGAAGGCCGTTCGAGATCAGGATCTTAGGAATACATCGTAAAAACTACAGCCATTTGCTGTGCATAGCCCTCTTGGAAACTGCAGTTCAAACATCCCCTTAGAAAAATTAATGAATTACTGTGCTGATAAACCTCTACGTTATTTGATTTTCAAACAGCTGAGCAGAACTGAACGTACTCAGACATTACTCTCTTTACTTATTCTGATCAACACTAAACTGACACACAATAAAATAGCGCAACGCAATCTGACTTTCAAAAATCCCTACAAAGGAATCAGTTCATGATATCCAGTATTACAAATTTACTCTTTCTGGCGGACACACGTTCTGATCGTCCGCTCTTAAAATTCTGCCATCTCTCTCCCCACATCCACCACTGCTGGCGGCTCACCTCCAACTGCGCAACGCAATATCCACAGTCAAAGTCTGTCTTCAGGAGTTCTGGGAATCAGGGTGATGCAAAACTGTTTTTGATGTGTGTGTAACGTGAGAACTGGCGATCACAATGTTGACGAACTCTACCTCGGAAGCGAAATAACCCATGATGGACAGAGCAAGGAGGACGGAGGACGGAGCACAGGCCAAGAGGGCATTCCCAAACCAAGAAGTCTTCTAGTATCTAACATAGTCCTAAATTTGAGGAAGAAATTTATGAGAATGTACGTTTCGAGGACAGCGTTGAATGCTAGTGAATCATGGACAGTAAGAAAACCGGGACAGAAGAGAACCGAAGCGTTTGGAGTAAAGTGCTACAGAAGAATGATGAACATTAGGTTGGCTGATAAGGTAAGGAACGAGAAATTCCCCCGCCGAATCGGTGAAGAAAAAACACATGGAAAACGCTGACAAGAAGAAGGGGTAGGATGGAAGGACGTGTGTTAACATGTCAGAGAATAACCTGTGTGCCAGAGGGAACTATTGAGGGTAAAAACTACAGGGATACAGGTATTGGAATGCATCCAGCACATAGTGGAGGACCGTTGGCACCAACAACTGGTTTAACCCAGTTGCGCATGGAGTCGAATATATATACAGGGTTATTACAAATGATTGAAGCTATTTCACAGCTCTACAATAACTTTATTATTTGAGATATTTTCAGAATGCTTTGCCCACACATACAAAAACGTAAAAAGTTTTTTTAGGCATTCACAAATGTTCGATATGTGCCCCTTTAGTGATTCGGCAGACATCAAGCAGATAATCAAGTTCCTCCCACACTCGGCGCAGCATGTCCCCATCAATGAGTTCGAAAGCATCGTTGATGCGAGCTCGCAGTTCTGGCACGTTTCTTGGTAGAGGAGGTTTAAACGCTGAATCTTTCACATAACCCCACAGAAAGAAATCGCATGGGGTTAAGTCAGGAGAGCGTGGAGGCCATGACATGAATTGCTGATCATGATCTCCACCACGACCGATCCATCGGTTTTCCAATCTCCTATTTAAGAAATGCCGAACATCATGATGGAAGTGCGGTGGAGCACCATCCTGTTGAAAGATGAAGTCGGCGCTATCGGTCTCCAGTTGTGGCATGAGCCAACTTTCCAGCATGTCCAGATACACGTGTCCTGTAACGTTTTTTTCGCAGAAGAAAAAGGGGCCGTAAACTTTAAACCGTGAGATTGCACAAAACACGTTAACTTTTGGTGAATTGCGAATTTGCTGCACGAATGCGTGAGGATTCTCTACCGCCCAGATTCGCACATTGTGCCTGTTCACTTCACCATTAAGAAAAAATGTTGCTTCATCACTGAAAACAAGTTTCGCACCGAACACATCCTCTTCCATGAGCTGTTGCAACCGCGCCGAAAATTCAAAGCGTTTGACTTTGTCATCGGGTGTCAGGGCTTGTAGCAATTGTAAACGGTAAGGCTTCTGCTTTAGCCTTTTCCGTAAGATTTTCCAAACCGTCGGCTGTGGTACGTTTAGCTCCCTGCTTGCTTTATTCGTCGACTTCCGCGGGCTACGCGTGAAACTTGCCCGCACGCGTTCAACCGTTTCTTCGCTCACTGCAGGCCGACCCGTTGATTTCCCCTCACAGAGGCATCCAGAAGCTTTAAACTGCGCATACCATTGCTGAATGGAGTTAGCAGTTGGTGGATCTTTGCTGAACTTCGTCCTGAAGTGTCGTTGCACTGTTATGACTGACTGATGGTGAGTGCATTTCAGGCACGACACACGCTTTCTCGGCTCCTGTCGCCATTTTGTCTCACTGCGCTCTCGAGCGCTATGGCGGCAGAAACCAGAAGTGCGGCTTCAGCCGAACAAAACTTTATGAGTTTTTCTACGTATCTGTAGTGTGTCGTGACCATATGTCAATGAATGGAGCTACAGTGAATTTATGAAATCGCTTCAATCAGTTCATGATATCCAGTATTACAAATTTACTCTTTCTGGTGGACACACGTCCAGATCGTCCGCTCCTAAAATTCTGCCATCTCTCTCCCCACATCCACCACTGCTGGCGGCTCACCTCCAACTGCGCAATGCTACGCGCTGTTCACATCAAACTGCCCGACACTACAATAGCAAATATTCCAACAATGCAAACCAGCCACAGACTTCACACAGCACAGTCAGTGATTTTCATACAGAGCGCTACGTGGCGTTACCAACATAAAAACCTAAACAGCCTACTTACAAAGTGCGTTTTCGTTTTCTGGAAGCCACCCCTACGGCAAGGTCCATGGTTCATCGATGAACTGTGGGACCACCTCGATCGCGCCATTGTTTCTCGGCCGAGAGATGTGATGCAGCTGGCCACGGCGCTGGAGTCGGAATGGCTCTAGATGTCCGTCAGTACCTTCCAGTACCTCACTGACTTTCTTCCTACACGTCTCGCAGTGGTCCGCACTGCAAAAGATGGTTATTCAGGCTTTTGACCGGTGGTAACATTAATGTCATTGGATTGTGTAGATGAACGCGAAGTCTACCATATTCTCTTGGTTGAATCATACGTTGAACTGGAATTCAGGATTGCGCTGGTAAAGCATCTGCGCTTACATCACGGAAAAACTGGATTTAAATCGTAGTCTCAGGACACAGTTTTAGGTTTTCGAAGTTTCCCTACTTTAACTAATGCGAAAGATGTGTGGACAACCAGCTTTCATCTTTGTTCATCTCCGAAGCCAGTTCTATAATTTTGTGCTCATTCTTTGATTGCCCTCTTTTGACAGTATGATAAATCCTAATCTTACTGCCTTATCAAATTTTTCACTCAGATTTAACAGTATTTAAACGCTCGTTAGTGGGTGCCTGTGCATAGCTGCACAGCCCACTTGCTTTGGGAAATAAGAGGAACACAATCTAAATTTATTACCTTATTGACTCGTTTTGAGACAGGGACATACGCTAAATAGACTGGGAGAGAAGTGCTCCCAATACGAAACCTTGAGGAGCGATACCATAGGCGTCACATACTCAAGATTCTTATCATAACAGTTTGGATCTCCAACATTTCTTAAAAATTTCGCTCAACCACTGCAATACCGTCACTATAAAACTCGTACACCATACTCAAATTGCCGCCTCGAACTACCAAACGCTTCACCTACACTAAGAAGAGTCTAATGACAGTATCATATAGTTACTGACTGAAAATCCCCTTGTACTGCAAGCAAATGCACTCATGCTCATAAATTAAGGATAATGCTGATACATTGTGAAACAAGGCTGCCGGCCGCGGTGGTCTAGCGGTTCTCGGCGCTCAGTCCGGAACCGCGCGACTGCTACGGTCGCAGGTTCGAATCCAGCCTCGGGCATGGATGTGTGTGATGTCCTTAGGTTAGTTAGGTTTAAGTAGTTCTAAGTTCTAGGGGACTGATGACCACAGATGTTAAGTCCCATAGTGCTCAGAGCCATTTGAACCATTTTTTTGAAACAAGGCTCTGGTGGGCGGTTTGCGGGTTTAAATCACCTCGGGGTATGACCATGCAGTGCATTTGACCTGCGGTCGTCGCACGGTGGCACTGGCAGCAGTGCACATACACAGAGGTGTGTTGGTGCATGTCAGAGTACGGTGCAGCGAGTAAGTGTGCAGACGTTTTTAGACGTGCTAATGGTGACTTTGTGTTGAAAATGGCTCAAAGAACACATATTGATGACGTTATGAGGGGTAGAATACGAGGGTGACTGAAGGCTGGTCAAACACAGCAGGTCGTAGCACGGGCCCTCCTTGTGCCACAAAGTGTGATCTCACGATTATGGCAACGATTCCAGCAGACAGGAAACGTGTCCAGGCGCTACAGTACGGCACGTCCACAGTGTACAACACCACATGAAGACTGATATCTCACAATCAGCACCCGCAGACGGCCACGGAGTACTGCAGGTAGCCTTGCTCGGGTCCTTACCACAGCCACTGGAACAGTTGCCTCCAGTCACACAGTCTACAGACATGGTTTATTCGCCCGGAGACCTGCAGGCTGCATTCTACTGACCCCTCGTCAGAGGAAAGCCCGTAAAGGCTGGTGTCAAGAACACAGTACATGGTCATTGGAACAGTGGTCCCAGGTTATTTTCATGGACGAGTCCAGGTATAGTCTGAACAGTGATTCTTACCGTGTTTTCATCTGGCGTGAACCGGGAACCAGATACCAACCCCTTATAGTCCTTGAAAGGGACCTGTAAGGAGGTCGTGGTTTGATGGTGTGGGGTTGGATTATGATTGGTGCACGTACACCCCTGCATGTCTTCGAAAGAGGAACTGTAACCGGTCAGGTGTACCGGGACGTCATTTTGCACCAGTATGTCCGCATTTTCAGGGGTGCAGTGGGTCCCACTTTCCTCCTGATCGATGATAACGCACGGCCCCATCGAGCTGCCATCGTGGAGGAGTACCTTGAAGCAGAAGATATCAGGGGAATGGAGCGACCTGCCTGTTCTCCAGACCTAAGCCCCATCGAGCACATCTGGGATGCTCTCGGTCGACGTATCGCTGCACGTCTTCAAACCGCTTCGACACTTCAGGAGCTCCAACAGGCACTGGTGCACGAATGGGAGGCTATACCCTAGCAGCTGCTCGACCACCTGATCCAGAGTATGCCAGCCCGTTATGTGACGTACGTGTGCATGATGATCATATCCCATACTGTTGTCGGGGTACATGCGCAGGAAACAGTTGCGTTTTGTAGCATATGTGTTTTGGGACGGCTTTCTCAACTTATCACCAATACCGTGGACTTACAGATCTGTGTCGTGCGTGTTCCCTATGTGCCTATGCTATTAGTGCCAGTTTTGTGTAGTGCCACGTTGTGTGGCACCACATTCTGCAGTTATCCTTAATTTATGAGCATGAGTGTATCTGAGGAGACGGAGTTGCTAACTGTCGGCCTCTGTACCTGCAGTCAGCCACGATGACACACTCGGTTCGATTCCCGTTATTTACAACTTGGTTTAGTCGGTGAGAGGAAACGCCAGGGATCTATTACATCTGTTAGCATCTTATGGACAACCGAGAAGCTGCCAGAATGAAAGGCGCGCCATCTCTTTCGATATCCACCATTAACTTATGAGAGAGCAATGCGCCAACCACGTTGGATTTCTGAATGAAACATCAGCGGCGTAGTCTTTTGTTACGATTACTCACAGCTCATCTCTGCGATTGAGCCGTAGCGCTAATTATTTGCTTATGTAAAAGACTACAAATCATGCGAGGCTGACGTATTTTTGCAAGGTGCCTTCACTATGTTGCAATTTTAATGGCTAGAAATGTATACACCTTATGGATCTGCACATCTTGTCTTCCTTTCCGCGTTTGCAGTTAAATTATAGGACATAGGTTCCACTTTTATGCAAACACACAGTTTTTTCTCTTTACTCAAACATGTTTCGTCACCTCTGTGCCATATCAGAGAATTTTGTTAACTGAAAATTATGATTTAATTTACGTTGTAGATGATCTACCAAAGTGAGGTCTAAAGAAAGTCCTTGTTAGTTTTGCTTCTTACTGTGATTTTATATTATGTAGTTTTGCAGGGCGAACTGTATGGTGTCAAGCACTTATAGCTCGTCATCTGCGTATCAAACGATGTAATCCGCAGCTCGTGGTCTAATGGATATCATTGCCACCTATGGATCACGGGGTCCCGGGTTCCATTCCCGACCGGTTTGGGAATTGTCTCTACCCGGGGACTGGGTGTTTGTCCTCATCGTTCCATCATCATTCATGAAAGTGGCTAGATAGGACTGTGTACAGACTGGGAATGTGTACGGGCGCTGATGACCACGCAGTTGAGCGCCCCAAAACCAAACATCATCATCAAACGAAGTAAATTTGAATTTCATCGCCGAATTAACACATCCTTTCATTAAAAAAAAAAAAAAAACGTGATTTCGGAGTGGCAAAATGTTTTGCATATATATATATATATATATATATATATATATATATATATATATATATATATACACTCCTGGAAATTGAAATAAGAACACCGTGAATTCATTGTCCCAGGAAGGGGAAACTTTATTGACACATTCCTGGGGTCAGATACATCACATGATCACACTGACAGAACCACAGGCACATAGACACGGGCAACAGAGCATGCACTTGTCGGCACTAGTACAGTGTATATCCACCTTTCGCAGCAATGCAGGCTGCTATTCTCCCATGGAGACGATCGTAGAGATGCTGGATGTAGTCCTGTGGAACGGCTTGCCATGCCATTTCCACCTGGCGCCTCAGTTGGACCAGCGTTCGTGCTGGACGTGCAGACCGCGTGAGACGACGCTTCATCCAGTCCCAAACATACTCAATGGGGGACAGATCCGGAGATCTTGCTGGCCAGGGTAGTTGACTTACACCTTCTAGAGCACGTTGGGTGGCACGGGATACATGCGGACGTGCATTGTCCTGTTGGAACAGCAAGTTCCCTTGCCGGTCTAGGAATGGTAGAACGATGGGTTCGATGACGGTTTGGATGTACCGTGCACTATTCAGTGTCCCCTCGACGATCACCAGTGGTGTACGGCCAGTGTACGAGATCGGTCCCCACACCATGATGCCGGGTGTTGGCCCTGTGTGCCTCGGTCGTATGCAGTCCTGATTGTGACGCTCACCTGCACGGCGCCAAACACGCATACGACCATCATTGGCACCAAGGCAGAAGCGACTCTCATCGCTGAAGACGACACGTCTCCATTCGTCCCTCCATTCACGCCTGTCGCGACACCACTGGAGGCGGGCTGCACGATGTTGGGGCGTGAGCGGAAGACGGCCTAACGGTGTGCGGGACCGTAGCCCAGCTTCATGGAGACGGTTGCGAATGGTCCTCGCCGATACCCCAGGAGCAACAGTGTCCCTAATTTGCTGGGAAGTGGCGGTGCGGTCCCCTACGGCACTGCGTAGGATCCTACGGTGTTGGCGTGCATCCGTGCGTCGCTGCGGTCCGGTCCCAGGTCGACGGGCACGTGCACCTTCCGCCGACCACTGGCGACAACATCGATGTACTGTGGAGACCTCACACCCCACGTGTTGAGCAATTCGGCGGTACGTCCACCCGGCCTCCCGCATGCCCACTATACGCCCTCGCTCAAAGTCCGTCAACTGCACATACTGTTCACGTCCACGCTGTCGCGGCATGCTACCAGTGTTGAAGACTGCGATGGAGCTCCGTATGCCACGGCAAACTGGCTGACACTGACGGCGGCGGTGCACAAATGCTGCGCAGCTAGCGCCATTCGACGGCAACACCGCGGTTCCTGGTGTGTCCGCTGTGCCGTGCGTGTGATCATTGCTTGTACAGCCCTCTCGCAGTGTCCGGAGCAAGTATGGTGGATCTGACACACCGGTGTCAATGTGTTCTTTTTTCCATTTCCAGGAGTGTATATATTATTACTTATGTTTTTTGGGACTGATCCTTCTTATTTGGAGTTTGTGTTCAAAAGTGGTTCAAATGGCTCTGAGCACTATGGGACAACTTCTGAGGTCATCAGTCCCCTAGAACTTAAAACTGCTTAAACCTAGATAACCTAAGGACATCACACACATCCATGCCCGTGGCAGGATTCGAACCTGCGACTGCAGCGGTCGCGCTGTTCCAGACTGTAGCGCCTAGAACCGGTCGGCCACCCCGGCCGGCCCGAGTTTGTGTATTTCCTTTCTAAACGCCTTTTCACTCTTCAAAACGAGGTGAGCACTACGTTGTTGTGTTTTCTAACCCTGTCGGGTTGGCCTTTATTTGTCAAATGGTTCAAATGGCTCTGAGCACTATGGAACTTAACAGCTGAGGTCATCAGTCCCCTAGAACCTAGAACTACTTAAACCTAACTAACCTAAGGACATCATACACATCCATGCCCGAGGCAGGATTCGAACCTGCGAGCGTACTAGCCGTGTGGTTCCGGACTGAAGCGCCTAGAACCGCTCGACCACAACGGGCGGCCAAGAGAGTCGTGTTGTTGTTGTTTTTGGGGAAGGAGACCAGACAGCGAGGTCATCGGTCTCATCGGGTTAGGGGGGGAATAAATCGGCCGTGCCCTTTCAAAGGAACTATTCCAGCATTTGCCTGGAGCGATTTAGGGAAATCACGGAAAATCCTACATCAGGATGGCCGGAAGCGGGATTGAATCGTCGTCCTCCCGAATGCGAGTACAGTGTGCTAGTCACTGCGCCACCTCACTCGGTGGAGAGAGTCTGGCGCCGAATTTGAATTTTGTTTATTTCTTCTCGACATACTGAAGAAACAAGGACTTCAAGTAGGATACAGGACAGACAACACAACACAGAAAAAACTCAGAACACAGGACACACTCACAGATAAATTCAACAGATCAGGACTATATGAAGTCACATGCAACACCTGGCGATCAGTATACATAGGACAATTATGCAGGAACTTTAAAACAAGATGCTCTGAACTCCTCAGAGACCTACAAAGTAACAGCAGAACTACGACAGCAACAGATCTAAAAATACTGAAATTCTGCCACACCACACACTGACAATAGAAGGGAACTGCCACATACAGATGGCAATATCACAAGGAAAACAAGTTTTAAATGATAACTCTACACTCTATAAAGGCACATTATTTAACACATTAAAGGAACCTTACAGAAAATTCAACACAAACAGCTAAAGGAGCTTACTCTCTCTCCCTCCCTCTCTCTCTCTCTCTCTCTCTCTCTCTCTCTCTCTCTCTCTCTCTCACACACACACACACACACACACACACAAACACACCGAAAAAAAGAGAAAAGATAAACAAAACTCATTCAGGTACAAATGAACGCCGATGGGCTTAGGAAACAGAACAACATAGTGTTCAGCGCGTTTTGCTAAGTGAAAACGAAATTACGCAAAGTATACTAACATGTGTGTGCAGTGCCCACGAAAAGTAAAAGAAGAAGGATCAGTGACAACAAAACGCGAATAATAACAAATACATACGCAAAAGAAGAAATATCAGTCACAACAAAACGTGAGTAATAACAAATATATACGCAAAACATTTTGCCACACTAAAATCACATTCTTTTAAAAATCTAGGACTGTGTTAACTCGCAGACGAAATTCACATTTACATCGTTTGGTTCGCAGATGAGAAGCTATCAGTGCAGGACACCATACAGGTGGCTCCGCGAAATTATACAATGTAAAATAACGGTAGGAAACAAAATGATCAGAAAATTTCTTTAGGCTTCACTTTGGAAGATGAGTTACAACCTAAAATATGTTCACTTTTAACAGTTTTCAATTAACAAAACCTACTGATGATGGCACAGAGGTGCCGAAACATGTTTCGGTAAACACAAAAAAAAAAACAGTGTTTTTGTATAAGTACGGAATCTATATACTAAAATTGTAATTTGACAGGTTTTAGTAACGTTCACGTGGCAGTACTTGCAGAAAGTAGCTGCAGTGAAGCTTTTGAGACTGTGCAGTTTTGGTTGCCTGTTGCTGAGTTATCGTTCCTCTCTGTATCTCTGAAGCCGTCTGCTCGGTGCAGCCTTCCGGCCGCCGGCCATACGTGCACATATGCACGCCCTGGCGAAGTGCGTGCGACGCGCACAAGCAGCGCACACTGCGACGCCGCGGGCGAAATTTTGCCGCGATTAACAGCGCAGATACGGCGCCCTGTTGTGCCAGCCGGGTGGGGGTGGGGGAAGAGAATGCTTGCCGGCAGCCGGTGGCTGGCGGTTGGTGGCCGCGGCAGGTGAAAGGAATTAATAAAGAGTCCGCAGCCTCTCATTACACGACTAACGCAATAAGCCCGATGCTATCTGCAGCGGGCCGTACAGGTGGCTTGCTAGCCCAGCGGCGCGTTCCGTGCCAGCCCTCCGTGGCCGCCGTCTCACTCCCGTCTTGTGAGACATCTGTGTATCTTTTATTTAAATGATGTAGCAGACTGTCTCTTGTGTTCTGACCATATCATTCCGGTCATACCTCTGCTGCACGGGCATTAGCTCCTGGCTCGAGACGTATTTTCCTGCATGACATTTCGTCCTCCAGTGATGGAGACATCATCAAAGGCCATGTCAATACAGAAACCAGTTACAACCTCAAACAAGCTCAGCTAGCCGAAGTCTTTACAAACCCTTATACAGTTTGGTCATGAAGGCAATAGAGCGCTGCCAGGGTTCACGAACGAGAAACACAGTTCTCGCAACGAACTTGTGGCGTCACACTAGTAGTCTTGTCTACCATACTTCACGAACGCTCGGTTCCGTGCAGGGCGCAAGAAAATCAATATGTCAATGAAAAGGTACCCACTAAAGGTCTCAACTATGTCGTGTGTTATGGAGAGCTTCCACGCATTTAAACGAGCAGTTAAGAATTATGAAACTTGTCCGAAATAGTTACTCACTCCCCGCCAGAGACAGCTGCTTGGCTTGTTTGATGTTTTAACTGGTGTCTGTACTGTTACGGCCTCTGATGATCTCTCCATTACTGGGCGACGAAATGTCTGACAGCTGCTGGCACTGTAGTGTCACCTGCTGTGACGCACGCTTCTCGGGATGTCTTTCTTGTAGTGTCTTGTACCGTATGAATCGAAGGAGAGGATGTTGTGATGGGTGGCCAGTATCCTCTTTCTGCAACCCAACTGCACTCGTGGATTAACAGGGTTCTTTATTTACATGAACAGGAAGCTACTTATCTCGAATAGATTCCATGTGTTGTGGTACAAGCTCATCCGTAACAGTCCTCTTGCAGACAATATCGGTACTCTTGCTATTACAATAATATGGACGCTAAGTACTGGCACAGCCTAAGCCCACTCTGCGATCTAACTGACAGATGCCAAACTAGAATCAGTTAGTGACTGATTGAGTCAGTGAGTGAGGCCCTCTGGTCGGCGGCGGCGGCTTAAATACTTTCGGCCAAGAGAGCGTTGGCTGCGTTACTTGAGAGTCTGTCTCTGGCCTCTCTCATGATAGGCGTGCTTGATCAAGCACTTGCTCTCGATCTTCGTGCTACATCTTTGCCGACTAGTGTGCTGGCAACAGCTTACACCAGCACATTTCGCGTGGCCCTTGGTGCTACCGAAGTCGGCGAAGCTGAGCGAACACATGTTATATACACTCCTGGAAGGGGAAACTTTATTGACACATTCCTGGGGTCAGATACATCACATGATCACACTGACAGAACCACAGGCACATAGACACAGGCAACAGAGCATGCACAATGTCGGCACTAGTACAGTGTATATCCACCTTTCGCAGCAATGCAGGCTGCTATTCTCCCATGGAGACGATCGTAGAGATGCTGGATGTAGTCCTGTGGAACGGCTTGCCATGCCATTTCCACCTGGCGCCTCAGTTGGACCAGCGTTCGTGCTGGACGTGCAGACCGCGTGAGACGACGCTTCATCCAGTCCCAAACATGCTCAATGGGGGACAGATCCGGAGATCTTGCTGGCCAGGGTAGTTGACTTACACCTTCTGGAGCACGTTGGGTGGCACGGGATACATGCGGACGTGCATTGTCCTGTTGGAACAGCAAGTTCCCTTGCCGGTCTAGGAATGGTAGAACGATGGGTTCGATGACGGTTTGAATGTACCGTGCACTATTCAGTGTCCCCTCGACGATCACCAGTGGTGTACTGCGAGTGTAGGAGATCGCTCCCCACACCATGATGCCGGGTGTTGGCCCTGTGTGCCTCGGTCGTATGCAGTCCTGATTGTGGCGCTCACCTGCACGGCGCCAAACACCCATACGACCATCATTGGCACCAAGGCAGAAGCGACTCTCATCGCTGAAGACGACACGTCTCCATTCGTGCCTCCATTCACGCCTGTCGCGACACCACTGGAGGCGGGCTGCACGATGTTGGGGCGTGAGCGGAAGACGGCCTAGCGGTGTGCGGGACCGTAGCCCAGCTTCATGGAGACGGTTGCGAATGGTCCTCGCCGATACCCCAGGAGCAACAGTGTCCCTAATTTGCTGGGAAGTGGCGGTGCGGTCCCCTACGGCACTGCGTAGGATCCTACGGTCTTGGCGTGCATCCGTGCGTCGCTGCGGTCCGGTCCCAGGTCGACGGGCACGTGCACCTTCCGCCGACCACTGGCGACAACATCGATGTACTGTGGAGACCTCACGCCCCACGTGTTGAGCAATTCGGCGGTACGTTCACCCGGCCTCCCGCATGCCCACTATACGCCCTCTCTCAAAGTCCGTCAACTGCACATACGGTTCACGTCCACGCTGTCGCGGCATGCTACCAGTGTTAAAGACTGCGATGGAGCTCCGTATGCCACGGCCAACTGGCTGACACTGACGGCGGCGGTGCACAAATGCTGCGCAGCTAGCGCCATTCGACGGCCAACACCGCGGTTCCTGGTGTGTCCGCTGTGCCGTGCGTGTGATCATTGCTTGTACAGCCCTCTCGCAGTGTCCGGAGCAAGTATGGTGGGTCTGACACACCGGTGTCAATGTGTTCTTTTTTCCATTTCCAGGAGTGTATATGAAGATGGTACCTGTTCTTTCGGACATGTCCGTAAGAACAGATACCATCGGTGACTATGCAGCTCGTTAGAATGAAATTGCAATGAAATGATTACCTCTAGCTACATACAGGAGTTGACGTTAAGTCAACGGGAAAAGAAGACAATGTGTGCCCCGACCGAGACTCGAACCGAGGATCTCCTGCTTACATGGCAGATGCTCTATCCATCTGAGCCACCGAGGACACAGAGGATATTGCGATTGCAGGGACTTATCTCTGGCACGCCTCCCTTGAGACCCACATTCACAACTTGGTGTCCCTCACTATATTCACAGTGCCCCTGCCCAGTTGCTTACTACTCGCGGCTTTTTTGCCGATTCCCGTAGGAGTTTGTGCACTGTTTGTGCCGCGAGTAATGAGTATAATGGGCAGGGGTACTATGAATATTGTGCGGGACGCTAAGTTGCGAATGTGGGTCTCAAGGGAGGCGTGCCAGAGATAAGTCCCTGCAATCGCACTATCCTCTGTGTCCTCGGTGGCTGAGATGGATAGAGTGTCTGCCATGTAAGCAGGAAATCCCGGGTTCGAGTCTCTGTCAAGGAACACATTTTCAACTGTCCCCGTTGACCTGTGTCAACGCCTGCATGCAGCTAGGGGTAATCATTTCATTGTATTTACATGTTATGGAGCTTATAGTGGGGAAGACTTCGTGTTATTTGTTATGTAACAACCTATTGCAAACCAAAATTGTATCCACAACATTACCGCAATTCCCAGCAGCGCAACACTGATCTATATACGTTCACTTTTCATATTTCTGAATAACAGCCACTCATTCAGTTGTAGATGAAGGAAACGGCCGCAAAACACAGAACACATGCTGCAAATAACGGCAACAAACATAAAAATCTTGCTATGACTTAAAGTGGATAAGATATTATGAAACTTTAAAGAGAACACAATTTTTGTATCCAAACAGTACACATGTAATAATGCTTTATTATGTGGGTGATAACTTTGCGTGTTGTCGAACAAAGAAAACTCATTCATGATGGCGATATTGTCGTTGAAACTAGTTTGAACCAGAATGTAAATGAAACAAAAGTGTTTTACATCAAGGTGGATCTACAATCCCATATGAAACTTCCCCTTTGAACATTTCTACATGACTGTGCTTAACCTGACACACAATATTTTGTTAGCGCAACGCAATCTGACTTTCAATAATTCGTACAAAAGAATGGGCCCTGACTAACATTAACCTATACCTTTCACAAATCACTTACCTCACAAAAATCTTCGCTGCTCAAGCTACTGCAATACAGCGAGCGCCACTACTGCCAGCTAAATAAAAGATTCAAACTACTGAAGGCACTAACTACTGATAGGGATAGTTAGCAAATGAAAGATATTAATAGAGAACAAACAATGTATTTACCTTAATATCATCACAAGTCATAATATATATATCAGTTCATGACAAATTACAAATCTCCGCCATCTCTCTCCCCACATCCACCACTGCTGGCGGCTCACCTCCAACTGCGCAACGCTACGCGCTGTTCACAGCCAGCTGCCTAACACTACAATGGCGAGTATTACAACAATGCAAAGCAGACACAGACTGCCCACAGCACAGCCAGTGATTTTCATCTTGAGCGCTACGTAACGTTGCCAATAAGAAAACATAAACAGCCTACTTACATAGAGAAAACATAAACAGCCTGAGAAAACATAAACAGCCTACTTACATAGAGAAAACATAAACAGCCTGAGAAAACATAAACAGCCTACTTACATAGCCCCCATGCTCCCCACAAAAAATTTTTACAAATGGTGTTGGGCACTGGCCAATACAGATTTGACAAAAATTTTTCTTTTCATAATTACAATAACAAAGAAATCAAATGCACACACTTATTGATACAATCTTGGTCAAAAGCTAAAATTGTCTCACAGTCCATAAAGACAGTCCTAATCGTACATAACAGGAGAAAAGCAGTGTTTTTCTCAAAGTCTGAGCAGTAAAAGAAAATGCACACAGAAGTAGTGGATTTCCATGCAGTCTTGAAGAAGTAGTGTTGTCCTTCCAATGGAAAGACAGTGCTGACTCTCGACATGCATGCAGGTAATGGGCCACAACAGAACAAACCCACAGCAGAGTCAGTCGTAGTTTGGAAGAATATTGGTAGGTAGGTCATCACAGAGCAGACCCACTGTAGTCCTGGTAGAGATTGTGGTATTGGTGGGCCACCAGAGGTGCAGACCCACTGCAGTCCTTGTAGAAATGGCCAGCAGCCATCTGTTGCGATTGTGCAGGTGCACATTCACCATCGAAGAGTCTTGCGGAGAATATAGCAAGTCCATAAACCACCACTTGTGCACTCACAAAGTTTCTGGAATTGTCCTTAGATCCAGCAATGCTGTTATCCAGTCCCTTGCTGAGTTATTAACACACGTGCAAACACTCACAGTCCCAACTTCTCACATATTATCCATATACTATGACCAACAGAAACGTGTGCAGTGAAATGTAACTAACAAGTTAATAATATCATGAACTGGTGACAATTACAATTTTATAACATAAGAATACAATTACAAAGGTACAAAATACATCATTAAAAACATAATAATACAGATAACATTTGTAGTACAGGCTTTACAAAAGAATAGAAATAAACATATACATCAGTGTTACAAAAATAGTGACATAAGTACATACATAAAATAATGAGAATAGTTTTCGAAACATTAATTTCACACATGAACATTGAAACAGAACAGAATTGTAAACAACTTTACAAAGAAAATAACATATTATTAATGCAACTTATATTTGAGGATAACAGTATTCCTCCTCATAGTGAATATAGCTTAGTATTAGAAGAGAAAAAAATTCTATGAAACAGTACACAGAGACAGGAAGAAAACAAATACTCAAGGGTACACAAACACATAGTGGGATAACACCAATAGGAAAGGACAGGGTTCGTTTTCAGTGTAACATTTGGTACTGCAGTCCAACCCAAAACTTCATATATCTTTCCTCTTATTTCATCCTTTGTTTCCACCAAAAAAAATTCTATCTAAGCATGCTTTCTGTATTTATATGTTCACACATTTCTTACCTCAACATTTATTTCCAAGAAAATCCTACCTAAACCTGTTTTCTCAATGCATTTCTTCCAATTCATCGCAACTCATTCTCTTAGAGGCTACCCCCTCTTAAGCTAACTTAAATCTACTGAGCTCAGATGCTAAATTAAGGGACGAGGCAATGCAGCATCACATAACAAATCAACACAAACAGCAATGCAAAAAATGCAAATTGGCAAAGCTAGCAGCATAAATGAGCAAAAGTCAAATTCAATAACACTATGCCTGGCAAACAGCAGCAACTTATACCTAAACATGACATAGCGCAAGCAGAAAAAATAGTACACTAAACAACAATGCAGATAAGGGAAATGTATATTCACATCTTAATATCTATGTAATTAAAGTGGTGCACCACAACAACTTATTGTAAAAGAAATATTACCATGTACTTGAAAAGAATATTATGTATGCAGTTACTAGTTCCTTCTTATTGTTCTTTCCTTTCCAAGTGCTCCTTTTTTAAAGAATGTGGATCATAAAATAATTATTTAATAGATCTGTTGACAGAAAGTGTTCACATTAGCAAATGCATTTTATTTTATAAAAGCAATGCTGCAACACAGCTGGAAACCAGATATCAAGTGAAATAAGCAATTACGCAAACCAAAGCATAAAAATATCATTCAATAGTCATGTGACATTTCATAAGTTAGTAGCTCTCAACTCTCATAGAAAGACACTTGTCATAATCAGGTGTGCAGATGTACGAATATTTCCCATCAATTCATAAGCATTTCAGCAATTAGCACAAAGTGTGAGTAATCATATGTTTTCAAGTAACGAGGGTGTCGCATTAGCGATGAAAGGCACACCCTAATGGCTTGTTCTCCAGGTGTTTTCCTGTGCTCTGAAAGGCACGCGCTAATGGCTTTTTCTCCAGGCGTCTGACACAGCTGGGTGCCCACGACGCATTATGTGTAGGTGGTCCGTTAACTTTCTTACGGAAATATTTACGACAGCAGTTTCCGCTACAGAGACAGTCGCATATAAAAATATTTCACAGGTCAAGAATTTGCGTTACAAATCTGTAGAAACAAAATGCTATTGATATAACAGTGTCCAAAAAAAATTTTCGTCTGCATTGTAATACATTCACGAATATACACACACATTTCATAACTCGTAAAGTACGTTTCTTGGTTTCCAACATCCTTTTCATAAATCAGAGTCCCTAAACACTACTCATTATTCCTTACCTCATTATACATACACATATTCGTCGACACTTCTTCAATATTTCATCATGAGAAATACGTAGCATAATAAACATTCCTCAACAACATAATACACATCGTCGTCGTAATAATAACATCATAACACCTCAGTCAAATCTCAAAATCGTCGTAACTTCCTCCAATAATTTCTAAGCCTAAAAAAATTCTCTGCTCATGTCAAAAGTGTCAGCTGCCTCAAACGTACTTTAAAAATCATGATCTCATACCAAATACATCATTCAAAGCTCTCATAGTATCACAATGATTCCGAAAAAATATGAACAGTTTACAAAGTACAGACAAAATACAGTTTCATAAGTGTGAAGTTATCCAACTGTATACTTGCGTAAACATGTGTCACTGATGTAGTAAAATAAATGTTTGTCTCTCTCAGTTAAATAATCAGATAGCTGTGTAATTTGTGTGTTAGAGAAATATGGTACCGATGTGTAAAGTTGTATTAGCAAATACCATATTAGCTAGGGTTCCTTGTGGTTGCCACACACATGGTACACAAAGTAAGCGTGTACCCCCCTGAGGATTAATGTAATTATACCCTCAGGTGTTACAGATTACAGCAATGGAATGAAATGTATCACGGAAAACTTTCTTTGTAATTCAAAAATCTTTAAAAATAAATGTTTTAAGTATAAAATTGATCACTCAAATGCGTGTCCTGTAGCGCTAAATGCGCGTCTTGCTGTAAGATAATTCTGTGGAAGTGTCGTACTTATCGTCCTCCGAAAGCTAAGTTCTGCAGAAGTCAATGTACTTACCTCATGATAAACAAAAGTGAAATGCTTTGCGTATAGATATCTTAGTTATTACGCTTATTGTTGTGATGAAGAAATTACTGTGCTGTAACGTATTGTTGTGCTACGGAAAAGGCTGTCTCATTGTAGCTATACCACAAAAGTTACTATTAAAACATGTTTTACTTTCCAGAATAATACAGAAAAACTGTGCAGAAATAAAACAGAAACACTACAAAAGCAACATTGTAAATTGTCACACATTAGTAACGTCGTGATAAAAATCGTGTAGCTGTCACATAAACTAATCACTCTGTCGTCTGGTATCTCACAGAAAGTACTTTAAACCCAGAATGTATTTTCAAGTAAACCAAAATGTTGCATTAAAATCTCATTAGCAGTACCAATATAGTATGTGTCCTAAGTATGTAAGCCTGATAGTCGTTACGTAATCGTGCAACTAACAAGCAAGAATGTACACACACAATAACACTGTGACGTCTGTTTACTATAACAATGCATTCGTCATTTCTGTTTAAATAAGTTCTCTTGGTTCTTGATTGGATATTTAACTTCAAACATTGTTGCATGGTAACAGTTTCTAAAGCATACTAGTAACGTGAAGTGAAACGTTTTATGGCAAAGACAAAGTTAAAAGGCAGATTATCTGTCAATAAATGGTTTTACATGAGAAATGTGGTGTAAACCTTTACTCTTCCTAGTACGCAGAGTTTCAACTTCAACGCAATTATCATGTGGTATACGTCGGTAAAGAATACTGGAATTTTGCTCAAGGTTAGCGTCAATGTTATTTTTCCCTGAGCCAGCGGGCGCACGCGGCTGCCTGCGGTGTGAGTCATTGTCTGTTTCTTTGTTGGCGCGCGCCGTTACTGGGATTAGGAGGCCTAACTTCCACAAATTCGCCTTGCCCAGAGGGCCCAGCTCTGTTTGAATCCCGCCAGTTCTGATGCAATTCAGGTCTGTCGTTACGATCATATCGTCTGTCGTCATGTCGGTAGATTCCATAGTTTCTTTCTTGTCGGTCACATGGTGGAGAATTTCTCCCTGAATCGTAACTGCGCGCTGGTCCGTTGCGTCTAAAGTTATTCTGTCTCCCTTGATAGTATTTATTTTGGTTCCCATATTGTCTGTTTCTCTTATTGTCTCTGTGATAGTCATTACCACGGAGAGGTGATCTTTCCCTGTAGTTATTACTACTCTGCCAACGGTTGTCATACGGGTGGTGTCTGGTTTGGTCACGATTTGTGTTGTGAGAATAGCCTTGTCGTGTCAAGTTATTACTTCTTTCATCGCGGAATTGCGACGGATGTGACCTGTAATTGTTGTGTTCCTGGTTTCGCGTTCCGCGATTGTCAGTGTCAATTTCTAATTCTTGTAACAGTCCCTGAAATGCTTCAATGTCGTCTTTGCAACGCCCTGCCAAAATAATGTGTCGTAAATGTTCAGGTAATTTGATTAAGCAAATGCGGATGAGTTCTGAGGGGCTGTATGGGTTTGACAGGTACTGATTCTTGTGCAACATGTCTTCAAAATATTTCACAAGACTGGAAAATTCAGATTGTTCGAAATGTTTCATCATTATGATGCCCTGTTTTACGCGGTCTTGTGTGGCTTGAGACCAATATGCTGAGAGGAAGGCATGGTAAAATTCTCCTTCACTGTGGCAATCGTGAATGACCGATCGCATTCTTACAGCTGGTTCATTCTCTAAGTAGCCACACATAAATTCTAATCTGTGCTCCAATGACCAGTTGGGAGGAAAACAATGAGAGAATTGATGGAGCCATGCTTGTGGATGAATGTCGTTGCCAGAATTCTTAAATGTTTTGAATTTACGTGTAGTAATGAACAGCTTATAATCAAAATCATCATGTCGGCGAGTCGCATATCGGTCATTGTTAGGTCGTGTCGGCCGTTCCATCTCAAAATTCGGTGCACATTCCCAATTTCTTTCATTACTTCCGAAATGCCCTGTGTTATTATTTTGCAGCTTTTCCGTGTTTCTAAGTCCCTCTTCCCGTGTTGGAGCGCGAGTGTCCTCTGAAATACGTAATTCTTGTATTACCTGTGTCAGCTGATCTTGTACTTTCCGGATTTCTCTTTGGTGTTGTGTATTAATTTGATTCTGATTTTGTTTGAATTTTCTTATTTGTTCATACTCTTCTGTGTCAGTGAAGGCTACGGGTCTTGTGTCATTCAGATCATCATCTACCTTTGTAGATAAGTTAGTGAATTGATCCGAAAGTTCGGCTACTTTCTCCGATAGTGTACTTATTTCCTCAGCGTGTTTTTCTGAACCAAGTTTCAGAGTATCTACTTTGTCCTTTAAGTTTTCCTGAGCTTTTGCAAGTTGCGTAACCGAATCGGTAGATGCAACTGAGTCAAATTTAGCCCACAAGGTCTCATGATTTTCATGAACAATGGTTTGCAGCTCTTTTATGGCTGCTTCGTGATTCTGTAATGCATTTTCATGCCGCGAAAAAATAGGTTGAAAATGCTCACAAATTTGTGTTTTTACGTCATTACAGACTTTTTGACATTTCGATTCAATGTTATGTAACTCAGTAGTTAAATCTTCACGCGTTTGTTCAAGAGTTTGTTCCAATGAGTCTAACTTTTGAAGCTGTTGCTGTGTTTGTCTCTGGTGTTGTTCCATTGTGTCTAACTTTTTAAGATTTTGTTCCACTGTGTCTAACTTTTTAAGATTTTGTCCCATTTGTTTCTGATTTTGTTCAAGTGTTGTGTCTAACTTTTGTAGCTTTTGTCCCATTTGTTGCATTAACTGTAATAACAATGCACTGGTGTCTGAAACATGTTCCTCAGTGCTTTTCGGCAGTGAATTTGCACCGGCAACATTGACATTTTGACATGCAGAAAATGTGTCTTGACTTATTTGAGAAAACGGCGAGAACCCAAAACCTGAGTCTACAGTATTCGCAAAATTGTGTCCTGACATTCCCGATTCCTGAGGCAAGCTGTTGCCGACCGATCGATCGATAATGCGTCCCTCTTCACTAATTGTTTCACTGTCCACGCCATTGTTTGCCGCCTGCTCCATTTCCCTATGAACAGTTACCAAATTACTACTTTGAACATCAGCTAATTCATTACTCGGTGGCGGTAACACACTGCTTTCATTTTCACTGTCATTTCTCAGTTTACTTTGGAGCCTAGTATTACGTTTTTCACACGCCATTATTGTCACAGTATTTCACACGACAACACAGAAAAACACAATTTGAAGATCAAAAATAAGAGAACACATTAACATAGCACTGAAAATAATATCTAGTTAATTGCAAGCGCAGCTGCGAAATACTTGGTGCAAATCTACATGCATGCCACAACTGTTTTACTGTACAACAATGAAAAACTACAACTACAAAGGAAATTCTCTCTATGATTACGCGCTACCAATAAACAATAGCTACACCAATTACACAAACTACAAGAAAAAATCAGAAGATTCCAGTGAGGTATCGTCGGCTAAGGGTCGCCATATGAAACTTCCCCTTTGAACATTTCTACATGACTGTGCTTAACCTGACACACAATATTTTGTTAGCGCAATGCAATCTGACTTTCAATAATTCGTACAAAAGAATGGGCCCTGACTAACATTAACCTATACCTTTCACAAATCACTTACCTCACAAAAATCTTCGTTGCTCAAGCTACTGCAATACAGCGAGCGCCACTACTGCCAGCTAAATAAAAGATTCAAACTACTGAAGGCACTAACTACTGATAGGGATAGTTAGCAAATGAAAGATATTAATAGAGAACAAACAATGTATTTACCTTAATATCATCACAAGTCATAATATATATATCAGTTCATGACAAATTACAAATCTCCGCCATCTCTCTCCCCACATCCACCACTGCTGGCGGCTCACCTCCAACTGCGCAACGCTACGCGCTGTTCACAGCCAGCTGCCTAACACTACAATGACGAGTATTACAACAATGCAAAGCAGACACAGACTGCCCACAGCACAGCCAGTGATTTTCATATTGAGCGCTACGTAACGTTGCCAATAAGAAAACATAAACAGCCTACTTACATAGAGAAAACATAAACAGCCTGAGAAAACATAAACAGCCTACTTACATAGAGAAAACATAAACAGCCTGAGAAAACATAAACAGCCTACTTACACATATTATTGTTTTTATGCAAAGATGAACCATTAGAAGAGTTTCAGGATAGAATGGCCGTTTGTTTTATTCACTGACAAGGATCACAATTTGTCTAATACCAATCGTTCTTCACTTCTGTTAAAGTTGCGTTTTGTGTGTTTTTGAATTTCTATGGCCTTTCTGTATATCACAGCATAGTAATGGTTAGATCTCGATAAAACTATATAGTAATAGAGAAACGAGTTTTGTGGTTCCCTGGTGGCAGCGCAGGATCTCATACTCTCGATGTATCCGTGTTTCGAAGAGGATGTATACTCTTGTGTTCCTGGAAGCGGATGTTAATGTTTCTTTTTGTTGTTAGTATGTGCACATGACCGCAACTGCAAGACATTTTGTATACTGCTGCTGTGCCAAGAGGTGGGCGTAGAGGCATTGTAGTGTTCAAAAATTCGGGCACATTCGTTGTTCGTTTAAACACTGCATGAAAACCGCATCTCCTGACTGCTCCGCTAATGCTATCTGTGACAGTTTTTACGAATAGAAGTAAACTTTCCATTTACTTCACTCTTTTCATTAGTAGCTCCAAATCTTTCAGGGTGTAGTGCACTGTTTATCTCTTTGTTAGAGTATCTGTTTCTTCGGATTGCAAGTCTTAAATGGTCGAGCTCGTCCTCCATGTACTGTTGTTCACAGATTCTTTCAGTTCACTCCACCAACGTTTTGAGCACCCCTCTTTTCTGCTTGAGATGATGATTGATGTTTCTGTGAATGGGTCTGTCTGTGTGAGTGGGCCTTTGGTAGACTTTGTGCCTCAAAGTTTCACCGGGTTTCCTAAATACCTGTAGATTCAAAATTAAAGTTCGACCTCCTTTCCCCTCTTTTTAGTGATTTTTATACTTGAATTAACGTCATTCAGAAAATTTTACAATTCTGAGAGTTCTTTTCTCCTTGAGTAAATATAGTATAGTTTCACTGTTTAATGAGTTTGAAATACTACCAAACGCTCTGCATTTCTATCCATACAAAATCACCCACGTTCAGCAGATGCTTCCTGCTGACCTGCCAGTAAGACAATGTTCAGTCTGGAATTTCTTGCTCGCATGGAAATAGACAAAGAATGGCCATGGAACAATCTGTGGGCAGACGAACTTTATTTCTGTCTTCAAGGATATGCCAATAGTCGGAATTTCAGGATATGGGTAACGGAAAATCCGCACGTACATCAACCGCTACCACTTATATTTTCTCGAGGAGGCTAGTCCAGCGGGTCCTGTTATCTGTACCGTCAGTGGTAAACGCCGTGAGAGTTTTCTGTGCATCAACGTTGTTTCCGTCATTCAACAGCATGATGAGCAGGACCATTTTAATCAACATGGCGCTCCTCCGTACATTGCACAACCAGGGAAACGGCTGATGCAGCGGCATTTCGGAAATGATAAAATTGTTAGTCGTCATTTACCTACAGCCTGGCCACCCAGATCACGTGATCGTAATCCGTGTGATTTCTGGCTGAAGGATTTCTGAAGTATTTTGTGTTCAGTGCTCCAAATACGAACGTGGCTGAATTGAAGGGCTGGCCGGAGTGGCCGTGCGGTTCTAGGCGCTACAGTCTGGAACCGAGCGACCGCTACGGTCGCAGGTTCGAATCCTGCCTCGGCCATGGATGTGTGTGATGTCCTTAGGTTACTTAGGTTTAATTCGTTCTAAGTTCTAGGCGACTGATGACCTCAGAAGTTAAGTCGCATAGTGCTCAGAGCCATTTGAACCATTTTGAATTGAAGGTGCGCATTCTGATAGTGACCCTTGAGACGCTCCGACTTGTGGAATATGCTGTTTCTCGATTTCAGCTTGTGGCAAAAAACGATGGGGAGCCTATTGAACATGTCTTGCGCCAGTCTCACGGCAGCTGAAAGGCGATGTCATTTTGGTTTTTATGCAGTTATCGATCCGAGGACAATTGGAAACCAATTTTACGCGTCTGATGTGGTACTACCTTGCCGTGGTGTATGAGCTTACCTAACAGTGCCACAACTGTTGACTGCCGAAATTGTGTAGTCATTCACACTGCATGGAGTAATGTGCAACTAAAATCCTAACCGTCGTAGTGCGGTTCATCTGTCTTTCGTAAACGCCTCAGTTTTCGGTAAGACGCATACAACGCCATCTATTGGCAAGATTTTCGTAATTTTTTTCCTATAATGTTTCCTCCTACGTCAATTTGACACCATTCTGAGCAATAGTTGTCTTTCTACAGGCTTTTGAAACTGAAACTTTAATCATGGACACCTTCAACATGGCGCAAAAAATTATATTACGGACTATGTACACCAGGGTCCTTTGTATCAACACTGCCTTCCAGCGAATGCTTCGTATCGATGTCATGCGGCAGGGGTTGTTTTGTACCAGCGCTGCCTAGGAGAGGGTACTTCGTACCAATCTTGCGTGGTAGAGGGTGTTTTTTACTGATTTTGTGTCAGAGGGTGCTTCATACAGATGTTGTGTGGCAGGCGGCGCTTCTTATAGATGATGGATTGGAAGGGGTGCCTTGTATCAATGGTGCTTGGTGGAGGGTTCTTCTTACTACGCGGCAGAAAGTTTTTCTGAAACGTTCTTCTACTAGGGAATAGGGAAACTAATAGGAAGGACTTGACTCCTTTTGTTATCACTCGTTTTATTTAACAATCATATAAACAAATTCCTTTAAGACAACAAAATCTTAGACCTGATTTCTTTAGGTAATAAGAATAGTAAATTACAAGAATTTAGTGAACCTGCTACCAGTGTTTTTTTATAAAACAAGTCCATCTCATATATAAGAAAATTTTAAAACCACTGACAATTATGCTCCTGACAGCTTAAATTATGACACACAATATTTCTGACTAGTCTTCGGACACTGAGGACTGGTGTTCTCAAAAACATTTACCTAAATAACAACATGCCAGAGATGCACCCAATAAACAGCAGGATGAAGTTAATACAAAGGCACTTGGTCCACACTCAAGAGTCAATCAACATCACTAAGGATTACTAAGGTTTCAAACTTCGGCTCTATGGCCCAGTAACGCAATTAGTCAGCGCAAAGTCTTACTAACAGTAGGACAGCAACAACCTTTCACAATCGTATGTTGCTCTTGAGACAAGTTTTAATAAAAATAATAAATATAATAAATACCCAAGTAAATATAATCAGCGCCAGAATTAACTCGCTTGGAGCGACGCCAGGTCGCTCGAAGGCAGAACGAGAACTTAACTTGGAGAAGCCAAGGCGGAAGGTGGACGGCGGCAGTTCGTACAACACGCATTTCTCGAGGTTCGACCCGGAGTCACCTCGTGCTACCCAGGATTTCACAGCCCCGGTACCCATACGTGGAAAGGTAACGCTTACTCCAAAACACCAGCCAGCCAGCTGTGACATTTAACAAGCGCATAGATCAGGTCAGCAGGGACAATGTAAACAACGACCAAAAGATATTAAATAACAGGTTAAATTATTCACTAGTAAAACGGCACATTGCCTTTGTCAGATGTTCAGATGTGTGTGAAATCTTATGGGACTTAACTGCTAAGTTCATCAGTCCCTAAGTTTACACACTATTTAACCTAAATTATCCTAAGGACAAACACACACACCCATGCCCGAGGGAGGACTCGAACCTCCGCCGGGACCAGCCGCACAGGCCATGACTGCAGCGCCTTACCTGCCTTTGTCCCACTACGAATGAACTACACAGGTAAGGTACAACCAGCAGCACAAATCTTATCAATAACCTTAAGGAGAATTGCCAGGTATTAAGATATTAAAAAAAGTTACAATTACAAGCAAGGCCAGCGGGCACTCCAATCTTAGTCACAATTAAATTAAACTCTTATGCCTCACTGTTCAGTAACGAGCACAATTCTGAAAATTTCATTATAAGCTTTACTGGAGGTTCTGCGCTAAGGCTACCAAACACTCTTATGCAGTATGTTTGATAAACAGACTACGGCCTTGCAGCTGATTATGTGTTACATCAAACAACAATTTCTCACGAGCTGGAAGAGGCACGCTCGTGTATTATATTAATATTTAACACCTGTCTCAAACACCACGAACTCTTCATAGGCACAACTTTACTGCCGCGGTAACACCCATGTGCTTACAGTTACCAGAAGTGACGTAGCAGCCCTCAACACCTTCACACACATGTCCTAAGTGCAATCTCACTTAACTTTTCGCTGGACGTCCGATATGGCCTGCGTCGGGTTCAGCAGGCGTCAATAAGGCAGCGACCGAGCGAGGTGGCGCAGTGGTTAGCACACTGGACTCGCATTCGGGAGGACGACGGTTCAATCCTGTCTCCGGCCATCCTGATTTAGGTTTTCCGTGATTTCCCTAAATCGCTACAGGCAAATGCCGGGATGGTTCCTTTGAAAGGGCACGGCCGATTTCCTTCCCCATCCTTCCCTCACCCGAGCTTGCGCTCCGTCTCTAATGACCTCGTTGTCGACGGGACGTTAAACGCTAAGCTCCTCCAATAAGGCAGCGGACGACCGTAGACAGCCGTGTCCGGAACTAGCAGCACGCAACTCAAGGCAGCAACAAGGCTCCTCACAGGCGACAGGAAAGGCTCTCCACCAAGCTGCCCCATACGCGTGGTCGGTTCTCGCTCCACTACAAGCGCACTCCGGCCTCAGGTAACATCGAACGCCAACTGTCCCGTCCTTGACGAGAGCCTCCAGTTAACTCCTCCGGCAAGGATAAGGCAGCCAAAACTCAGTACGCGCTACGAGCAAAGATAAGAGCGCGAATGCGAGGTACTTGCAAATACGCTGGCGCGCCAGCAACGGCACGGCTCAGCTTCATAACAGAGATCTAACACAGCTTTGTCATTAGAAGACGGACACAGCTTTGCCCAGCCTTGCCCTGTCTGAAACATACTTAACATTGGAATACAGTTGCGCTTTCTGAAATGGAATATCCACCTCGGCAGAAGAGGTCGGTAAGGCACGATTGTGCAGTGGCACTCGACTCGGTGATACGCCTGTTCAAATCTTGGTGGTGGAAGACATTTTCACTGTCAGTATTTGGCTGGCGCAAGGAGGAGAGTTGATGTAAAATTCCGGATTACCAGCCCTTGGAACAATGTCCTGCATTGAATTCCAAGCCTCTTCGCATTGTTTCACGAAGTGAGGACACGTGACACTCTTGATGGTGATGGACATGTATTCCTATCGAATGCTAAGCTCGGCGGCTCCTCAGTGTTACTCATGAGGAATAGGTTGTGCGCTGGTATCGGGCTTCACACTCTCCCATCTCTTACCATCACCATAGAACACAAACATAACACCGCACTATACATGTAGTCATTATACTCACGCAAGGTCCACAAATACACAAACGAGACATATGTTTCCTATCAGCAAAGGAATGGACATGTGCGTGCGGAGAAAGAACAGCTGGTCCCGGAGCAGGTTCGAGTCCTCCCTCGGGCGTGGGTGTGTCTGTTTGTCCTTAGGATAGTTTAGGTTAAGTAGTGTGTAAGCTTAGGGTCTGATGACCTTAGCAGTTAAGTCCCATAAGATTTCACACACACTTGAACACTTGAAAGAACAGCTTTTCAGACAGACATCTGGGTGCATATCTCATCTCAATGACGCCATATTTAATTTAACGATTCTGGCTGTGCAGAATAGATATCCACATTCTTCATCACTCAATCGAACTCTCTACAATATTGTTGATGTCTTCCGAACGGAATCAGACAAGCGATGCATGTCACAACAATTCTGGGCCAATTCTGTGCCCCACCACACGAAAACAACGCATAACGACAGCACATGCTGAAACTGCAGTACACGCTACATCTAGCACACTAAACCATACTGTTCGGTTGTAACCCCGGTTTCTAACAAGCGTTTTACTCCTTATGGAGTCTCGTATCATATACCATACTTCGTGTTGATGGAAAAATGGGCAGTATTAGCCTGCATTCTGATCTTTACTGATCCCTGTAGTCTTCCAGTATTATTTTTAGGTAAACGCTGCCTCTCGTTATAATAATAGGACCCACTGCAAAAATGGACATGTAACTCCTCTCCAACAGTATCAGTTCTAAGGCGGAAGTTTATCGTTCAAAATCTCTTTGACGGTCACATCATTAGAGATGGAACACCAGCTCAGTTAAACAAGCACAGCGAAGAAAAGAAATGGACTTTCTATAGAGACAATACCGAGCATTCACCTGACCTGGTTTATGGAACCACAGAAAAAGTGACCCTCCGCTGATGACCTACACTGACTGGCAAGAAAAGTGAAGCAGCTAGGAGAGGAGGAAACGAGAGGAATCTTTACAGGTTGAGCGGATAGGTCATGTCGTTACAGAGACTACAAACTCGAGTCAAAGTTATAGAGAACTTGGCACTAGGAGCCCCCTTAATGATATCATAGTGCGGTCCCTCCGACCTGGATTTACGCACTGATTTGGTTGGAAGGGTGTCATAAAACCGCTGTATCTTCTCCTCACCGCAAGTGTTGTAATTGGTCCTTGATACATTGGATACTCCCTCTGGAATAGAGTTAAAGTCGAAACTGGTCACACATATGTTCCATCAGGCACAGATCTGGAAACCCTCCTGGCCATGGAAGTACCTCAACATCACGGAGACAGTTTTTTTTTTTTAATTTATACACTGTCGGAACGTGCCCATACAGTCATCTCAGCAAAGGAAATATAATTCTACAGTTTGGTTTGACAATGCAGAATATACATTAGGCAGAGTAAACATTAGGATGAACAATGGATAGATTTTGTCATAAAACATATTTTACGTCGTGTTATACCGAAACAAGTACACAAGACGAAAATGTAACACAGCATAAACAGAGGTACTGGTAAACCAATAAAAAATTATAAAGCGCCGTTGGTACAGATTTGGTATATTCCTAATTCAATCCATATTAACGACTATGTATCTAAATTAACAGTAAAATGTAATTTCATGTGTCCTTGAATAGTTTCAAAAGCTGTGGACAGATAACTGAATATTTGGCCGGTCTATAAGTACTATCAAGACAAAACATGAGAACAATACACAATAGCCATACGAACAGATACACCAGTATTTAGACACATACATATAGGAGGAACGCAGCGACATACTTTTTAGTTTGACCGTTCCACGTACTGCTGAGTAGTACGTGGCTATGCAGTCAGTTAATTGTGCTTTGAGCTTCCTGTGGAATTTTAATTACCAAAAGCGTTAGATTAGCAGTGCAGGTAGCTACATCTGGATGTCAAGGCTGTTAATGAACTTGTAGAGCGTTTTATATGTTGCTGTATAAGTGGATGCTAACAAGGTTTGGTTGCTGCTTGGGAACTGATGATCAGGCACTCGAAGATTATTTGTAAAGACGTTGATGTGATACACTGTAGGAACGAAGGGTTTGGGTCTTTTCCCTCTCCGTAAGCATATAGAGGAGTGGCGCTTAGGTTGAGCCGATGAAGGTGTTTCCTGAACTGCCAATTATTAAATTTCAACAGCACTATAACTGTCGTGAAGCTCCTCAATGTTTGTGTCTTACTATACCATGCTTCTCTGGGAATCGTGGGATGAATTAGAGCGTGGTGTCTGCCTTTCATTGTTGAGGCCTTTGTCCATTCCTCTACCCAGTCCGATGTCAACCGCTTCCTGAGAATGGTTATCGTATCAGGGAGTGGAAGTTGATCATTCTTAATAGACGCGCGTAGAGATGTTTGCTTTGCTAAGACATCTACTTGTTCATTTACATGAAGCCCAAAGTGCCCTTTCATCCATACAATCACGATGTGGCGACAGTTCCGCTGCACCCAAAACACAACGTCGACAATTTCTGCAACTGTAGGGTTGGCGCAACACGTAGACATTATTTCATAGAGACGTGTGCTATGTGTAGACGAGCACTGTCCTCTTGGAGAATGAGACCAGGATACTGTCACATGACAATCAAAACATGGCCAGGAGGATTTATATGACTTACCATTGTGTTGTCAAGAGTTTCCTCAGTCACTACCGGCTGAGGATTGAAGTCGTGCCCGATGGATTGCCGCACACTAGATGCCTTCAGTACACGGCTGTGCCTCTCCAAAGCATTGGAAGGATGAGACCTCTGCTGGCATACTCGCTGACGATGGTCATCCCGGGTAATGAATAACAATTCTTCATTGCTGAACGCTATGCGACGGCATTCGTCAGCAGTAAATGCTTCCCAGTCTCGGCACCATTGTCTGTGCTGTGGTATTTAAAGGCAGACAACGCAAGCGACAGTAATTTGCTTGTGCAGCTGCTACTTGCGTCTGATCAATGGTGCTGGGTGACACAGACCGTTGGAGGGAATCCATTCCTTGTCCTCAGATGGCAGGTGCTCATGTGAGTGGGTTAAAATGTGCTCTGCACACAATACGGCGATCTTTCACTCTGTTGGAAAAACACAGTCGAGCGGATCCTTGATGATGAGTATGCCAGCCATAACGTTCCCATGTAGTCTAACATTGGGTCACTGTCACATCTAAATGCCCCATAAATTTAGATATTGCTCGAGTCTTCCAGCCAGTCAAAGGCTATCCCAGAATTGGAACCTATCAAACACTGTCAGGTGGTGATAACGCTGTCTGAAGCGAATGCGCTGCATCTCTGTGACCCTGACTGGGATCATTCAACGTCTGACGTTGTTTCTTTGTGTTGTATGCCCAAGCCACTAAACACGAAAACCAGTGCTGCGCCGGCCGCTGTGGCCGAGCGGTTCTAGGCGCTCCAGTCCGGAACCGCGCTGCTGCTACGGTAGCAGGCTCGAATCCTGCCTCAGGCGTGGATGTGTGTGATGTCCTTAGGTTAGTTAGGTTTAAGCAGTTCTAAGTCTAGGGGACTGATGATCTCAGATGTTAAGTCGCATAGTGCTTAGATCCATTTGAACCATTTTGAACCAGTGTTGCACTTGTGGTGGCGTAAGCTGTCGCCAGCACACCAGGTGGCAAGGAGGTTGTGAGAAGATCGGTAGAGGCCAAAGACAAACTCGCAAGAAACGCGCTGCCAAAACCCTCTCGACCACTGCGGACCAGAGCGCCCAGTCAGTTCCACTCCCTGTGAGTCAACGAGTCGAAGTCGCAGTAACAGTTAGCTCAGCTTCTAACTCAGAGTCAGTTGGTAGCTAGGGACCAGAGGAGTGTACCAGAACGTAGCGGACTTGTACTGCACCAGCAGTGAGGCTGACATGGACTACTGCGGAGAGCTTGTACCATACCACCTGGACTATCTGAAGTTAAGTAGCATCCATTTTTTGTAAATAAAGAACCGTGTTAATACATGTATGCAGTTTGTGTTATAAAAGAGGATACCGACCACCAAACAACACCCACTCCTTGCTTCCCATGGTACAAGCCTACAGAGACAACGAGACGACGCCGCGCGGGATTAGCCGATCAGTCTAGGGCGTTGCAGCCATGGACTGTGCGGCTGGTCCCGGCGGAGGTTCGAGCCCTCCCTCGGGCATGGGTGTGTGTGTTTGTCCTTAGGATAATTTAGGTTAAGTAGTGTGTAAGCTTAGGAACTGATGACCTTAGCAGTTAAGTCTCATAAGATTTCACACACATTTGAACATTTTGAACAACGAGACGACACAAAAGCACTCTCGTGGCCATTCTACCAGCAACAGTGAATTCCAACTCTCATATTCGCGTAGCCACCGATGGTGAATAGGTGGACGAAGCTACACTGACATCCAGCCATGTCTTCTGGGTGCTTGACTTTTTGTCAGGCAGTGTGTTTGAACGCTGCTTCTCTGAAATACAACAGTTGTTAATCCAGAAGTCTCGGTAGGTACCATCGACATCCGACACTACTTGTCTTTCAGCTACCGCACAGTATAGTCTCCAATGCGGACGATTCTTTCCCATTGCGAGAGTCCTGAGATTCGTTACGAACAGAGAAAGAAGATCTCTCACAGGAAGCGCACGCCGTACGTTAATTGCGAATTCAGGAGGAGAGCCACAAGGGTTGGCCGGAGCTGCTCGCGAGGTGGCACGCAGACGCAGGGTGGATCCAGGTCAGCCCGTGGCGTGCCGCGCACTCGTAAAGAGTCGCCGCGGCGCGGCGCCTCTTAAATACATGCTCCGCAAACATTATTAGCCCGATAAAGCTCTCTTACAAGCTTGCGAAATTCGGTAACTGATAGTCCCTTAAGCTTAATATAGAGGTAGGGTGTGACACGTGTAGGGTTAATGCTGCCCTTCACACACAGACTAAAGCCGTCCTTCACCGAAGAGCTGTGGAGATTCTCTGGTCGAATTACGCTAAACTGCAGGGACTGTAGTTACCAGTGGCGGACAAATGGAACGCATGAAACACTACAGTTCAGTTGACGTTCAAACTCCTGTTTAAGAATCAACTGAGTGAAAGCCACTGTAAAGTAAAAATACAGGGAGAAATCTCCTGAGAAGCGGAAATGAAGAAGGAACTGAGACAGGGTGACAGTGCTTCCTCACTGATATTCAGCCTCTGCCTAGAAAAATTCCCAAGTCAGATAGAGTTGAATAGAGGGGGAAACATTTTTAATCTTTCACTGCAGTACCTAGCCTACGCAGAAGATGTGGCATTACTAGCAAGAAACACTGCCGTGCTGACCGAATTTTATCAATAAATGGGGTTAGGTAGAAGGTAATTTGGCCCAGTATTCAATGTCCTAAAGACCAAATGTGTGGCAATGACCAACCAACGACACCTACCAAATCTCAGGATAGCCTACAAGGAGTTTGAAATGGTGAGTACCTCGGATCGACTATCACAGAGACAAATGACATCAGCAGCTATGTGAAAGCTAGAATAGCAGCAGGCAATAATGCTACTTTGCCGCACTACCCGTCATTGGAGTTCGCTTCTTGCAGGAAAATCTAAAATCCTCATTCATAAAACTGTTATAAGGCCGGTTGTTATGTATGGTGCTAGACGTGGACCATGACTACAAGTGAAGAATGGATGTTTAGCATTTGGAAGAGAAAGGCTCTGCATAAAATATATGGCTCAATATAAGATCAAGAAGGTCGGTGCATCTGTACAAAAGCAGAAGTAGAACAACTTTTTGAAGGACCTGACATTGTCACTACCACTAAAACAAGAAGACTGTGGTGGGCAGGATACGTGGGCAGAATGGAGGAAGACAGAACTTGTAAGAGGCAAGGCTTGAGGAAAAGGACGGGAGGAACTTCCCAGAAAGAGATGGGAGGACGGAATTGAAGAAGACATGAAAAAGCTAGGTGTCAGAGGACGAACACGGAAAGCTATGGACCGGATAGAATGGCAGGATACTGTGATGCAGACCATGGCCCTTCAAGAGCCGTACAGCCGAGTAAGTAAATAAGTAAGAGTGTGAAACGTCTAGAGTTAATGCTGCCATCGATACACAGACTAAAGCGGTCCTTCGCTGAAGCGCTGTAGAGCTGCTCGTTACGCTACACTCAGAGGACAGTGGTCACCGAAAAGGACAAAAAAGGAGCACTTGACACACTGCAGTCCAGTTGACGTTCGAACTCCAGTGCAAGAATCAACACAATGCATCTTTCAGAAACATGGATCGTGTGTCAGTTCTGCTGTTGCACTGAATGAGTGAGTTCAGTTGAAACAGCCTCAACCATCAGTTCCCGAGGAAACCGTAACAAAAATATGAAGGTTCTTTGTTCGGATTATGAAGTTATCAAGCCTAACACATTATTTAAAAGTGCGTGTCGATCTCTCCACACAAATTTAAACAGATAATTGATGTAAATATCTATCTTCATATAACTGTGAACAACGATTTGATTGAATACATTTTCAACATTTGTGGAATGAAAATTAGCCAAGACATAAATACACTCCTGGAAATTGAAATAAGAACACCGTGAATTCATTGTCCCAGGAAGGGGAAACTTTATTGACACATTCCTGGGGTCAGATACATCACATGATCACACTGACAGAACCACAGGCACATAGACACAGGCCACAGAGCATCCACAATGTCGGCACTAGTACAGTGTATATCCACCTTTCGCAGCAATGCAGGCTGCTATTCTCCCATGGAGACGATCGTAGAGATGCTGGATGTAGTCCTGTGGAACGGCTTGCCATGCCATTTCCACCTGGCGCCTCAGTTGGACCAGCGTTCGTGCTGGACGTGCAGACCGCGTGAGACGACGCTTCATCCAGTCCCAAACATGCTCAATGGGGGACAGATCCGGAGATCTTGCTGGCCAGGGTAGTTGACTTACACCTTCTAGAGCACGTTGGGTGGCACGGGATACATGCGGACGTGCATGTGCTGTTGGAACAGCAAGTTCCCTTACCGGTCTAGGAATGGTAGAACGATGGGTTCGATGACGGTTTGGATGTACCGTGCACTATTCAGTGTCCCCTCGACGATCACCAGTGGTGTACGGCCAGTGTAGGAGATCGCTCCCCACACCATGATGCTGGGTGTTGGCCCTGTGTGCCTCGGTCGTATGCAGTCCTGATTGTGGCGCTCACCTGCACGGCGCCAAACACGCATACGACCATCGTTGGCACCAAGGCAGAAGCGACTCTCATCGCTGAAGACGACACGTCTCCATTCGTCCCTCCATTCACGCCTGTCGCGACACCACTGGAGGCGGGCTGCACGATGTTGGGGCGTGAGCGGAAGACGGCCTAACGGTGTGCGGGACCGTAGCCCAGCTTCATGGAGACGGTTGCGAATGGTCCTCGCCGATACCCCAGGAGCAACAGTGTCCCTAATTTGCTGGGAAGTGGCGGTGCAGTCCCATACGGCACTGCGAAGGATCCTACGGTCTTGGCGTGCATCCGTGCGTCGCTGCGGTCCGGTCCCAGGTCGACGGGCACGTGCACCTTCTGCCGACCACTGGCGACAACATCGATGTACTGTGGAGACCTCACGCCCCACGTGTTGAGCAATTCGGCGGTACGTCCACCCGGCCTCCCGCATGCCCACTATACGCCCTCGCTCAAAGTCCGTCAACTGCACATACGGTTCACGTCCACGCTGTCGCGGCATGCTACCAGTGTTAAAGACTGCGATGGAGCTCCGTATGCCACGGCAAACTGGCCGACACTGACGGCGGCGGTGCACAAATGCTGCGCAGCTAGCGCCATTCGACGGCCAACACCGCGGTTCCTGGTGTGTCCGCTGTGCCGTGCGTGTGATCATTGCTTGTACAGCCCTCTTGCAGTGTCCGGAGCGAGTATGGTGGGTCTGACACACCGGTGTCAATGTGTTCTTTTTTCCATTTCCAGGAGTGTATATCAATTTCGTACGATCATTTCCATAAATTTTTGCGCAAGCTTTTATAACATTTAAATGTCGATTTATGAGAAAACAATTTTAAGCATTTGTGAATCTATGAGTATAGACTCTAAAAAAAGACAATTGATTTATTAAAAAAAAGAGGGCTGTTAATCTGTATCTTGTGGAAAGAGGAAGTGTTGTTAGGCCGTCGCTCAGAACGTATTGTTACATTTAATGAAAATTACTATGTTAGTGATAAAACCGAGTAAAGTATGTGTAAGAGTTGCCAAACATTCATGTCTACAAATTATCTGGAAGTGAAGAATACAAATATCTTGTTTTTGGAAAAGGAGGTGAACTTCACTGTCGTCGCCGTATATCAATCGGCAGAATTGTAAGTGTACAAAGTTCACTACAATACAGGAAAGGAAATGCATTCTCTATAGTTTTCATTCAATGCGGAACAACCTCTCATAATTTCTTAATTACAGTAATTGGATTACGATCTTGTACAATAGTATGGTACTGAACTCCACTGACCAATTTTGATGTAGCAGGACGTGTAGTTTGAAGGAAGTTTCTGTGCCAAGCAATCTCCCTTTTTAACGAAAAGCAGATTGCTGTTTGGGCCTATTTACTTATAACAGTGGTCCCTTGGGTATGATAAGCTACGAAAACTTGGGCTCAAAGCTATCCGCAATACGGCCAAGTAACCAACAGAGTCGTACTTTAAATCTTAAAGAACAATGACTTCCTCCCAATTATAATACGTCACCAACTGGTGCAGAAGCTGATCATTTAAGGAGGCAGCAACCAAAATTCAGGTACCAGTTACGACTTAAATTTAAGTCTCAATCAAAATCACTCCCTCTCTCTCCAAACACATATAAAGAAAAGCTAGCGGGAAGAGTTATTCTATCAGGGAGTGTTAGAGAAAAAGCAGTAGAGGGTAGTTAAAGCGTATCTTATAAAATGTAGTGCTGTTCTTCATTTTTTATGAAGAAACTTTCAAGTTGTAAAAAACCCCTGTGTCACGAGTAATATATAAAATGTCAATGATTAATTAACATATATTAATGAAAAGTTCAAAACTGTATGTATGAAATATAAAAAGGAAACCTCTGTAAGGTAAACAACGATCATTTTTCTAGTGAAACAAATCATTTTGGAAGGAAGCGGAGACTTTCTCTTCTTATGGTCCGTTTCTACTTGATATTCGATGTATTAAGAGATGTTTTGTGTGGTGGTCTTCAGTCCTGAGACTGGTTTGATGCAGCTCTCCATGCTACTCTATCCTGTGCAAGCTTTTTCATCTCCCAGTACCTACTGCAACCTACATCCTTCTGAATCTGCTTAGTGTATTCATCTCTTGGTCTCCCTCTACGATTTTTACCCTCCACGCTGCCCTCAAATACTAAATTGGTGATCCCTTGATGCCTCAGAACATGTCCTACTAACCGATCCCTTCTTCTGGTCAAGTTGTGCCACAAACTTCTCTTCTCCCCAATCCTATTCAAAACTTCCTCATTACTTATGTGATCTACCCATCTAATCTTCAGCATTCTTCTGCAGCACCACATTTCGAAAGCTTCTATTCTCTTCTTGTCCAAACTATTTATCGTCCATGTCTCACTTCCATACATGGCTACACTCCATACAAATACTTTCAGAAACGACTTCCTGACACTTAAATCTATACTCGATGTTAACAAATTTCTCTTCTTCAGAAACGCTTTCCTTGCCATTGCCAGTCTACATTTTATATCCTTTCTACTTTGACCATCATCAGTTATTTTGCTCCCCAAATAGCAAAACTCCTTTACTACTTTAAGTGTCTCATTTCCTAATCTAATTCCCTCAGCATCATCCGACTTAATTAGACTACATTCCATTATCCTTGTTTTGCTTTTGTTGATGTTCATCTTATATCCTCCTTTCAAGACACTGTCCATTCCATTCAACTGCTCTTCCAAGTCCTTTGCTGTCTCTGACAGAATTTCAATGTCATCGGCAAACCTCAAAGTTTTTATTTCTTCTCCATGAATTTTAATACCTACTCCGAATTTTTCTTTTGTTTCCTTTACTGCTTGCTCAATATACAGATTGAACAACATCGGGGAGAGCCTACAACCCTGTCTTACTTCCTTCCCACCCACTGCTTCCCTTTCATGTCCCTCGACTCTTATAACTGCCATCTGGTTTCTGTACAAATTGTAAATAGCCTTTCGCTCCCTGTATTTTACCCCTGCCACCTTTAGAATTTGAAAGAGAGTATTCCAGTCAACATTGTCAAAAGCTTTCTCTAAGTCTACAAATGCTAGAAACGTAGGTTTGCCTTTCCTTAATCTTTCTTCTAAGGTAAGTCGTAAGGTCAGTATTGCCTCACGTGTTCCAGTGTTTCTACGGAATCCAAACTGATCTTCCCCGAGATTGGCTTCTACTAGTTTTTCCATTCGTCTGTAAAGAATTCGTGTTAGTATTTTGCAGCTGTGACTTATTAAACTGATAGTTCGGTAATTTTCACATCTGTCAACACCTGCTTTCTTTGGTATTGGAATTATAATATTCTTCTAGAAGTCTAAGAGTATTTCGCTTGTTTCATACATCTTGCTCACCAGATGGTAGAGTTTTGTCAGGACTGGCTCTCCCAAGGCCGTCAGTAGTTCCAATGGAATGTTGTCTACTCCGTGGGCCCTGTTTCGACTCAGGTCTTTCAGTGCTCTGTCAAACTCTGCACGCAGTATCATATCTCCCATTTCATCTTCATCTACATCCTCTTCCATTTCCATAATATTGCCCTCAAGTACATCGCCCCTGTATAGACCCTCTATATACTCCTTCCACCTTTCTGCTTTCTCTTCTTTGCTTAGAACTGGGTTTCCATCTGAGCTCTTGATATTCATACAAGTCGTTCTCTTATCTCCAAAGGTCTCTTTAATTTTCCTGTAGGCAGTATCTATCTTACCCCTAGTGAGATAGGCCTCTACATCCTTACATTTGTCCTCTAGCCATCCCTGCTTAGCCGTTTTGCACTTCCTGTCGATCTCATTTTTGAGACGTTTGTATTCCTTTTTGCCTGCTTCATTTACTGCATTTTTATATTTTCTCCTTTCATCAATTAAATTCAATATTTCTTCTGTTACCCAAGGATTTCTACTAACCCTCGTCATTTTACCTACTTGATCCTCTGCTGCCTTCGCTACTTCATCCCTCAAAGCTACCCATTCTTCTTCTACTGTATTTCTTTCCCCCATTCCTGTCAATTGTTCCCTTATGCTCTCCCTGAAACTCTGTACAATCTCTGGTTCTTTCAGTTTATCCAGGTCCCATCTCCTTAAATTCCCACCTTTTTGCAGTTTCTTCAGTTTTAATCTACAGGTCATAATCAATAGATTGTGGTCAGAGTCCACATCTGCCCCTGGAAATGTCTTACAATTTAAAACCTGGTTCCTAAATCTCTGTCTTACCATTATATAATCTATCTGATACATTTTAGTATCTCCAGGGTGCTTCCATGTATACAACCTTCTTTCATGATTCTTAAACCAAGTGTTAGCTATGATTATGTTGTGCTCTGTGCAAAATTCTACCAGGCGGCTTCCTCTTTCATTTCTTAGCCCCAATCCATATTCACCTACTATGTTTCCTTCTCTCCCTTTTCGTACACTCGAATTCCAGTCACCCATGACAATTAAATTTTCGTCTCCCTTCACAATCTGAATAATTTCTTTTATATGGTGTCGATATATCTGTGTTATAAATTTGTTATGGAATAATAATATTTTCAGTCATAAATATGGGCGTCTGCAGTCATTGTAGCGAATCTGTTAGTATCGCCACACTAAATTTCCTTAATGATTTATAATTTTCGGGTAAATCTATCTGGAAATTGCTCGCGTTGGTTGAAGGTAAGATAATCGACTTCTTATCACATCTCGTCGTTTAAGTATTTCGCTTTCCACAAGTCAGACCCACAGATCTGTGTCTGCGAAGTCCGATCGAATATTCATTTCCATTTTTTACGTCGAAGTTACAACAGCACCTTACGTCAACGAGCCTCAAAACAATGATGGTGCTCAACAACTATCATAATCAGATACATCGAAAAAGTACAACAGCGATGGCATAAAAATTTAAAGTAATAATGGTATAATATACTAAAATGATTAATTATGTTAATGCGTGTAAAATTCCTAAACACTCCTTGCCATAGCATTTATAATATATCATTACCGAAGCTAACTTCTAGTCACGCACAGCACATTTTTTATTAATTTAAATATGTATTTCACTTTTATATGCCAGCACGGAAACATACGCCATACAGTAAAGTTTAGTTTCTGAAAGAAGAGTACTGTAGAACCATTTGTGAAATATATTTTGTGAAGCAATCGTCAACGAAAATTACAGTACAGACTATTCAGCGAAGAAATGTTTTATTTGGTAGTTACCAAACCATCAACTCGACAGACCTAGAAATAACACCACTGGAAAGAAAACAACAAGGCCAGCTCGAAGACAAACACCTCAGTAAATATGCGTATTTTAGCGAAGAAACATGCTTTTCAGTTGTAGAGCGGGTGGACGAAAATATGGAAACACCAAAAAACAACACGTTACCACGCCTAATATAGTACATGACAACCTTTGACTTCGAAACACGTTTCAGCCGTCTACCAATGGATGAATGTGAGTATGTATGGTTTTCAAAGATATGCTATTTTCCCTGCAAAATCGTGGCAAGTCCAGGTATAGACGATGGAGGTGAATAGCGCTACGCACCCTTCTCTGCAAAGTTGACCAAAAACTCTCAAAAATATTTAGATCTCGTAACTGTTGTGGCGAGGGGAGATGCAGCAGTTGATTCTGGACCATAAGAGCTGTGTGGACAAGTGCCCTGTCGCCTTGGAACACAGCATTACCATTGCGTAACAAACGCTATACCGTCAGATGGATCTGATCAACCGAAATGCTCACATAAACCTTGGAAATAATGCGAACTTGCAGAGTAACCATCGGGTCCACGGAATATCACAAAATGGCTGCCCAAATCATTACCGAATCCACGCCACGTTTCATTCTTGGGACGTAACCTCGACCAGAAGTTGGAAACAATTTGAAACAAGACTCGTCCGACCAAATGACTTGCTGCATAGTTCAATTGTTATAGCTTCTGCACGTGTAAAGTAGTCAGATTGAGATGGATGTAGGTTGCAGAGCTACGCAGAGATGAAGACACTTGCTCAGGATAGACTAGCTACATCAAACCTGTATTCGGACTGAAGACTACAACAGCGTCGGCTCTCAGTCACTGTAATCGGTCAAAACCTTTTGTTATCTAGGAGTTACTGCCTGGAACGATTTATGACGGAAGGGCAAAATATATAAAGTGGTAAGGAAGGCAAACACCTGACATATAGTTACTGGAAGAATCTACCTGAAATATTATCTTCTATCTATACAATAGTTCCATGCTTGAGTTTCTGCCTGTATGTGTTTGGGCTAATCTCGGGAACTACTACAGGCATTCTGATATGGTTCTCGCGGATAAACTGATTCACAAAAAAGGTTTGTGTACATAGTTTATAAAAATTTCATGCAAATTGTCTGAACTAAAGAACCCCGCCATGTTGAAAATGATATCATAACCATCTAGCCGCGGGTGGCAGAACTCTTTGGAATTGTGAAAGCCACCGGACTCCAGCAGCAGCCTGGTGATAGATACATCCACCTAGAGAGCAGCATCTGCTACTACTAACAGGTGGCTGATGCGAGATTCCACTATTCCACGGACAAGATGGAACGAACGACTACCGTTGGGAGGCTGCGATGCAGGATATATCAGATTAACAAGAAGAGCTGTAATTTATGCTATGCCAGACAAGCCGTCAAGGTTGGTTCAAATGGCTCTGAGCACTATGGGACTCAACTGCTTTGGTCCCCCAGAACTTAGAACTACTTAAACCTAACTAACCTAAGGACATCACACACATCCATGCCCGAGGTAGAATTCGAACCTGCGACCGTAGCGGTCGTGCGGTTCCAGACTGTAGCGCCTTTAACCACTCGGCCACTCCGGCCAGCCAAGCAGTCAAGGTACAGGTACTTAGCGCAAGCCATGCAAAGCTTTGGTGGTTCACTTATAAGCCATTGACTACACCTTCAGTGTTTACTCGTTGACCTGGAACGATTACAAATTTGATTTGATGCAAGAAAACAGAAGTTCAAGAAGAGACACCAATTCCACACAGGTTTCTTTTGTCAAAGCAAGAGTATCACAGTGGTCTCCAGAAAATGTAGTGGGAGTCGGCAAAAGAAGGGCAAGTTATGTGTAAGAGATTTTAATGGATGTATCCATACATGGAGACTCTGAGGTGAATGAACGTTGTCAGATTTCTCATTGCCATAAGGGCCCAACTGTGCTGGCGTAAGTTGTCGCTAACACCCGTCGGCAAAGATGAACAATGAAGATCGATTAGTAGATGCTGGATCAAGTGTGCCTATCAAGAGGGAGGGCTGAGACACATCCACAAGCAACAGGCCGCCAACGCCCTCTCGACAGCATGTATTTAGGCCGCCGCCGCTGACCGGATGGCTCAAAAATGGCTCTGAGCACTATGGGACTTAACTTCTGTGGTCATCAGTCCCCTAGAAATTTAGAACTACTTAAAGCTAACTAACCTAAGGACATCACACACATCCATGCCCGTGGAAGGATTCGAACCTGCGATCGTAGCGGTGGCGCGGTTCCAGACTGTAGCGCCTAGAACCGCTCGGCCACCACGGCCGGCACTGACCGGATGGGTTCACTCTCTCACTCAGTCATCCAGTTTGGTATCTGACAGTTTACTCACAGAGCGGCTTTACTTCGTCACAGGGTACGACAGCACATAGCGACCAGATTAGTGACTTAACTCAACCAGAATTGTACTTTACATCAGTCAGCAAGAGGACTATTACTGATGAGTTTTTACCACAGAACATGGACCCTATCCAATTCAAGTAAGTGTTTCCAGTACATGTAAATAAAGAACCGTATTAATCCACTTGTGTTGTAGAAAGAGGATACCGGCCACCCATAACAACATCCTCTCCTTTGCTTCCTTGCGGTACAAGACTCTACACCAACAATGAGGTTGATTTTATCGGGTGCCATTGTGTGCACAATATGATGTCCTCTGCTTCACATAGGTGTCAATTTTGACAGCAGGCATTGCATTTCTGACGTGTTAAGGTCGATGGTTCTGTCCATATTCAAGACCTCGAAGACATTATCTTTTAACAAAGTAACGCAAGATCCTGCCAACTTGTGCCAAATCCACGTGGGCAATTGTTTTGTGGAAAGAGGTCGTCTTTGGTCTGGCAGCATGTTCTCCGTCCGCTCCCTGTAGCTGAGTGATCAGCGCGACAGTCTGTCAAGCCTAAGCGCCCGGGAGCGATTGCCGGCTGGTTCGGAGATTTTGTCCGCTCAGGGACTGAGTGTTGTGTTGTCCTAATCATCATCATTTCATCCCCATCGACGCGCAAGTCGCCGAAGTGGCGTCATATCGAAAGACTTGCACCCAGCGAACGGTCTACCCGACGGGAGGCCCTAGTCACACGGCATTTACATTTTACATTTACATTTTAGCATGTTCTCCAGATCTCTCTCGCATTTCAGAACCGTTGGCATTCAAAACATATTCCAGTCTTCTGGGAATGAATAAAACCGGGAATGAATAAAACCAATTTCTGTATGATTTCCAAGCGAATCTTACGCTGCTCTTCCTGCCACTGCCACTTCACATAACAATGGTGGGCGTGGTTAGAGATCACCCATCTTCTCTCGAAGGTAGATCACAAAAGCTCAATAATATTAAGATCTGGTGTCTAAGGTGGTCACAGGAGACGCGGCAGTTCTTCCACATGCTCACAAAACCAGTCCTGGACGACGCGAGCAGTGTGAACAGGTATTCTGTCGTCCTTGAACACAGCATCACCAATGGGGAACTAACATTGTACCATGGGATGCAACTGATAAACCAAAATGGTCAGATAATCCTTGGCAGTAATGCAGCCTTGCAGATTATACATGGCGCCCATGGAATACCATGATATGGCTGCCCAAATCATCACCGAATCGCTGTCAAGTTGTAATACCGGTCAGAAGGTGGAAACAGTCTGAGGCAAGACTCACCCTACCAAATGACTTTCTTCCATTGCTCCATAGGCCAGGTTTTATGGGTTCGGCACCACGTTCTCCTCTTACAGGCATTTGTAATTCCAGCTCTGTTTGCAGTTCCAAGCTTCTGGAGCTCCGCTCGAGTTATTTTGGTGGTGACAGGCTGCCCGAGTGCGACATTCTCTTCTGCAGTAACTTTCTCAGCTGACGTGCTCTTACTTTTCGTCACAGTCTTCTTCAATGGCGTTTGTTACGACCACTGGACACACACTTTCGTCTGCGTTGTGACTTATCAGATAATGTTTTTTCGCTTTTCCCTGATGAGGTATAAATCTTCGATACGATGCCTCCTAAGACACCAAACATTGCGCCTACCTTGGTTACGGAAACACCCACTATACGAGCAACAACTATTGCCCGCGTTCGAAGTCACTTAGCTCCGACATAATGCATGCACAACTACACAGGACACTGTTCTGACCACGAATGAGAGTTGAAAAGTATTGAGGACAAGCACAGACGTCGTTAGTGATCAAATAAACCAGCATCACCTGCAGGCTTGTCTAGCATCTCTATTTATGTTCAAACATGCATGTCTCGCGGTGTTTTCATATTTTGTCTAAACACTGTATCAGTAAGCCGTACTTTCAGGCGAAGCCTTACTGAGCCAGCAGGTGACTGGGTGGTTAAGATTAAAGTTAGCTTGGCTATGCGGGCAGTCAGAAGAAGCATTACTACTATACTATTGACTGCCGGTCCTAGTCGTATATCGGTTCTCGTGTTCGTATATATGGTGCGTGCGTCCAAAATGGTTCACTTTGTTAACTGCGGACGCCTTTGTCTTGTGTACTGCCCAGGTGGTCATTTCCTAGTTGCAACATTTCCGAATGTGTGGTGAGAGCGTCGCTTGCTTGTGTGCTTTGCCGTATTACCGTATTACATAATTTTCAGCTCTACAGATGAATGTTCTTTGTGACGAAGGCTATATCCATTTGTTCCATGTTCCAGGATTAGAATCTGTCTTTCATTGAATCATATGTGATGCAGATCATGGCTGAAGTTTCTTTCGCAGTTATTTAATATCATCACCAGCGTTAGAGGTTAAACAGGGTAGCTTGTTCCGTTTTTGATAATGTGGCACTGTGCGCTGAAGTGACATCGACCCGAGGGAACGATGTGGACATAAACAGGTGGAAGAGCTGTCATTTATACTCAGGTGATTCATGTGAAAAGGTGTAGGACATGATTATGGACGCACGACGCGAATTAACAGACTGAACGCATGGGACATTACACTTCGGAAATCGTTAGGGAATTCAGTTTTCCGAAATCCTCAGTGTAAAGAGTGTGCCGAGAATACCACATTTCAGGCATTACCTCTCACCACAGACAACAACCGAGAGCAGCAACGATTGCGTAGAGCTTTCAGTGCTAACAGACAAGCAACACTGCACGACATAGCCGCAGAAATCAATGTAGGACGTACGACTTTTAACTCATTTTTGGCTCATGATGGAGTGCTAGGGGCTTGCTCCACCTCTGTCGCGGATTGGCCCGACATTGCAGTACCGCCGGGATTGGCCCACCTAAAATTAATTAAAACACAGCCTGAAATGGGTTGATATTCTGCAGTGATCAGATATTCCGCTGGTAGCAAAACTTGTCTTAGTTGTCGATGTGCCCAGTAGTTAGCTGCTTACACACCACGATTTCTTTTAATTAATTTAAGATTATCTTAAGAATTTATTTATTTATTTATTTATTTATTTGTTTATTTTTGCGGTTAGCCGGACCGCTCTTGCAGCCGCATTACACTAGGCTGGTAATTTATGGGGGCACAGAACAGTGCCTTCGGATGCCTCGTTGGCGTCTCCTATGGTCCAGCCACAGATAATTTTAATTGAATTTTTCGGAGTTATATCCTTAGCTTGTGTCTTGAAAGGAGGATATAAGATGAACATCATCAAAAGCAAACCAAGGATAATGGAATGTAGTCTAATTAAGTCGGGTGATGCTGAGGGAACTAGATTAGGAAATGAGATACTTAAAGTAGTAAAGCAGTTTTGCTATTTGGGGAGCAAAATAACTGATGATGGTCGAAGTAGAAAGGATATAAAATGTAGACTGGCAATGGCAAGGAAAGCGTTTCTGAAGAAGAGAAATTTGTTAACATCGAGTATAGATTTAAGTGTCAGGAAGTCGTTTCTGAAAGTATTTGTATGGAGTGTAGCCATGTATGGAAGTGAGACATGGACGATAAATAGTTTGGACAAGAAGAGAATAGAAGCTTTCGAAATGTGGTGCTAAAGAAGAATGCTGAAGATTAGATGGGTAGATCACATAAGTAATGAGGAAGTTTTGAATAGGATTGGGGAGAAGAGAAGTTTGTGGCACAACTTGACCAGAAGAAGGGATCGGTTAGTAGGACATGTTCTAAGGCATCAAGGGATCACCAATTTAGTATTGGAGGGCAGCGTGGAGGGTAAAAATCGTAGAGGGAGACCAAGAGATGAATACACTAAGCAGATTCAGAAGGATGTAGGTTGCAGTAGGTACTGGGAGATGAAAAAGCTTGCACAGGATAGAGTAGCATAGAGAGCTGCATCAAACCAGTCTCAGGACTGAAGACCACAACAACAACAACAACAACAACCTTAGCTCCTCGCGAACGTCGTTGTCTTTGTCGCCGCACGCACGCAGAATACGTGTGTACACACGTATGCAGTAGGCGGTGGACGATGTAAGCACTCGGCTAGGTGTAGCTCGCGCCGGCCTGGCGCTGCTGTGAGGCAGCCTCACGGCTTCTCCACTGCCCTGGCAGCTAGCGGCGTTCAAATGGGAGTCGCAGTTTACTCTTCGACATGGAGGGTAGTACTGGGCTGTTGACGAGTGCTCTCGTGAATTGTCGTTCCTTCCGGCACTTGCTTTTGCGATGTTTTCGACGGTCGCCTGTTGCCACATCGGCCCGTACCACCGTGTGTCACTCCCACATGTGGAGCGCACGCGCTGCAAGGATTTAGGCCCTGACACTGCGGTTTTTCATTATCGCTTCGCGGCCTTTTGGCTAAGATCAAATAGGCATCTCATCCAGGAATTGCCTGAGTTTACCCCTGGATCTTTGTCACTCGGACTCTAAAAATACCCTTGAGTTCCCAATACCCAAGATTTGACATTGGCCTTCTGGGCATCACTAGAGTGGACTGTTCTATGATACTGATAATATGGCAATTGGTAACATGGGAATTGTGTGAACCTTGTATGAAAAATTATTGGAAAATTAGAAAACACGTAATCTATCTTAGAGGATTATTACTTCGTTAATTCTAAGGGCGATGGGATTATCACGCCAGTCGCGTTTTCATTTTTGTGTGCTGCCGTCCCTGTTTTTAATTTGCTTCATTTCCGTCTTTATTTATTTCTCCCTTTTTACTTTCTAAACTCATCACTTGCTTCACACCTGCAGAGAGAGGTGTATTTGTGAGTCGTGTGTCGTCGCCCCCGAGGCATAGCTGAGTATGCCTCCGCTTTTATTTTCGGTTTATGGCAATAAGTCTTGCTACTGACAGCACCCTGCTTTACGTGCTGCGTCGACCCTAGAGGATGGCGGCAATTTTGGAGAGGAAAAGGTAGGGCTATAGGGGAGGAAGGAGACCCAAAATATGTAAATTTTAAGTAATCTTAAAATTATTAAAAAAACGTACCCGTGAGGTGAAATTTGATATTAATGGGCTATGGCAGCAGATGATCGACGCAGTGCCTTTGCTAGCAGCACGACATTGCCTGCAACGTCACTCCTGGGAGCCGGACCCTGTTACATCCCAAGGACAGAAAACCCCAATTAACAAACTTTGTGGAAACTTAAAGTAGGGAAGTGAGTCATTTTGACAGCGACGGCAACTATTGACGATAAAATCCACACTGGTAATATTTTGATTAACACCAATATTATTGAAATACTGAGAATAGCATACAAAAAGGGGAGATGAAAGGAAAGGATTATGATAGATTCTTTATCAAACATCTATAGAATAAATTCAAAATCATATGAACGAAAGTTAAAGCCAAGAAAGTAATTCAATCAGAGATAATATTTACCATGGATGAGAGTTGTAGCCGCATCGAAGAGGAAATTCAATGCGACTACAACGCAACTCGAATATGGAAATGTTCCGTTAGTTAGCTGCCCTGGAGTCGCTCTAGAGTACATTTGCGATAGTTGTCTGGACGCAAACGCTATTAGATTGTTTCAGTTTTGGAAGTCTGATAATTCGTGAGCTAGAGACTGAAGTGTTGCTCAGTCATTCGACTGGTGAAAGTTAATCTTTGCCGTTCTCAACGCGTCGGTATAGGAAGACTTCAATTGAGTGATGTGAGTTTATAGAACTTAGTCTTCGTACTGATGAACAGTTACAAACTTTGAGAGCAATGGATCAACGACAGAAAAACAATTCCTAGTCTTGAGTAGGACACAATAAAACGAAGACACGAAGAAAGACAATTACGCCGATTAGTAAAAAGTTGTCGTCAGCGTCACGATTACTGAACTGAACAGATCTTGAATGACACATCGGTGTGCGTGTGTTGTAGGGAGAAACAATTAATTACACAAAGAACAACAAAATCTGAGTGAAAAGGTAAATCTTACGTGTCGCCTAACTCTTTAAACATTTTAAGTGACTAAGTGAGTAACCTACATTAATAATGGACAGTGAAGAGTGATTAGTTTAAACCAGTATTACGGTGTATAAAAAAATTTACTCCAACATAAGTTATGTCTGGAGTTACGTCAGACCGTTGTTAATAACTGGACGTAGCAACGGAATAGTAGACAGTAAATTTTCATCCTCGCTATGTGTGATGTAAAAAACGACCGTAATGATGAAATCAAGAATCAAGATTTTATTTCATCACGGAACTAATAGGGCATAAAAATAAAAATAAACGATCGCAGTTTACCAGTTCACTCAAACTGAGAAGACTGTTGCGGATGGATAACAGAATATTTCTAAACCACGCGAGGAGTTGTGTTCTTACGAGAGTAGCTATTCCACGTGATACCAACGGGGACGAAAATCGTTACGAGTCACGTCTCATCCCGGCGAGTGAAGAAGGAGGGAAGGGGCGTCACAACCCTACACGGCTGGAAAACCGTGTTCTGGTAAGATGACTCCCGATTTGAGTTGGTAAGAGCTGATGGTAGGATTCGAATGTGGCGCAGAGACCACGATAGCTATGGACCAAAGTGGTCAACAAAGCACTCTGCAAGCTGTTGGTGGCTCTATAATGGTGTGGGCTGTGTGTATATGGAATGTATTGGGTCCTCTGACCCATCTATACCGATCGTCGATTGGAAATATTTATGTTCGGCTATTGGAGACCCTTTGCAGCCATTCATGGAGCTCATGTTCCCAAACAACGGTGGAATTTTTATAGATAACCATGCGCCATGTCACTGGGCTATAGTTGTTTGTGAGTGGTTTGAAGAATTTTGCGGATAATTCTAGCGAATGACTTGGCCACCCAGACTTCCTCACATGAGTCGCATCGAACATTCATGGTACATAATCGAGAGGTCAATTCGTACACAACATCCTGCACCGGCAACACTTCCGCAATTATGGACTCTTACAGAAGCCGCATGGCTCGATATTTCTGCAAGGGACGCTCAACGCGTTGTTGAGTCCATGTCATGTTGTCACCTCAGTGTACTACAGAATGGTCCCCTTGAGGAGGTGTGTAGCCTTATTACTAAATTTTCGTTCTTATGTATTGAATACTAACCGGAAATTATTTCAAATATTCTTAATTATATTTCATTTACAAGTCACAAATTATTACTTATCCTCATCCAAGTTCATAATAAGTCCAAGGAAAATTAACTGATTACGTTTTGCTTTCAGCGGAATTGCTATAAAGTAACACCAGCAGATAAGATATTTATTTTCATGGGTGTTATTGCAAATGTAAGGTAGGTTGGAGCTGTTGAGAACTTCAGACACATGCTGTCATCTTGATTATGCTGAGAGTGGCTTTCGTGATGCTTGCTTTACCGCACGCGTTCTCTCTGCAAGGAAGAACACAGTCACACTTTTACGTTTTGTCAGAATGATGGAATGTCTGGTAACAGTTCTGCATTACTTAAACACCTGAGCAAGATCAACTTATATTTCCCGTTGCCCTATGGATGTCCTGTGCACTACCAAATATTTTGTTCAATAGAAGTCAGATCACATTATTGTTTATACATGGCTCAAAATTTTGTTAAGGAAGGGGAATATTTTTTGGCATAAATACTGAAATCATAGCAAGCACCACAGCAGTTTAAATTTAAATAGGACGTAGGAGACTTTACAGTGTCTGAGGTCAAAACTCAGTTCTGCTGGATGGCCAGGTGGGTTACAGCTGCTGTAGTGGCGACACTGTCCAGTAAGTTTCGCGCTCTGTATACCGCCAAATGTCACCCTAGTTATTCACGCATGCTTCCTGCCGCAATGTATACCTACAATAAGGAAAAAATTATTGAACGTTATAGTTTCTAATGTCGTAATCTTAGCAGCCAACCATGTAATATGTCCACGGCTTAATGACCACATAATTAGCGCCTTACATAGTGCAGACTTGGAGTATGATGTCAATAAAGCCCTATCAACGTCTCACCACTGCGTCAAGTTGCTGCCTCGTCGTTTTCCACTGCTTAATTTTACGAAATACTTTAATATTGGTCGTTACTTTGGGATCCGCACCAGATTGGATTGGCAGAGGAAGTAGAGAAGCTCCAAAGAAGAGGAGCGCGTTTCCTTATACGTTCATGTAGGAAGTGCGAAAGCTACACGGTGGCGCTCAATGGCAAGTGCTCCAAGAGGGGTGTTCTGTATCACGGAATGGTCTACTGTTAAAATTTCGACCGTTAAAATTCCTACTCCACTGAAGTATGTCTCGCGAGAAAACCATAAATATAAAGTTAGAGAGATTGGAGCCCACACCGAGGCTTAGGAACAATCGTTCTTCCCGCAAACCATACGCGACCGGGACAGGAAAGGAAGTACGTGACAGTGGTTTGTGAAGTGCCCTCCGTCACACACCGTACGGTAACTTAGGGAGTATAGATGCAGATGCAGATACGGAAACGAAAAACAGGGGTCGTACAGTACAGGGGAAAGGTGCATATACACTGGTGTCCAAAATTAAAGCAACAATCCGCTGTTTCCCCGTCCTGTGTCTAATTCACGACATAGCCATACAAACTGTCAACCAGATGTCGGTACGATCGTCTTCTGCACGGAAGATGGCATTCCGGTCAAATGACAACCATGCCAGCAATGACGTCATGGCACTTACGAAACGAGGTACTGTTTGCTGGGTAGTCCCACACCTACAATCGCTGTGGATACAGTCACAGACGGTGCAGCATGGCACAGAGAAGACGGCTACCAGACTCTCTGCGGCGGAGGGTCATAGAACTAATGGAAGCAGGACAGTCGCAAACTCATTTGGCCCGATGACTTAACGTTAATCGTGCTGTTGTTTCTCGGATGTGGCAACAATTTATACAGACGGAAACCGTTTCCCGAGGATCAGAGCAGGGTCGACCATTTGTGCCATCAGAAAGAGAAGACCGTTATATGGCTGTAAGGGCGGGTTGGTACAGCCTTAGTCCTGCACTGCAACTGGCATCTGACCTCGCCGCATCCCCTGGACGTGATGTATCGAGGCGAACTGTGTGCAGAAGGTTTCGGCAGAGTGGCCTCTATTGTCGGAAACCTGCTGTAGGTGTACCTCGGACGCCGCAGAAGGGATCGTTTAGAGGGGAGTCATCAACATGCCACCTGGGCGCTCGAACAGTAGCCCAATGTTGTTTTCACAGATGAGTCCCGATTTAGTCTGGAGAGTGGTTCTCGACGAATTCATATCTGTAGGGAACGTGGAACACGATTTCGGGACCGAAACACTGTGGAAAGAGACTAATATCGAGGGGGGTCACTAATGGTGTGGGCAGGGATTATGTTGACCACTGGATCCTCTCTTCATGAAATAGTACGGGTGAATCGGCGAGGTTTAATTGCTGTCAGGTATCGTGACGAGATATTGGGACCTCATCTACGGCTGTTGCGAGGTGCTGTGGGCCCAGACTTTGTTTTGATGCAAGATAATGCTCGACCTCATAGAGCACGGATGGTTGATATTTCCTTGGAAACGGAAGATGTTGCACGCATGGCGTGGCCGGCTCGCTCTCCCGATATGAATCCCATAGTGCATGTCTGGGATGCACTAGGGAGACAGCTTGTATTGCATCAGCATCCAGCATCCATTCTGCAAGACTTCTGAGCAGCTCTGCAGTAAGAATGGGTGTTACTGCCTCAACATGAGACTGATGACGTCATTCACAGCATGCTCCGTCATTGGCCTGTATTGCTGCCAGAGGTGGTCACACCACATAATGAGCACATTACGTAGTTGTCGAAACGTGTGTGCAAGTTGTTAAGTTGGAGAAAACAAAGAACATTTCTGTCTACCAGGTGTAGAGGTATGAAACTGGAATTTGGTTACAATAATTACGCGTCTGTTGTTTGAAACTGATAAACAATACTTTATTCGAAATAACCTCCATTTCTATTTATACAATCCACCCACCTCTCCGGCAGGCTATGTGAGCCACGCCCAAAAAAACAGTTCTTCTCTTGAAACGAACCATTTAGTGAGACATTTTCGTACATTTTCATACGAACTGAAGCGTTTTTCAGCGAGAGCATGTCTTAGTGATGCAAACAGATAATAATCGGACGGAGTAAAGTCTTGAGAATAAGCCGCATGCCCTAGTATTTCCGAACTGAACGCCTCGATCGTTTCCCTGACCCGTTTTGCTGTGGGTGATTGGGCGTTATCATGCTAGCCATCAGTGTTAACGGTTTCACCAGGATTTAGCAGTTCATAATGGACGAAATCCTTCTTATCCCACCGAACACAGAGCACTATCTTCTTTCCAAAGCGATTTGGTCTTGCAGTGGATGTCGATGGTTTGCCTGCATTCAATCATGATTTACGATGGTTAGGATTCTCAAAATATACCCATTTTTCATCACCTCTCACTATTCGATGGAGAAACGACTTTCTTTCGTATCTAGCAAAGAGTATTTCACAAGTGGGCTTTCGATTTTTCTTGCTGACCTTTATTCAGTTCATGTGGAATCCATTTTCCCACTTTCTGCACGTTTCCCATAGCTTTCAACCGAAGAGAAACGGCTTTCTGCGTCACATTCAATTGTTTCGCGAGTTCCTGTTGACTTTGAGTATCATCTTCATCCAATAAGGCCTGCAATTCGTTGTCTTCGAACTTTTTCAGTGGTTTCCCGCGCTCGTCGTCTCTCGCGTCAAAATCACCACTTTTGAGTTTTTTGAACCACTCGAGACACAATATTTTCCCAAGAGCATGTTCGCCAAAAGCTTCGACAAGCATTCGATGCGATTCTGTGCCAGTTTTCCTCAAATGATAACAGAAAAGCAATGGGTTCCGCAAATCGTGGTTCGTAGGAACAAAACGCGACATGTTTACGGGTTTGAAACAGATACCGACGTACAGAACTTGGATTACTGTGTGTTGACATTCGTCATCACCCGTTACATGAAGCAGATGGGGCCGAAGACGTGGTCTCAAGGGCCCTGCACTGACGGCTTCCACCACCTGTAAGGACATTCCAGTTTCATACTTCTACACCTGGTACAGTTATGGATGTTGCAGTTGTTTACATTCTGTGTTCTTTAGATTCAAAAATGGCTCAAATGGCTCTTAACATCTGAGATCATCAGTCCCCTAGAACGTAGAACTACTTAAACCTAACGAACCTAACACATCCATGCCCGAGGCAGGATTCGAACCTGCGACGGTAGCGGTCGCGCGGTTCTAGACTGAAGAGCCTAGAACCACCCGGCCATATCGGCCGGCTTCTTTAGATTGTTTCTACTTTAATGACATCTGTTTATACTGTTTTGTGGCAAAATAAACGCAACCTGCAAAATTGCCATTTGTTGCTTTAATTTTGTACACCAGTGTAGTTGAGAGCGAGGTGTAGAGAGGTTAGGGAAGCTCGGAAGAAGGCTGCGATCAGCGTGCGCAGTCGCGGTGTGGCGGAACCTTGCGAGATCCCGGATCGCGCCACCACACACGACACCTGGGCTGCGGTCCTGCCTCTGCGGCCAGCATCCTTGAACCTGGCACGGGACACGCACCGGCGCCGCGCTCGCCGTGTCGCATGAATGCATCCCAAAATGGGGACCTCCGCCCGCTGAATAATTCCGCAGCACTTAGGCCGTCTCGGCATTACCATGAGCCGTGTCCGACCGCGCCGCCCGCAATGTCACGCCGCCAGCCGGCGTAATACACGGGGCGCTCCAGCCGGTGTGTGTCAGGCACCGAGGAGTTGCCTCTCTCTCTGCTCGAGCACACTGTGCTGGCGGAGTCGCAGACCTACGGATTCCGGCAGCGGAAAGTGCGAAAAAAATGTCAGCAATCCGTAATTAGTCCAGAGGAGGATCTTTCGTCACACATACAGTGGGATGCACAATTGAAAAGACGAAAGAAGCTTTCCTATGATGTGTCACTCAAAGTAGCGAATCCCGATTAAACTTGGACCATACTGAGACGCCCTGCTGAACCCACAGGACAGGACAAGTAGTAGGAATTGTGGAAGGGGGCCAGAATGAGCGGCTGTCAGTTACATTCTTATTGTGTGAAATCTTATGGGAGTTAACTGCTAAGGTCATCAGTCCCTAAGCTTACACACTACTTAACCTAAATTATCCTACGGACAAACACACACACCCATGCCCGAGGGAGGGCTCGAACCTCCGCCGGGACCAGCCGCACAGTCCATGACTGCTGCGCACTAGACCACTCGGCTAATCCCTCGCAGCCATCATCCTCCCGAAAGCGAGTCCAGTGTGCTAACCGCTCTGTTCTTCAAGGGACTGCAGAGTTCCGTATGTGACATAAATTTCAGCTTGATACGACCAGCCGTTCCTGAGCAAAAGAATTTTTGACTGTCAGCAGACAGACACACGGCAACAAAGTAATCCTACAAGGTTTCCGGTTTTTACTGACTGAGGAAGGGAAACTTGAAAATTACCAAACTCAAATGTGTGTGAAATCTTATGGGACTTAACTGCTAAGGTCATCAGTCCCTAAGCTTACACACTACTTAACCTAAATTATTCTAAGAACAAACACACTCACTCATACCCGAGGGACGTCTCAAACCTACGCCGGGATCAGCCGCACAGTCCATGACTACAGCGCCTAAGACCGTTCGGCTAATCCCGCGCGGCTGTCAGTTACACTCCAAACGTAACACTTTATTTAGTTGTTCAAACATTGCATGGAGAGCTGCATCAAACCAGTCTCTGGACTGAAGACCACAACAACTACAAATACAACCAAACATTACATCGCAGCTTCTAAGCTTGACTATCGACAGAAAATTCCAAAAGCGGCTGGAGGGCCATACATTTAACACAACATAACTACAATAACCTATCAATAGGCAGAAGGCCCAAGCTTCGTGACCAATAAGATACCTTCCTTTAAAACGGCTGAGGGCCTTTGTCAAAAAGAAAAAAAAAAAAAGAACTGCAACCAATTTTTCAAGGCAGAAGGCCCAAAGCCTTTAACCTTAAATAGTATTTAAGCCCAAGTGACGTAAGACTTGATAAGTAAGAATCCAAAATTTTAAAGCGGCTGAAGTCCCGTCATTTTAAGAACAACACAACTACAATAAATTTTCAACAGGCAGAAAGCTCACAGCTTTATCTTCCAAAAGCTAATACTTGATAAGTAAAATCCTCAAAACTTAAAGCGGCTGAAGGCCGATGCTTTTAAAAACAATACAGTACAATAAATTTTCAACAGGCAGAAGGCCCACAGCTTTATCTTCCAAAACGTAAGACTTGCCGAATTTAGAAAACTTACTTTAAAAACGGCTGAAGGCCTTTGATTTTAAAAACACAATTACAAGCATACAAATCCCAACCATCGGCTAGGAACCATTAAAAATACACAATTAAACGCCAATAAGAAAGGCAGTATAGGCAACGGAGCTCAGAAGTTTCCGGGGGGCTTTGTCTGCCCCTTGAAATCTTAACTTTCGCTTAGGTGAGACAAGAAATCGACCCAACTATACTCGATCCGGTGGCAACACAACAAAGAGATAGTCACGGACCCACCGACGACTTTCTAACCACCGACCAGTTTACGACAGTTCCAAAGCCAAAACGTCACAAACATAGCTGCCCACAACCAAAAATCCATTAAGCTGTCAAAAACTACACACCATGTTGAACAGCGACAACAGGTGAGGAAAGGACACTGCCTGAATTTACGTCAGCGACCAGGGCAGGTAACAGCAACACTAACGGCCACAAGGCAGAAAATTCCGCTGGTGCACTTGAATTTCTAACCGACAAATATGGTTAATTCCACCACACGGCAGCTAAATCTTCACCAACTCGAATACTCGCTGTTGCTCCCAGGAATACCGCCAACAGCGAACCACCAACCAAGGGGACACCATGATCAGGCGTAGCTTCGGTAATAAAATCACCACCCAACTTTCACGTCCTGGGTCGGTGAGCCACGAACCTCGTAGCACTCGGAACAGCCCCCATACGCTCCGACACTGGGTAGAGACCGCCAGCGGGCCCGGCCGATTGCGCCGCGCAGAGACTTGCTTGCTGATCCGCTCTATCCGACCGACTGGCTGCACACCGCCAAGCCGGAACTGTAAGCACCAGACCAAAGACGGTACACGGTGCAAATATCGATACACACCGCTGCTACCACACGTAGAAAGAGGAAGACCACGGCATAACTGCAATAACCGCGGGAAACCAAACGAAGAGTAAGAGCCAAGTTTTAAAGCAACGCATAAGCCGGGATCATCACGGCTCACATACAAAAAACAACTGTTAATGTGTAGTACAGAAGGTAATTGAAGGAAATTCGCAGTCAAACGAGTGAGGTGGTGCAATGGTTCAAATGGTTCAAATGGCTCTGAGCACTATGGGACTTAACTGCTGTGGTCATCAGTCCCCTAGAACTTAGAACTACTTAAACCTATCTAACCTAAGGACATCACACACACCCATGCCCGAGGCAGGATTCGAACCTGCGACCGTAGCGGTCGCGCGGTTCCAGACTGAAGCGCCTAGAACCGCTCGGCCACTCCGGCCGGCGTGGTGCAATGGTTAACACACTTGACTCGCAAACGAGAGGAGGACGGTTGTAATCCGCGTCCAGTCATGCTGGTTCAGGTTTTCATTAACTTACCTAAATCGCTTCAAGCAAATGGCGGGGGTCGTTCCTTTGAAAGGGCACGGCCGATTTCCTACCCCATCTTTCCCTAATCCGTGTTTGTGCTAAGTCTATAATGACCTCATTGTCGAATGGACGACCTCTTTGCAATGAGACATACGGAAATGACACTTTTGTTCAGATACAATAAATACACTGATGTGTGTGATCACCATGGAAGGCAACACATGCTCCGCAACGTGCCACATGCTGGCGTGAGGATTCGTGAGGAGTTCTCGTGGTAAGGCGCTTCATTGCTCCACCAGCGTTGTTGACAATTGCTGGGTTGTCGTTGGTGTTATGTGCTGGTGCTGCAGTTCGTCCCCACACTGCTTCCCAGACATGCTCGATGGGATTCACCGAACATCCTCTCGTTCCAACAGGTGTTCCATCTCCGCTGTTCCATGACCTCACCTGCTGTCATCCACAAAAATGAAATCAGGACCGAAAGCAGCCCTGCAAAGACGCACATGGAGGAGTACAGTGTCGCAGTGACTCTGACCGATGACTGTACCACCTTTAAATATTTGTAGGTGAGTACGACCATGCAGCGTTACTCCTTCCGCTCTGCAACACTAGGAGCAGAAGAACGATCATGTCCGCTCACGATCCTAACTGCAATAACAGACAATGCGCTACAGATGGTGAAGTCAACCATCCGGCCGTGGCGTTTCTCCTGGCGGTTGCTCATGCGGGATGAGGTGACCCTCACACATCTTCGCATTGAGCACTGCCCTCTTACACCTGGCATTTTACTACAGCGCGAGGATACCCCGTTTTCTGATGCTTGTGGCGTGCAAATCTCTGTACGCATTTTAAAAGAGTGCGTTTAATACCGTGATGCAAGGGCAGAAGCAAATATCGGTGGGAATCTGTCCTCTATTTTAGCTGATGATGAGACGAATGTCACAGAAGTTTAAAGGTTTTATGATGTGTCTGGACTCTCGACTAAGCTATTAGACTGGGAGTTTTAGTTTGTTGCAGAGTGGCTGGTGCATCCATTTCTTATTCTTGAGGTGAGCCAGCTGTCCATCTGCTACATTGTTTTAACTCCTTCTAGCACTCTCTTCCTGATTACTTGATGTTTTAATATTGGCGTGAAACTTTGTTTTGTGCTTCTGTGTGCGTACTGTAACGGGACGTTCTCCTCTAGCATCCGGAAAGCACTTGACGCCCTTCCAAAGATAGTACTAGGGTACTAGATATCGATAACTGCTGCTGCTGCCTCTCGCGTACAGACAACGCTACCAAACGTAGTGGTGTCAGTAAACACGAGAAGAAAACGAGACGCTTCTATCCCTATTACACGAAACCAACCTACCAACGGCACCAACGCAAGCTGCAACACGACTCAAGTGTCTTCCCTGGTTTTTTTTTTTTTTAGGTTTCTGTTAATTGCTCTGCATACCTGACTGAATTTACGGAGCTTAATTTCAATATCTCTGCTGTAGCCATATGTCGTTTCACATTCGAGGTAACTGAAATGGCTTACTTGCTCTAAAACCTTCTGATCTATCACTATTTTGGTTCTGATAGGTTCTTTTCTCATGAAGGTCATTGTCTTAGTTTTTTTCTTTTGAAATTTCCATGTTAAATTTTGCACTTATTTATTTTAGCAAGTAGATTCCTTTCTGAAGGCCATCTTCCTTGTCTGCTAGAATCACTGCATCATCAGCATATAGCAAATTTCCTCAACAGTAGTTGTCGATACCAGTATTATTTTTCGAATTTTGGATAGATCAGTATTATCTCAGCTGCTTGTCTGAAAACTTTCATACAATTTTATACACAGTATGTTATATTTCAAGCTAAAATTTATGAAAAGGAATTACTTTATAAAATATTTCAGTTCCGATGTTATAATCTATAAGTACTAGTTCAGAGAGTACAGTTAAAATAACTTTTTTGTAGAAACATTTGAAATTACGAATTATTCGCAGACTTAAAATTTCTATTATTAATTGCGCAATCATGTACTGTGTACTATTCTTATTTCTGATTCATTTATGAAATAATAATCGAAATGAATAGTGTAACGAAAACTAGTGGGAATTCATTTGTTAAGACAAATTGTAAATCCTTTGGAATATTTCCGCAGAGTGAGAGAGCCGCAAGCTTGCCTCTTATGTCATCGGGCGTATTTTTGTATAATAGGTGCGAACAATCTAATTTCGGCTTTGGTAATGAGAAAAATTAAAATATCGTATGATGTACGAAATTGTGAGAAAATCAACGGAAAATATATTTAATTAAAAAATTCTGCAACATCAATCTTGCAGCTATTTAGTTCATCTCAGCGGTGAGGACCTCATGCTAGATTTTCAAAATCAAGACTCAGACCCCTAGACAAGAAAAACTAGAAACATCTCAACGTGACAAGCTAAGTTCACTTGAAAGTTTATTGCAGTCTTCGCTCCTTCATTAAAAAACACTTTGCTCATTAAATACTTGGACTGGGCATTGCTTAATGTGGACAATAGATGGATGAAGGAAGGATGGGGGGGGGGGGGGGGGGGACGGAGATTACAGTACACACACAATTTTCCTCATTTTGTTACTTGGCGTCTACTTGCTGTTTCATACTCCTGTTTAGTGCGTTTTACCGACGCTCGTCTCAAATAGTTTTCGCGCCGGCGCTGAGAAGCTCGCTGTCGGGTGCCCATACCAACATATCCATCCATCTCCGCTATATGTATTAGGTACTACGTTACGACGAGAGATGGGAACACACATTGCCCCAAGGAATGTTGTCGAGCATGATCGTTTTGGCGGTCCACGTGTTATGGCACGGGGAGGCATACAGTTGCACGGGCGTACTGACTTCCAAATCACTGAACACTACACACTATACAGACACCAGCCAAGTTACTGTGACATTCTACTTCTCCCCAAACTGCGTCTTTTCAGGGGTGCATTTGGCCCTTATTTCATTTTTATGAGTGACAACGCATGATCATGTCGAAGAACTCTTGGGAGGAAAGAATATTCGGCGAATGGACTGGCCTGCCCATTTCCTCGACGTAGATTCTATAGAGCACGTGCGTGATGCGTTTAGGGAAATTAATGCAGCACGTCCACACGAACCAGCAACCCTCCAGCAGTTGGCAAACGCTCTGGTGCAGCAATGGAACGCTCTGCCACAAGAAGTCCTTACCAGCATGGAAGCACGCTGCAGAACGTGCACTACCGTCTGTAGTGATTACATACCCTATCAAGAACCACGTCCCGTCTCGGCAATGTACGGGCGACCATCATTCAGTGAAATTACTGCATTTAAATAAAAGTGTTATTTCTTTCAGTCAGCTTCTGTGCTGTAGTGTACAATAATAAAGCATTTGTTTCCTAGTATGGTCCAAGTTGCATCGAGCTATGTTACTTGGCAGTGATGTATCACGTGAAAGTTATTTTCGTTGTTAATTCTTGCGGACCAGTGTGTATGCGATACACTAATCAGAACAATCAGGGGTCTTTCAACCGATCGTGATAGATACTGAGAACAACGCTGTCCGAAAGATGCTTTCAGTACAAGAACAATTTAATTACTACAATAATAGGTAAACGGTCACTTTCTGCATATGTCACTTAAAAAGGTGGTGTCACTGTGTGTGTGGGGGGGGGGCGGGGGGGGGGGAGGAGGAGGTTGTTTAAGTATTCGATATCTCCATGTGGCGCTCTAGCGAAGTCGGGCTATCAGATGGTTCCATATTGGAAGAGATCGAGCGAGGTGGCGCAGTGGCTGGCACACTGGACTCGGATTCAGGACGATGACGGTTCAAACTCGCGTCCTGTCATTCTGATTTAGCTTTTCCGTGATTTCCCTAAATGACTTAAGGCAAGTGCCACGATGGTTCCTTTGAAAGGGCACGGCCGATTTCCTTCCCCATCCTTCCCTATTCCCATGGGACCTACGACGTCGCTGTTTGGTGGCCTGCCCCAGATCAACCAACATTATTGCAAGAGAGCAAGAAGATGATCGTTACTGAACCATAATGCCGACTGGAGCTGAAGGTACTGTCATTTACAATCACATCTATCATTTCAAATACGTAATTACGATAATTATTTGACATTAGCGGCTGTATTGTAGGCAATCTCAAAATCTAGACATGGTTGTTCTTCTTATTACGAAACTTTATTCCCCAGATCGCATAAAAATACACAATGATTACTGGCTTCAGCGAAATGAAATCGACATCTTGTTTAGAATAAATTATTTCAGGGCCAATACATTTTGTCGTCTGTTCCCAATGATTCGACGTAACTGTAATGTACATAAAGGAACAGTTATGGAAAATTCTTACCTCAAACCAACATAACATACGTACAAATTCAAAGTGAACATACCTTATAAGGATGATATTCCATAGTACTGTCTCTCGTCATACAATAAAAGAATAGTTGTGCACACTGGTCACAAATAAAATACATAAGACGTGTATAAAATCTTTAATTTTGGGACTTGACATCTGATAGGAAACTGTTACAACACAATCAACGGAATACACTGTGTTTTGAGGTGCCAGCAGATGGCAACGGTCTTTTACAGTATGCGATTGTATTTTTTAAATAGAATGTAAAGAATTTTATATATTATTCTATTCTTTATACATCGCAAACTTCACAATGGTATTCCAAATCTATACATCAAAAAATTATTAAAAAAGTATTTTTACTGTTTCTTATTTCAGTTTTATGGTCTTTGTTACTAGATACATAGATTCACACGACATCAGTAAATTGTTGGTATACAGAGATTAAAAATATGAAAACGGTGTTGTGCGATTTTACTTCAGGCGAGTGTAGAGTCTCGTATAACAACGTGTCTTCAATGATCAGCTGATGTGCGCTGAGTAGCTCGAGGTCTATGTTATGGTCCAATATATTAACTCTGCTATCTGAGTCACGGTCTACGTGACGATATGTGTTAAATATTCTCTTATTATACAAAAGCTTCGAACCAAACTCAATCTTCAAACTTAATAAGAGAGAGAATTCTAGAGGTGACATGTCGTTATTACCAACAAAACACGCTGGTGCGCCCTATTTTAAACCATTGCATATGTATATATATATATATATATATATATATATATATATATATATATATATATATATATTTTACACAAATGATCTGAAGTTGACGATTTAATTTCTCTGAAATTAGTAATCATCGTATATTTTATGCGATATGGGCGAATAAACTTTTGTAATCAGAAGAACAACTGTGTTTAGATATGTTGGAATTGTAGACTGCAGTTCTTTATGCTGAACATCGAAAGTTCTCAGGCAAAGGAAGTAACAGAGTCAACATTTGGAATGTTTTACCTCCCTCAAAGGCTGTTGCTAACAGCGGCACATAAATCTGCACGCCTCAGTGACAAGAAAAAAGAGTCACAAAGTGGACACTGACTGACTGTAGCGTCGACAGACGAGTCATGATTTTGGCTCTTTTGAAATGATGAAATGGTTGCGACTGCATTGGCGAACCAGTGAGAGGCCCAACTGGTAGTGTGTAAAAGAAATACGGTGACGGGATGAAAGCCGCAACAAGAAGGGGAAGTTCTGCGACATAAACGAAAGCTGATAGGCATGCTTCGACGTCTGAAAGATGGTGTATATTTAAATTTCGTGCTATTCGCATAAGAGTGACGGTAGTAGTGCCACTGTGAGAATGCAAACCAGGTCTACTTCAAATACACGGTGTAACGGTCGTGACTGTTAGTTACCTTTGAGACTGGACGTGGTGGATTAATGTTAATCAGAAATGTCTCTAAGGCGACAAAGACGCTATTCTCAACATCTCACTGACAAATTTTGAGGTTGTGTAATAGGGCCACCAGAAGTTGGATGTTCCTTCTGCGTGACTGCACAAAGACTTGGCAGGAATTTAGCCACTCTACATGACTGCTGGCAGCGGTGGTCACAAAAATGTACAGTTTCAAAATGACTGGGCTCCATAGGCAAGACCATCGTGTTCGGCGTGTGGCTCTGACGCATCGTAGTGCATCTAGAGCAGCAATTTTAGCAGCAGTTGGAAGGACAGTGACACAACGAACAGCTACAAATCAGTTACTTCAAAGACAGCTCGAGGCTAGACGCACTGTAGCGTGCATTCGACTGATCCCGAAGCAAGGCCATTTGCAACTTCAGTGGTGTCAAGCAAGAGCTCCCTGGAGGGCAGGGAAGATGTCTGTTGTGTTATCTGATGAAAGCTGATTCTGCCTCGACGCCAGCGATGGCCGTGTGTTGGTTAGAGGAGGCCAGTTGAGGGCCTGCAACCAACCTGTCCGCATGTTAGACACGCCTGACCTCCACCTGGAGTTATAGTCTGGGGTGCGACTTCGGATGACAGCAGTAACACTCTCGTGGCTATCCCACGCACTCTGCCTGCAAATCTTAACATCAGTCTCCTGAATCGACCTATGGTCGCCTCTCCCCTTCTCCAGGTTCTGACGTACACCCACATTTTGCAATAAACCTCTTCGGGGCTTAGTTTTTACCAGTCAAATCTTTGTTCACGATTTAGACCACCTAAAATCCGGATGCCCGCTCCTTATCCAGTTGTGCCCACCTTGTACACTTCTACATCTTTATGATGAATACTTTGTGGACACTCCCGTCTCCCTTCTTCACTAGGTTCAAATGGTTCAAATGGCTCTGAGCACTATGGGACTTAACATCTGAGGTCACCAGTCCCCTAGAACTTAGAACTACTTAAACCTAACTAACCTAAGGACATCACACACATCCATGCCCGAGGAAGGATTCGAACCTGCGACAGTATCGGTCACACAGTTCCAAATTGTAGCGCCTAGAGCCACTCGGCCACCCCGGCCGGCCTCTTCACAAGGCTACAAGCATACATTCCTGTGCGCTCAGAAACCATCGCAGATTGATGATCCACAAAATGGCACAGACAGTGTCTCTAAATCTCCATCCGAACAGGCCTCGGAAGGTCCAACGGTACCGACCGACCATCGTGTCATCCTCGGGCAACAGGCGTCACTGGATACGGATATGGAGGGGCATGTGGTCAAACACCACTCTCCCGGCCGTTGTCAGTTATCGTGACCGGAGCCGCTCCTTCCCAATCAGGTATCTCCTCAATTAGCTTCACAAGGGCTGAGTGCGTTTGCCAAGACCACTCTGCAGACCCGGACGGTCACCCATCCAACTGCTAGCCAAGACCGACAAAGCTTAACCTCGATGATCTGTCGGTTTCCAGTGTTACTACTGTGGCAAGACCGATGGCCATAGTCAGTGTCTAAGCGGTTGTAATGTAGCAATCAACATCCTCGCAATCTGCGAGATCTAACCATCAATGAGTGGACTAGGAATAGCTAGAGCAACTTGTAGATCTTCATCCTCGCCGAACTGTGGCAGTTGCATGGGGGCTTAATTATACACTCCTGGAAATGGAAAAAAGAGCACATTGACACCGGTGTGTCAGACCCACCATACTTGCTCCGGACACTGCGAGAGGGCTGTACAAGCAATGACCACACGCACGGCACAGCGGACACACCAGGAACCGCGGTGTTGGCCGTCGAATGGCGCTAGCTGCGCAGCATTTGTGCACCGCCGCCGTCAGTGTCAGCCAGTTTGCCGTGGCATACGGAGCTCCATCGCAGTCTTTAACACTGGTAGCATGCCGCGACAGCGTGGACGTGAACCGTATGTGCAGTTGACGGACTTTGAGCGAGGGCGTATAGTGGGCATGCGGGAGGCCGGGTGGACGTACCGCCGAATTGCTCAACACGTGGGGCGTGAGGTCTCCACAGTACATCGATGTTGTCGCCAGTGGTCGGCGGAAGGTGCACGTGCCCGTCGACCTGGGACCGGACCGCAGCGACGCACGGATGCACGCCAAGACCGTAGGATCCTACGCAGTGCCGTAGGGGACCGCACCGCCACTTCCCAGCAAATTAGGGACACTGTAGCTCCTGGGGTATCGGCGAGGACCATTCGCAACCGTCTCCATGAAGCTGGGCTACAGTCCCGCACACCGTTAGGCCGTCTTCCGCTCACGCCGCAACATCGTGCAGCCCGCCTCCAGTGGTGTCGCGACAGGCGTGAATGGAGGGACGAATGGAGACGTGTCGTCTTCAGCGATGAGAGTCGCTTCTGCCTTCGTGCCAATGATGGTCGTATGCGTGTTTGGCGCCGTGCAGGTGAGCGCCACAATCAGGGCTGCATACGACCGAGGCACACAGGGCCAACACCCGGCATCATGGTGTGGGGAGCGATCTCCTACACTGGCCGTACACCACTGGTGATCGTCGAGGGGACACTGAATAGTGCACGGTACATCCAAACCGTCATCGAACCCATCGTTCTACCATTCCTAGACCGGCAAGGGAACTTGCTGTTCCAACAGGACAATGCACGTCCGCATGTATCCCGTGCCACCCAACGTGCTCTAGAAGGTGTAAGTCAACTACCCTGGCCAGCAAGATCTCTGGATCTGTCCCCCATTGAGCATGTTTGGGACTGGATGAAGCGTCGTCTCACGCGGTCTGCACGTCCAGCACGAACGCTGGTCCAACTGAGGCGCCAGGTGGAAATGGCATGGCAAGCCGTTCCACAGGACTACATCCAGCATCTCTACGATCGTCTCCATGGGAGAATAGCAGCCTGCATTGCTGCGAAAGGTGGATATACACTGTACTAGTGCCGACATTGTGCATGCTCTGTTGCCTGTGTCTATGTGCTTGTGGTTCTGTCAGTATGATCATGTGATGTATCTGACCCCAGGAATGTGTCAATAAAGTTTCCCCTTCCTGGGACAATGAATTCACGGTGTTCTTATTTCAATTTCCAGGAGTGTATAAATGAAAATAATTTTTATTTTTCGTAGCTGTATGTTCGATTACGAAGTCTCGTAAACGGTTGGCCCTGACTAGTTTTAGTATGCAATCTGACTGCATAGAATAACAACAAAGAATGAAAGAAAATTTCCGTTAACACAATTAATTAATCAAGTCCCCAGCAACTATAAAACCTACGAAACCAAAACACAAGTGTAATTGTTCTGTGTATGGAAGTGTGATTCAACGTACACATCTGGCACAGTTCTTCTTCAATAAGACAAGAAATTTTAAATACCATTTATACTGAAGTAATTAAAAAAAATAGAAATACTATATTGCGCAAGAAAACCAGAATTACACTCTAATACAAGAACACAAGCCAGACGCTTTGTTGACTGAACCTGTAATGACGCATTATTTAAGACATTGAAATAATAAAAAGAAAAGGGATTTTTTTTACCTTCATATATATTGACGAAAAGCACTCTGATCTTTACAATATCTCCATTCGAACAACATCTGCTGTCTAGCCCATCAAACAACTGCATACAACATGGCCACAAATAGCACAGCTATCAATATCCTCTCAGCAAGATCTGCACAAGCACTCACTACGACGACATCTCAACAACGACTTGACTCCTACTACTTCTCAACAAGCACTCACTACTGCCACATCTCGACAAGCACTGCCAGTGGAGGCGGCGGAATAAAACTCTTTGGCGCAATCTCTGGCGCCGTGGCTCAGTGTAGCCACCTTTCATATGCCCCTCCTCCACGGGCCAGAATTTAATGGTATTTTTGCCAGCATTGGTGGCGAAAGTACCACCAAATTCGTCCACAAAAATACAGACAAAAATAAAAGATAATATTAATACGTAAATATCACATAATTAGATAAAATTTTGGCTTTGCACTGACCTTTCAATAACCTAATATATAAAATACAGTAAGCAATACAAATTCCTTCATACATGTGACTTTACATAATAGTTTACACAATACACAAAAAATCAGTTTATACAAATGTTCACATAAAATGCTTTCAATGATTCAAAAAAACAAGTAGTTGATAGTTCCAGCAGTAGCACCCAGCAATGGTCCACAGGTGCAAACAGCAAGAAGTAACATCATTTCAGTAGAAACAGTTCCAACAGTGGCACCCAGCAATGTTGAGTATGTGCAGACACCGACAAGTGACATCATTTCAATAGAAGCAGTTCCATCAGTTGCATCCAGCAATGTTGAACAGGTGCAGACACCAACAAGTGACATTATGTCAGTAGAAGCAGTTCCATTAGTGACACCCAGCAATGTTGAACAGGTGCAGACACCAACAAGTGACATCATTCAGCAGAAGCAGTTCCATTAGTGGCATCCAGCAATGTTGAACAGGTGCAGACACCAACAAGTGACATTATCTCAGTAGAAACAATCCATCAGTGGCACCCAGTAATGTTAAGTAGGTGCAGACACCAATAAGTGACTTCATTTCAGTAGAAGCAGTTTCATCTGTGGCACCCAGTAATGTTGAACAGGTGCAGACAGCAGTCCATAATATTCACTATCACTAATCACACTGTTCATCAGAGTTTATCAGCAGAAATTAAACATGTCCTAGTGGCACCAATCATGTAGAAAACGTGCAAGTAACAGTCCTTAATATTCACTATCACTAATCACACAGTTCATCATCAGAAATTAAACATTTCTAAGTGTCACACATCAATGTTGAACAGGTGCAGGTGTGAACAACAGTTTGAATGCACACACAATTACTTTTACAAAATTATTATCAATGCTCTTACACTAAACATACAAATTATAATAAACACACAAATGATATCAGGTAATTGTCATATTAACTATTACAAATACACAAATATCAGTAAACCTATACTATTTATGGGTGTCAGAGCAAGCCACAACAAACAAGTAAAATAATATTTAGGAGATAGGTCGGTACCAATTATTTGGGATTAGGATGGAAAAACACACAAAACACACTCACTCATCTTTCATCCACATTAAGTACTACTGTGTAGTTGAATAGTGCTAACTGTGTAAATGCAATTCTGTCAAAATTTGATTTTCAACTTGTGTATCAAGTAGTAGTGGCACAGTGTATAACAGTCAATAATAGTTAGTCAACATCGTAGTCATCATGTCAAGACCAATGTTTGCCAAGCCAAATCAAATGTACAGTTGCTGAACAACTGTCAGTGAGCCAAGACATGCAAATGCTTCCTCTTTCAAAAAAAGTATATACTGCTTAGTGATTTAACAAAGTGTGTGTGTAGACAATCTTCCTTCTACTTGAGTGTTCTAGTCTGCGACCTTCATCCTCCTTGTTCCATATAGACCAACAAAAAAAAAAAAAAAAAAAAAAAAAATGCTCCTCACTTACTTCACCTCTTATCCACTAAAACTCCAATAATCATTACATAATCTTAATACTTCAATAATACCTCTTACGTTGATACATATAAACCTTATCATCAATATCATTTACCTTACCTCTTGTCCACCAAAACTCCAATAATCATTAACTTCACATAATCTCAATACCTCAATAATACCTCTTCAATACGTCGATACATATAAACCTTATTACCAATATCATTTCACTTCCATAACAACTCTTTCCTCTAGTCAGTCTCCTCGAACAAGTACAGATAAAATTCTAGTGCAAACTTCAATTCATCATCCCATGCAATCCGAAGACACAGTGTCCACACACAACCTCTGTGTAATCCATCTGACCCAAATCTTCTACTCATTATGAATTATAAAATACATTTTGGTTACCTTGTCCATCATTAAATAAAGGAAATGCATATATGACCTCTAAAAGACTTTAGTTCGAATAACTCTCAGTAATTAAGTACGATTACGGAGTGTGAATGATCATAATATTTCACAGTGTGTACACCACTTCAAGAATCATGGCAGAAGCAAACATGTGGAGTATTTTTGTGTCAAGTGTCACTTGCTATTTCAATTGCTCACGAAGAATGCAGTGTAATAATTGTTAATGTCTAAACCTAGTATTGGTATGTCATGTCGTTAGCTTCCTTCCTATTAGCATAAATTTATACAGCTTTCATAAAACCTCCAGCTCATGTGACTTCTATGAAGTTTCTTGTACTAATGTCGTTCGTCGAATTATACCAGTTCATTTTCTTATCTTAAAAATATAAGGCACTAAGCGTAACCAAAACATGCAACAGCGAGTAAATATACCAGTAGAGAACAGAATGTCAACAAGTGGATGCAGCACAATTCCTACAACGAGGCTCTGTCAAGCAAACAATCTATAATTAATACCATAGTGAGACCTAAACTCCATGTTCGTCCCCAGTATATCAGCATTTCTATATACCAAATTAAAGAGTAGTTATGACAACAAACAGAAATGTATAAATATACAATCCATACGCAAAACAGCAAATATGTATCTTACATAATAAACAGGTCATTCGCATCATATCAGCAAAAGCAAATAAATGTTCATATGTAATCTTAATAAGTAAACATGAAGGCGCAAGCAGATAAACTACAAAGTATAACTTACATACATATCAGCACAACTAATCAGGTGACAATTATAATTTAAATAAATAAGCACAGCAGGCACATAATTAAAAAATATGACATCAATGAAAAAGCATAGCAGTCAAGTGATGCATAATATACATAAGTAACAACCCTGTTCATTAATCAATCATTGTCAAAATCAGTAAACACAAAGTATAAATCACGTAATCGCGAGCAGCAAATTACGTCTAAAGTTCGTACCTAAGTGGAAATATGTTACCTGAAAAATAAGCTCAATTAATAGTTACCCTTTTTAGTTTATTAGTTTCTTCTTCGAAATGACATTCTTCGTGAAAATTTCTCGATAGAAAGTCCTCTTTAACGTCGGACACACACAGAATTTACCTCAAGTTCTTAAATATTTTATACAACCGTATCCTGAAAAATACTGAACGTTAATAACATAATTCATCAAGTCACTATAGCTTTATACTGAATTTAATCAGAGAAATTAAACTGTGTATTTGTTTACGGCTGTCAGTGCATTCGCACTGAGCGCTCGATCAGCTGTAGGCGCGTGACGTGGGAAGTGATTGTTTGCGGTCACCGACTGCCTTGTGCGGCGCGCAGACTTGACTGGTGCTTTGAGTATGTGCCGCCGCCAAAACACAGTGCGGTATCCTTGTATTCTCTGCATGTTTACATGTAGCTGTTAGTTTCTCTAAAGTATGTCATTCCACAAAAATTTTAACGTTCGATATATGATGTATTCCCTTAGAGCGTCGAGATTTAAGAGTTTCTACTTCGACAGTGTTATCATGAATAATTTTGCGAATTCTATATGGACCGTTATAAACCAGAAAAAATTTGCTACACAAGCCCTTTCCTTTGTGAGACAAACGGTGAGACTTAATTAACACCTTTTGACCAACTGACAAGGTTTTTAAACGACCAGGACGTTTAGCTGATCTCTCTCTTCTAGCAGCCGCAGATGCAATATTTTGCAGAGCCAGGTTCACAACTTCAGAATGCCGCGGTTTCCGTGTAGGTGGAAAAGGAACGATTTCAGAAATGCGATTTGTCGGTGCTTTATTTTTTAATATCAATATAGGCGGTAAAGAAGTTGAATCATTAGGGAGTTCATTCAGAATGCTTTAAAAAATATGAATATACTGATCCCATGTTCTGTGATTCTGATGACAATAAAGACGGCACAATTTATTGATTTCCTTCATCCATCTTTCTGTAGCGTTAGATTGAGGGTGAAAAAGCGAAATGAAAATTGGTTTAATCTTACGACGCCGTAGAGTACGAAGCCAAATTTTAGAGCGAAACTGTGATCCATTATCTGATATAACCTTATCAACATGACCCACTTCTTTAAGAAAATGTTTGATGAAAGCATTAGATACTGAACGAGCTGTTGCCTTGCGTAACGGTGTAAAACACACATATTTTGATGTCAATTCCACTGCTACGAAAATATACGCAAAACCATTAGTAGAACGAACCACTGGACCGAACAAATCGACTGCAGCCATCTCCTTTAATTTCGCTGGAATGATAGGAAACAACGGTGCTCTGTGAGAAATAGTTGGCGGCTTAGCCTTTTGACATAATTTACATTTGGCAGGAACAGATCGAATACGTTTTTCCATATTACTGAAGTAGCAATTTTCCCGTAATTTATGGAAGCATTTTCTGGGACCAAAGTGTGCATAACTGAAGTGTGTGTACCAAATCAATTTATTAAACCACTCATCAGGAATAGAAACTAACCAAACAGAGTTGTCGACCGATTTTCGTCTAAAAAGAATATCATTGCGAACTAGATAATACTGTCTAATCGCTACGCTTTCCTTTTTCCTCCACTTCTCCTTAATGTCCTTCCAGATTGGATCCTTATTTTGCTCCTTAGCGACGTCCTGGAGCGAAGACGAAATAAAATTCTCAAACGCAACACCTTGAATATACATCAAACAATAATTGTTCTCTTTGCAGTCCTCTTCAGCACTTTGTTTCAAACCTATAGGTGCATGTGATAAAGCATCAGCAATAATATTTGAAGAACCCTGTATGCAAACAATACTAAAATCAAATTCCTGTAGATACAACGCCCATCGTGACAATCTGCCATGAGTTAATTTTGTTGACATATGAAATTCCTGAGCTCGATGATTGGTGTAAACCTTAGTATGTCTCCCATACAAAAATATGCGAAATTTTGTGAAAGCCCAAACAACAGCCAAGGCTTCAAGTTCCGTAATCGAATAATTCTTTTCTGATTTAGAGAGAACACGACTTCCAAATGCAACAGTCTTCTGTACTACAACGCCGTTTTCTTCTATCTCTTGAAATAAATGTGCCCCTAGGCCTTTGTATGATGAGTCCGTCGCCAAACAAAAATCTTTAGCAGCAACTAAAGCATCACGAAGTTGTTCAAATTCTGACTGAGCTTCCTCATCCCAACACCAATTAGATTTCTTTCCAGATAGTTCACATAAACGAGGTGTGGCCAAATTGTCCAATCTAACAAAGCGTCTAAGAAAATTACAGACACCAAGGAAACTACATACATCACGTTTTGTGGTAGCAACAGCATAATTACGAATAGCGTCTAGTTTTTCTGGATCAGGAAGAATACCTTCTGTAGAAATAATGTGAGCGAGAAATTTCACCTGAGAACGACCAAATTCAGATTTTTCTGAGTTCACTGTAATGCCAACTCTTGCAAAGATACGTAATAATGAATTCAAAATTTTGTTGTCCTCACTCCAAGAATTAGCAATAAGAATATCGGCAACATATGAAGTAATATTGTCACGAAGATAAACAGGTAAAATTTTGTTTAAACTACGAATGAATGCTGCTGAAGATACAGTAAGTCCAAACGGTAATTTCCGAAATCACCTTTGGGTAAAATAGTCATATCCGGTTATTCTTTAACGACTCTCTAGATAGATTGACAGTTGAAGAGTTATTCTGATATATACAAAGGATAGTAAAAGAGTAGGCAGCGGTGTAGAAAACTACAAGGGAAATAGCACCACTACAGCTCGGGGCCCTGTGCGCGCTACGGCACATATTCACTTAGTGTAGTGAATCCCCTGAGGACTTTAATAGCCGCACATAATTTCCAGTTTGTGACTTAGTGGCCAATTTGGTGGAAGTGCGTACATAAATTGATCTAACCATGAACATGGATGTATGTCGTTCTTAGAATTGCGAAAGATCTTAAATTTCCGAACAGTTAAGAAGTGTTTATAAAGTTTTCGCCTCGTGGCGACAAAGACCTACCGCGTCTGTCCCAGTCCGAATGTCGATTATTGTCAAGTTCGCGCGCCTGGCGCTCTCTTGTTGCATCTCGGAAATGAAACAAATTATTTTCTTGAAACCCCTCTGCTATCTGTGATTCTAAATTTCTTTTGCTGTCTTTTCCTACGATTTCGCCTTCAATTTGTTCGACTTGCTTTCGTAATGCCTCAACTTCCCTTTTAACGCGTTCATTAAATTTTCCCTGATTTTCAACATGTTTATTTATGTTCTGATACTCTTCAGTTTCTGCAAATGATAATGGAGCTGTATCATCCAAATCTCTGTCCCCATTTAACCCGAGACTTGTCAATTTATCTGAAATCTCCTCAACTCTTTCCGATAAGTCACCTATTTTTTCTTTCTGTTTATTTACGTCTTCCGTAAGTGTCGCGACTCGGGTTTCAGTATTAACACATTTAGTAGTTAATTGTTCATACTGTTGTGTTAGGTTATTTATTCTGTCATTTGGTACGGATTCCTCGATTCTTTCAAATATTTCTTTCTTATCGTGTGCACATTGTAAATTTAACTCTGAAAATTTTTGTACTATCACGCGATCTCTTTCTTCCTGTTCTCTATCCTGTTCCTTTTGTCTGATTTCTATTGAAATTAATCTATTATTGTGAGCATTCAAAATCGGTTGTACTTCTTCTCTAATTTCCTTCTTTAATTCATCTTTCATATTTTTGAAACATGTCCCTATCCGTGAATCTAACCGTGTTTCCATTGTTTACATCTTTGTTTTAATTGTTCCTATTTGTGAGTCTAACCGTGTTGCCAAAGTTCCCATCTCTGTTTTTAATTCAGATCCTAACTGTGATCCCCGCGAGTCTAACCGTGTTTCCATTGTTCCCATATCAGTTTTAATTGTTCCTATTTGTGATCCCAAATTTAATATTGCACTCATTAACTGCTCCATATTAACTGGTTCGAAATTCTTTTCGCCCCTAACATTTCCCGCAAAACTAACTTCCTTCGGCATAGCCATAAAGCTATCTGTGTTCGATGCTATTCCAGAGTCTTCTGTCGTTAATCTCGTATTCTGAAAATTTTTTGATTGTGAAAAATTTTGAATTGGTTCCGGACTATTTTCCCGACTTATTAAATTGTTTTCAACTTCATTATTCATCATCCTGTTCTCCTGTGTAGGCGAGTTCGCCATGTTAACAATTTCGTTATTCTCACTATTCATCATTTTTGCCTTTTTCATCGATCGCGTAATCATTTACAAAACATGCAAAACTCGTCACTATATGAAAAACAAACACAATATCACACTTTATCACCAACAATACCATTCACACAAAGTACTTCCCTCAAACACGATTAACGAACAATTGAAATCTTCATAATTGCACAAAATTGTCAAACCCGTATACAAGACAACAAAAATTAAATTCTGCAAAAAATACCATTAGAAGAATGAAAATTGCCAAATTTAAACATGCAATATAGACTACAATTACTAAACTAAAAATTACTACAACAATACTACTGTCTTCTATTTTTACAATCAGAAGAATTCCAAGGAACGATCCGAAGCAGCGGTCGCCACGTGCATGAGGGCTTAATTATATAAATGAAAATAATTTTTACTTTTCGTAGCTGTATGTTCGATTACGAAGTCTCGTAAACGGTTAGCCCTGACTAGTTTTAGTACGCAATCTGACTGCATAGAATAACAACAAAGAATGAAAGAAAATTTCCGTTAACACAATTAATTAATTAAGTCCCCAGCAACTATAAAACCTACGAAACCAAAACACAAGTGTAATTGTTCTGTGTGTGGAAGTGTGATTCAACGTACACATCTGGCACGGTTCTTCTTCAATAAGACAAGAAATTTTAAATACCATTTATACTGAAGTAATTAAAAAAAATAGAAATACTATATTGCGCAAGAAAACCAGAATTACACTCTAATACAAGAACACAAGCCAGACGCTTTGTTGACTGAACCTGTAATGACGCATTATTTAAGACATTGAAATAATAAAAAGAAAAGGGATTTTTTTTACCTTCATATATATTGACGAAAAGCACTCTGATCTTTACAATATCTCCATTCGAACAACATCTGCTGTCTAGCCCATCAAACAACTGCATACAACATGGCCACAAATAGCACAGCTATCAATATCCTCTCAGCAAGATCTGCACAAGCACTCACTACGACGACATCTCAACAACGACTTGACTCCTACTACTTCTCAACAAGCACTCACTACTGCCACATCTCGACAAGCACTGCCAGTGGAGGCGGCGGAATAAAACTCTTTGGCGCAATCTCTGGCGCTGTGGCTCAGTGTAGCCACCTTTCACAGTTCAAGAAAGGATGTGCCCTGAGACTGATTAATTTTTGGTCCAGAGAGTCTTAGTAAACACGTTGTTCAGCAAAACATTTTCTTTTTCCTTTCTTTTTCAGTCATCAGTCTTCCGAGTGATTTGGCGCGGTATGCCGCGAATTCCTCTCCTGTGCCAATTTTTTCATCTGAGAGCAGCACTGGAAACCTACGTCCTAAGTTATTTACTGGTTGTATTCCAGTCTCTGTCTTCCTTTACGGCTTTTACACTCTACAGCATCCTCTACTACCACCGAGGTTATTCCCCGATGTCTTATACATGTGGCCTATAACTGAAATGCATAGGAGTGATCCTCGGAGAACATGGTGGCCACAGGACTGGTTCACCCTCGCAATCCAACGACTGGGGGAAACATCGTCTAAGTGTCATCTGACATCAACAGCGAAGTGTGGTGGGGTCCGATCATGCTGGAACCATAATCGTTGTCTGATGACCGGCAGTACATTCTCCAACATTTGCAGTAGTACCTCCCAGTGAAACGGCTATTTCCTCCGCCGAGCGTGTTAGACAGAAGATACTGTTCAGTTAAACGGTAGCGAAGAACAGCAACCCACAATTTTGTGGTAAATCACTGTTGATGGTGGAACAAGTGGGTTCCATTAAGATCCTCCAAATACCTGACGTGACTATTGTGGCTACTGAAAACACCTTCCCTTGCGATGCCAGCCACGCCAGTAAACAAAACACAACTTTGGCAAGTGAGGGATGCTTACAAGTTAGTGTACATACCATCGGCAGATTTCCACGTGCTAGGGCATGCCACCAGCTGACGGGTCATGTACCGCTGATACATGGATGGATGACCATCTCGTGCAGGACTTAATACACATTGGCGCTGGCGGTGTTTAGTTCCCTGGCTATGAAGTGTGCACTGGTGTTGACGTTGTCCTCCTGTCGATGTCGCTGTAATACGGCTTTCTCGAACAGAACAGCTGGCACACTGAGAGGTCCACCAGTTTTCCGCCGTTACGACCAAGGGATTGTGTTTCAAAAAGACGGCTGTGCGACTTGATTTACTAAACACCTCCGTAGAAATCGTTCAGCCTGAAATGAGTTAGAACATCGTATCTGACCGTGAACATATTTAGTGATATTAATACAGCCGCAGAGAACTTTTCATATTTCAGAGTCTGTGTAATTCCATACAATAAAACTCTCAGCTTCAACATCTGCCAAATTTACAGTAAAACGTACTAATAGTAAGCCTTCGCGACTGTCAAAGAATACCAACGAGAAAAAATTATATGTGAAATATTGTTTCCATGTGGATCTGATCATGCTGGAAATAAAGATACCACAATAAATACAAATCTGTTGAATGCTCATACGTTGACATACTACAGTAAGGTATGCACTGAGGTGAGAAAAGTCGTAGGATACCCCCAATATCGTTTCAGACCTCCTTTTGCAGTATGTAGTGCACCAGCTCGATTTGGTATGAGCTCAACATGTCGCTGGAAGTTCACTGCGGAAGTATAGAGCCATGCTGCCTCTATACTTGCCCACAGTTGCAATCTGGACGTCCAAATCATTCGCTCCAATTGTCCAGAATGTTCTTCAAACCGGTGTAACAAAAATTTAATCGTTGTTAGGGAATATGAACTACATGAAAGGCTGCAAATGATCTCCAGATAGCCGAACATAAACATTACATGTTAATGATCTGTTCAGCTGGACCAGAGGACTCAGTCCATTTCGTGTAAACACAGCCCACACCATTACGGAGCAACGACCAGCATGCACAGTGCCTCGTTGACAACTTGGATCCATGGCTTCGTGGGATCTGTGCCATACTCCAACCCTACCATCAGCTCTTTTCATCTGAAATCACGACTCATCTGACTAGACCACGATTATCCAGTCGCCTAGGGCCCAACCAATATTGTCACGAGTCCAAGAGAGACGCTTTAGATGATATCGTGCTGACAGCAAAGACACTCGCGTCGGTCGTCAGCTCTCATAGCCCATTAGCGCCCAACTTCGCCGCACTGTGCTAACGAATACGTTCGACGTACGTCCCACATTGATTTCTGCGGTCATTTCACACAGTGTTGCTTGGATGTTAGTACTGAAAACTCCACGTAAACTACTCTGCTCTCGGTCGTTAAGTGAAGGCCGTCGGCCACTGTCGTGTCCGTGGTGGGAGGTAATGCCAGAAATTTGATACTCTCGGCACACTATTGACATTTGGATCTCGGAATACTGAATTAGCCAACGATTCCCGATGTGGAATGTTCCATGCGTCTAGCTCCAATTACCATTCCACGTTCAAAGTCTGTTAATCCCTGTTGTGCGGACGTAATCACATCATCAGGAATTTTTTCACATCATTCATCTGAGTTAAAATGACAATTCTGGCAATGCACTAGCCTTTTATACCTTGTGTACCCGATACTTACGCCATCTGTATGTGTGTATATCGCTATCCTACGATCTCAGTGTAAACTACAACGGTGACATTTTTAAACGCAGATCGGAGCTACATCTAAGATGTTATGACATAAACAGTACCGTCCGCGCCGAGTTCATCCCAAATGCAAAACATAAATAGTTTCCATCTGGACCACACCTGCTTGCCACATTCAACGCACCCACTCAAAGTTTTGTTGTCTGCAGTAGGTACCCTTTGAATATTGACGAAGGCCGAAAAATGTCTACATCTACAAGGTTACCCTGCAAATCACATTTAAGTGCCTGACGGAGTCTTCATCTAACCACCTTCACAATAGTTCTTTATTATTCCAATCTCGAACAGCGCGCGGAAAAAATGGGCACCTATATCTTTCCGTGCGAGTTCAAATTTCCCTTATTTTATTATGACAATCGTTTCTTCCTATGTAGCTCACCGTCAAAAAAATATTTTCGCATTCGACACTCTCTCCTTTATTTCGCGATAATGTGAGAGGCGTTGCCCTTCTTTGAACTTTCTCGATGTACAACGTGAATCCTGTCAAGCAATAAATAAATAGCAGCTTTGGCGCAAAGTCTTAAAACTTTTTCTTCAATATTTGAGAATTCCGAGACGCAACGTATTGAAAATCTTTACATTAACTTGGGGTTTTCCCGTGGTTACTTTTACTAATCCGCGTCTAGCGCAACGTAAAATCAACGAAAGATATCATTATTTATAATTAATCGATTGAACATGATAGTAATTAACTCTTTAATGTTAACACAGACCACGTGGAAGTGAAACAGAGCATCAGACTAAGAGACTAAAGTTATTTCTGAACTGAAAGCTATGAAGATATGAAATACCTTAACTGTCTATATATTGATTTCATTTACATAATTATTAATTTGACGTTTACAAACCGTAATTTTATTTATCGTAAACGGAAAAAGTAATTACGTAATTCGAAGTGTCTTTTTAGGCAATTGAATAAAAACATTCCAAATAAGACGGCCGTATGCTAGTTGATACCACTAGAGGCTGAACTCTGAATTAACAATGAAAGGCACGGGTCACAATTAGTTACAGCAATAGCCAATGCTTCTCCCTTAGTTACATCATCATCAACATCTGCTTGAATACTGTGCAAGACCCACATAAGTGCTTGGCAGAGGACTCACCGAACCAACTTCAAACTCTCTCTCTACTATTCCACACCCGAATAGCGCGGGGGAAAAAGGAACATTCAAATCTTTCCGTGTGGGCTCTGATTTCTCTTACTTTATTACGATGATAATTACTCTCTTCGTGGGTGGACGTTAGCAAAATATTTCACATTCGTAAAGGAAACATGGTGAGTGAAATTTCGTGAAGAGATCTGGTTGCAACGAAATAATCCTTTGTTTTAATGATTGTCGTTGCAACTTGTCTATCACATTCGCGACACTCTCTCCCCTTTTTCGCGACAATAAAAATTGAGTTGCTCTTCCTTGATCTCTTTCGGTGTCCTTCGTCAATCCTGTCGGGTAAGGATCTCATACCGAGCAGCAGTAGTCCAGAAGAGGACGGACAAGCATAGTGCAAGTAGTTTCATTAGTAAATTTCTAGCATCTTCTAAGCGTTCTGGCAATAAGAGGCAGTCTTGAATCCCTTTCCGCTCATTTATATGTGATTATTCGTAATAGCAATCGCTTGGTATATAATTGAATCGACAACCTTTAAATTCGTGTGATTTATCGTGTAACCGAAATGTAACGGATTACATTTGGTACTCATACGTATCAGCTTACACTCCTTTTTGTTCAGAATCTATTGCCACTTATCGCACCATACAGACATCTTGCCTGCATAATTTTGTAATTGGTTTTGATCTTATGAGCACTTTACTAGAAGGTAAGGCACAGCATCATCTGCAAACAATCTAAGAGTGCTGCTCAGATTGTTTCTTTAATCTTTCATATAGATTAGGAACAGTAGAAAGCCTAAAACACTTGCCTGGGGAACAGCAGATAGCAGTCCTGATTTACTAAAACACTTTGTGGCAATTACTACGCACTGTGGCCTTTCAGACAGGAAATCACGAACCCAGTCATACAACTTAGATGATACTCCACAGGCACGCAGTGTTGTTCGAGGCCTCTTCTGAGGAACCGTATCAAAAGCCTTCTGGAAATACAGAAATATGTAATCAATATCTAATCTCCTGCCGATACCACTCGTTACATCGTATGAGTAAAGAGTCAGTTGTATTTCGCAAGAACGATATTTTCTAAATCCGTGGTTACTATGTTTCGATGGATCGTTTCCTTAACGATTACTCATAATTTTCGAACATAGTATATGTTTCATAATCCTATTGCAAATCAAAATCAGTGATATGGGTTTGTAATTCGAGATATTCCTTCTATTTCGCGGTTCAAAAATATTCCTTCTCTCCCCCCGTTCCTTCCCGCCCCTCGCCACAAATCATTCACATGCTTCTCAAGTACTGCACCAGTGTTGCTACACAGCATGTTCACGAAACGATTTGTTTAAGTTTAAATTTAAAAAATTATTCACATTGGTAACAAGTAACCTGTTGTTTTGCTAACATTGGAGAAAGAAATTTTGTCTTTAATACAGATGCTGTGATGTTTCAGTGGCTTCTTCATCGATATTGAAACATCTATTATCAAACACCTGACCAATATTTTGTAAATATCGATTATCACCGAGCATCCCTAGATCCCACGCAGCACTTGCAAAGCCACGATTGGAAAAGGGAAAGGGAAATAGAAAGAGATAACGAGATTCCATTAATACTCTCGTCCTCTCACCGTAGAGCTTTTTTTTCGGGTTATTCCTGTTACCAACCCCTGTTTTAGAAGGCATGTTAATGTTCCATACTTCATCATGAATCGTTGCTAATCACATTTAATGCTTCACTAACATAGGCCGAAGATGATCATGATAGACACGGTTGTGCAGATTAGGCACTGATAGCGTGCGATAATTACATTCCGCGATATGACGGGTTAAAGATGACACTCTTTACGTATCTGCGCCTTTGTGGAGCAGGTGCCTCGCAGTTTAATGTAAACATGAGGTGGCTCAGTTGAACTGCAGATATGCGCGAGTCTAGACGCATCAGTCCCGGTATATCGGATGAGCAGGAAAAAGAACCCGCTGAAAACTGTGAGTATTGCTCTTAGCTTAGGGCGCTGCACAGTTCGATATACAGTGTGGTTACAACGGAGATGGCGGAAGTATATTAAAGCGACTTACACTGAAAACACGACCGTTTTTTGTGAACTGGGATGTTCATTCATATTTCATGCTTCTTGTGATGGTGTCTGTCTGAAGATGGAAGCTCTTATTTCGAAACGCATTAGTTTTAATAGGATCAGGTTTTAACGCGATTAACATTGTAAGTACGAGTAGGCGAGTTATTCTATTAAACTGGATATTATCTGTCGTTGCTATTATGATACGTTATTTGGCTTTTTTTCTTTATTTGTAGATGTTCGTTTAGCAATAACGTAACCTTATTTTTCTAAATTTTCACGTATGATTTTAGTACTGTGGTTAGGCGTGGTAGTAAAAACTGTCCAGACAGTTTTGTGGTGGGTTTGTGATTAAGGTATCGCAGAGAAAGTATTGGTATCATGCATTGTAAATAAACTTGATGACAGGGTAACACTATATCTACATGGATACTGTGCAAATCATACTTGAGTGCCGGGCAGAGGGTTCATCGAAACACCTTCACAATAACGGTCTATTATTCCAATCTCGAAAAGCGCCCGGAGAAAACGAACACCTATATTTTTCCGTGCGAGCTCTGATTTCCCTTGATTTATTATGATGATCGTTTCTCCCTATGTAGGTCGCCTTCAAGAAAATATTTTCGCATTCGAAGCAGAAAGCTGGTGATTGAAATTTCGTGAGAAGATTCCGCCGCAACGATAAACGTCTTTTTTTGTGATGTCCACCCCAAACCCTGCATGGTGTCAGTCACACTCTCACCGCTAATTCGCGATAATACAAAACGTTCTGGTTTTCGATTAACTTTTTCGATGCACTCCGTTGATACTGTCTGTTGTGTGTCGCGAAAGGTTAGCAATGTATGTGTTGAAAACATCAGAAAATGGTCGAAAGAAAAGGAAAAGAACATGTCTTTCAATAATACAGACCGAGCAAGAAAACATTCTAGTGATTGGTACTTTTCTAGCCCTGGCTTTATTAACTGCAACTAATAAATTAAAAACCAAATTGGAGATAAAAAATTCCGGCAACCATTAGGCAAGTGGGTCATCGTCTAGATCTTCCTTTTCCTAAACCACACGAAGTTTTTGAAGAGATTACACAGGATATTTACAGTGACACCAAATTTGACGAAGATCAGCAAGTTCATGACGAGTTACATTGTACGTTGGACACTTTAGATCAAAATCTGTTTACACAAATCGAGTGAAATGATTTGGTCGTAAATGTGGATATAACGAAGGATGCTCAAACAAAAGAACTTGACCGCAGGAGGAACAAATATTTGGCGACGGAACAGTCACATACTGCTTTGAGATAGTAAATACTTTTGGCAGCTTAACTGTGCTGAAGGGAAATACTCAGCTAGTGGCTTCTGGAGTAAGATTTGTGAATTTCTCTTCCCTGAGGCAGGCCTGAGAGGGTGTGGGGAGAGACCTGTCGTGGTGTGAGCTCTTTCACCACCCGTTGGCCTGCCAGTTTGGAGAACTGAGGGCCCACAGAGCTACCGGAGGTCTCCTGCGCATTGCTGGCGTCACGCATACGAACATCCACTTGGCTTTTACAAACACTCAATAACTTTGCCGTTTTCAGTGTGGGAAAATTCCAAATGTAGTAGTCCGCATAACGCGAGCCTATCAGATGGGTCGTCAGCATAGGCGCTGTAGCGTTAGTGTCTGAACAAATGACTGGCGACACAGCAGATACAATGAACCAACCTCTGACCAGTTAATGGGTATACAGCAAGCGATAGCGGAGAGGTTTCGGGGTCGTCATTGTGGAAAAAGCTGTGAAGTCTGCCATCCAAAAAGTGAAACAGTGAGTGGGTTTCACACAGCGGGGGGTGAGAGGGGTGAAAGGAGGGATTGGGGGAAGGTCGAAAAGGCAGAGAGACGGTGTGTTGGCACGTGACAGTAAGGTCGTATCGAGAGACAGAGGCGCCATGTCGCATGCCGCAGCCTGGCGCAGTTTTGCTGAGCGCTCTAAGTGCCACCTAAAAAGGTGTTAGCTCTGCCTTTGCTCATAGCATCTCACAATTTCCGAGGTCAGTTTCGCAACTTGTGTTTTTACTTGTTTGGATCTATGGGCCTCTTTCAGTTTGCGTTTTCGAGCTGCACTGATTTGGGAAAGCCAAAAGTGACTCCATAACTGTATTCTGTTCCATTGGTGGTATCCATCACACGTTAGCAGGATAGTCTATCCCAAGCGAGTTCCATTCAAGCAATCGTTTATTGTACCTTTGTACCTTTGACGTGCATTCCACTGTGGAAAACAAATTAGACATTTTCTGAGATAACTTGTCTTTCGTCGAATTTCAAATAAGCGGTCGTTTTCATATTAATTATGACAAAACATTTGTCTAATTGTGAAAAAAATTTGCGAAAATAAATAAGATTGAAAGTACTGATTTGTTTCCCATTTTCTGTCCTAAAACATCTCAGATTAAGTGATCCAGATAAAATAATACGTAGACCGATTTCTTCCGCAACATTGAATTGTGCTCTCACTGTGATGGTACTCCTTTGTAAAGTGCCCATATATCCTGCTTTACAAAGGAATGCTGCCACAGTGAGAGCACAATTCAGTTATACAGAAGAAATCGATATATATACACTCCTGGAAATGGAAAAAAGAACACATTGACACCGGTGTGTCAGACCCACCATACTTGCTCCGGACACTGCGAGAGGGCTGTACAAGCAATGAACACACGCACGGCACAGCGGACACACCAGGAACCGCGGTGTTGGCCGTCGAATGGCGCTAGCTGCGCAGCATTTGTGCACCGCCGCCGTCAGTGTCAGCCAGTTTGCCGTGGCATACGGAGCTCCATCGCAGTCTTTAACACTGGTAGCATGCCGCGACAGCGTGGACGTGAACCGTATGTGCAGTTCACGGACTTTGAGCGAGGGCGTATAGTGGGCATGCGGGAGGCCGGGTGGACGTACCGCCGAATTGCTCAACACGTGGGGCGTGAGGTCTCCACAGTACATCGATGTTGTCGCCAGTGGTCGGCGGAAGGTGCACGTGCCCGTCGACCTGGGACCGGACCGCAGCGACGCACGGATGCACGCCAAGACCGTAGGATCCTACGCAGTGCCGTAGGGGACCGCACCGCCACTTCCCAGCAAATTAGGGACACTGTTGCTCCTGGGGTATCGGCGAGGACCATTCGCAACCGTCTCCATGAAGCTGGGCTACGGTCCCGCACACCGTTAGGCCGTCTTCCGCTCACGCCGCAACATCGTGCAGCCCGCCTCCAGTGGTGTCGCGACAGGCGTGAATGGAGGGACGAATGGAAACGTGTCGTCTTCAGCGATGAGAGTCGCTTCTGCCTTGGTGCCAATGATGGTCGTATGCGTGTTTGGCGCCGTGCAGGTGAGCGCCACAATCAGGACTGCATACGACCGAGGCACACAGGGCCAACACCCGGCATCATGGTGTGGGGAGCGATCTCCTACACTGGCCGTACACCACTGGTGATCGTCGAGGGGACACTGAATAGTGCACGGTACATCCAAACCGTCATCGAACCCATCGTTCTACCATTCCTAGACCGGCAAGGGAACTTGCTGTTCCAACAGGACAATGCACGTCCGCATGTATCCCGTGCCACCCAACGTGCTCTAGAAGGTGTAAGTCAACTACCCTGGCCAGCAAGATCTCCGGATCTGTCCCCCATTGAGCATGTTTGGGACTGGATGAAGCGTCGTCTCACGCGGTCTGCACGTCCAGCACGAACGCTGGTCCAACTGAGGCGCCAGGTGGAAATGGCATGGCAAGCCGTTCCACAGGACTACATCCAGCATCTCTACGGTCGTCTCCATGGGAGAATAGCAGCCTGCATTGCTGCGAAAGGTGGATATACACTGTGCTAGTGCCGACATTGTGCATGCTCTGTTGCCTGTGTCTATGTGCCTGTGGTTCTGTCAGTGTGATCATGTGATGTATCTGACCCCAGGAATGTGTCAATAAAGTTTCCCCTTCCTGGGACAATGAATTCACGGTGTTCTTATTTCAATTTCCAGGAGTGTATATATATATATATATATATATATATATATATATATATATATATATATATGTGTGTGTGTGTGTGTGTGTGTGTGTGTTTGTGGCAGGGAAGTTCATTAATTTGCATGACAAATGATTAATAAGAATTGCTCTCATATGCATTCAACACAGGTTTGGAATCAAAGAGAATTTTCGACTGCTGCAATCAGGAGTTTGCTGGGTTAAAGTAATATAAGGCATACACCAGTTTGCATAACGTTCATCTTGAGCACGTTAGTGTGGGAGGCACAAAGCACTCTCCAGTGCCTCAACACACACCAACACAGTACGCACACCCTTTATACAGGGTGTCCAGAAAAGGGCTCCCTGATTTCAAAATTAAATATCTCGAAAACAAAGATCGATAGAGGAATAAAGTAAACGGTATGTTTATTCTGAAAGCTGTAAGAAGTTTATACAGCAGTTTGAAATAATAGTTACAAAAGCTGCTAACAGATGGCGCTGTACGCTGTACAGCTCATATCAGCATACATAAGTGAAGTAATCGTATGAAAACAATCTTTACAAACAATCACATCACAATGTTTTCAAAATGTTCACCATTGGCACTACAGAGGTGGCGCAAACGAAGAATGAAATTCGCCATCACATTTCCTAGTGTCTCAACCGAAATGGATTCACATGCCACAGAGATCGCCGTTTCAAGCTCGTCCAGTGTGGCGGGATGCTTCGGGTAGACCATGTCTTTCACTGTGCCCCACAAAAAAAAAGTCACAGGGAGTCAAATCCGGCGAATATGGAGGCCAATCCATGCCTGCACCAGTAAATTTGGGATATTCCAAAGCAATGACTCGATTCCCGAAGTATTCCTCAAGAAAGCGAAACACTTGTTCGGTCCGATGTGGTCGGGCTCCATCTTGCATAAACCATTCAGTACCTGGTCGATCCTCTAACGCTTGTTGTGTGGCGACAAATTGTTCCAAAATTGCAACGTAACGTGCACCAGTGACCGTTTCTCAATTGAAAAAAGGGCCAATAATGCCTCTGCTGCATACTGCAGCTCACACAGTAACTTTAGGAGAATACAGGGGTTTCGCTTCACACCAATATGACTTTACGGAACCCCAAAATCGCCAGTTCTGCTTATTCACGTATCCATTCAGGTGTAAGTGTGCTTCATCTGTAAACCAGGTGCAGCCAACTTCAAATCCTTCACTATCAATCATTGTGAGAATCTGATTAGCAAAGACAACCCTTTGTTGCACAGCTCGTACGGGTATGGCCTGGTGCGTTTGAAGTTTGAATGGAAACATGTGTAGGCTCTTTCTCAGTATTTTCTGCGTGCTGGAACGCTTCAAACCAGTCTCAGATGCAATTTTACGGACGGATGACATTGGATTTCGCTGAATAATTCCAGAAACTGTGGCGATATTTTCAGGCGTAACTGCGGTTTGCTTGCAGCCAACATGCCCCACTAGATCATCAGTTACGCTGCCTGTTCGTTGAAATTTTGCGATGAGCGTACGAATGGTTTTCGCATCGGGTCCTCTTGGAACATTAAATCGTGCTTGAAAACTTTGCCTTGTTGCCGTAGGACTCTCTTCTAACCTAGAACCAGAAAAACGCATTGTTCAATGGAGTACATGGTTTTAATCTCTTCCTTCGGTACGCTAACCTCCTTTCACATTTCAATAGTGGAACAGATCGCTCTGGGCTTCGGATCACTATTTATACTAGCCATTACTTATGGCGATTACAGCGCCATCTGATAGCAGCTTTTGTAACTATTATTTCAAACTGCTGTATGAACGTCTTACAGCTTTCACAATAAACATACCGTTTACTGCATTCCTCTATCGATCTTTGTTTTCGAGATATTTAATTTTGAAATCAGGGAGTCCTTTTCTGGACACCCTGTACATAAACATTTCAATCTATGTGAGTAGAAGAAAGACACAATATTACCTTACTGTAGTGAATTGCTTATACACTGAAGAGCCAGAGAAAGCAACACGACGTGGCACCGATTCCACTAATGTCTGAAGTAGTGCTGGAGGTAACTGACACCATCAGTCCTGCAGGGCTGTCCATAAATCCGTAAGAGAGGGTGAAGCTCTCTTCTGAACAGCACATTGCAAGACATTCCAGTTATTCTCAATAATGTTCATGTCTGGGGAGTGTTTAAACTCAGAAGAGTGTTCCTGGAGCCACCCTGCAGCAATTCTGGACGTGTGAAATTGCCCAAGTCCGTTGGAATATACAATCGACATGAATGGATGCAGGTGGTCAGACAGGATGCTTATGTACGTATCACCTGTCTGATTCGTATCTAGACGAATCAGAGGTCCCATATCACTCCAACTGCACACGCACCACACTATTACATGGCCTCCACCAGCTTGAACAGTCCCCTACTGACGCGCAGGGTCCATGGATTAATGACGTTGTCTCCATACCAGTACACGTCCATCCGCTCGATATAATTTGATACGAGACTCGTCAGCCCAGGTAACATGTTTCCAGTCATCAATAATCCAGTGTCGCTGTTGACGGGCCCAGGCGCGGCGTAAAGCTTTGTGTCGTGCAATCGTCAAGGGTACACGAGTCGACCTTCGGCTCCGAAAGCCGATATCGATGATGTTTCCTTGAATGGTTCGCACACTGGTACATGTTAATGGCCCGGCATTGAAATCTGCAGCGATTTGCGGAAGGGTTGCACTTCGTCACGTTGAACGATTGTCTTCAGTCGTCCTTGACCCCGTTCTTGCAGGATCTTTTTTCCGTCCGCAGCGATGTCGGACATTTGATGTTCTACGGGATTCCGGATGTTCACGGTACGCTCGTGAGATTGTCGTACGGGAAAATCCCCACTTCGTAGCTACCTCGGAGATGCTGTGTCTCATCGCTCGAGCGCCGACTATAACACCACGTTCCAACTCACTTAAATCTTGATAAACTGACATTGTAGCAGCAGTAGCCGATCTAACAACTGCGCTAGACACTTGTTGTCTTATATAGGCGTTGCCGAACGCAGTGCCGTGTTCTGCCTGTTTACATATCTCTGTATTTGAATACGTATACCTATAACAGTTTCTTTAGAGCTTCATTGAATATTACTGGTTTCGTGAATGACGTCGGAACTGAAAATGAAAAGGAGAAATGGATACCGCTTGTAGGTTCTAATAAAAGTAGGTGGAAGGCTGTTTTATTACACGATGGCAACACCAGTGCTTCGTTCTCTGTTTACTATTTCGCACATACAAAATAAATTACGGAATCCATGATATAACTGAATGTAAAACGAACTACTCCACTAAAGGTTTAAATATATGAGGCAGTTTTAAAGTATCATGTACGTTTCTTGGCTACAAAATAGTTTTACCGAATACTCCTGTTTCATATGAATAGTAGGATCAAGCGTCCACAGTAGTAGAGCATAAGGCCCACATTGTCCACAATAAACAGGCTTGCAATTAAGTCTTTGAAGCCTGGAGAGAAGAATGTTTTGCTCAATAACGTAGTGTATCCAGAAGGATCTGTTACCTCACTACACATTCAGTTAAGCCTAATGAAAATGTTTATGAAAATGTTACCAAAGATGAAGAATGTTTGAAACACCTGTGAAAGAAGTTTCGTTACCTACGAGACGCGAAATCGAAAGATGGTGTGTCTGTTGGACTTTACATGTTCGATTCCCGCTTCTAATGGAAGTTATTGTGAATGGTAGAGAGGATTGTGTAGCACTCAATGACGTTGTTAGGAAATTCATAAACAGCATAAAGGACTCTATTAAATAACAAAAACTTCTTAATGTTCTGGAAAATTATATTTATTTGAGTATGAAATAGCTTTCGGTTTCGTACACCATCCTTAGGTGTCAACAGAATGTCACAAACATAGATACAATGACGTGTGACCTAGACACTTATTACTTATACTGAGGATGGAAACAATACGAAAACAATGATTTGTAGAGTGTTTGCATAGGAAGGTGTTATATTTTTGTTGTGTTTACTTTTTTAGTTAATGTAACTATTCCTGCATAACAAAAATGTACTACTTTTCTGTGTAAACACTCTAAATTCCATCATTTTTCTATAATTTCGGTTTGATATATAAATTATAACTGTGTAAGTTGCAGGTCGTTTCATCTACGTTTACGACACTCTGTTGTCACCTGAGGATGGCCTAATAAGCAGAAAGTTCGTGACCAAATAAATATAATTTTACGGCATTTTAGGAAATGCTTTCTGTTTAATACAGTTATAATGTGTACGCGAACTACCTGCTTGTAAGGCGTATGGACAGAATACATTAAAAGTCTTTATTGAAAACAGTAATTTCTGTGCCTTGCATTCTGGTGCTGTGGAAAGCGTTCGCAGCCCAGCCACCCCCTGAGGATAAGGTGGTGGCCTGTTGTTGTTCACACGATCGGGCCTGCTGATCGGGGAACGCCTTAAATGGACTTCGTTCACAATACCTGGCCAATAAGGCTGTGTGAAGGCATCACATGGTTCTCCAGATGCGGGCAGCTAAGGGATGAGGCATTAACGTTTCGCTCTCTTAGATGCTGGCTTCCGATCTGCTAATACGAACCTCTCCTGCATTCCCATGCTATCTTGGGGACTTACGCCTCCCAAACAGTTGGTTCCTTTCTCAGGTACCCCAGTTGTATCCCTTGATCATGAATCAAATCCTTCCGGGGTTTTTACCTAAATTCTCTGGTCATTCCGGACGCTCACGCCTCAACGCACACATGTTCCGCCAAGCACTGACGAAAAGTTCAATCAAGTTTAAAAAGGAGCCACATCACATTTCTGTTGTAGCTAACGTGTTGGTAAAGTTCAACAAGTGAGACTGTTTCATATACCTCATTACTCACTTTCTGAACAATTACAATGATTTTTGGCCTGAAAATGTGAGTTATGTAGCTGGGAAAAACGTCGAGCGAATTCATCAAGGAATCAACGCTGGAAAGACGTGTTTGGGGCCTCTGAAATACTGATATGATGGTCGACGTAGAATGTAAATAAGCACACAGGTCGAAGCATTGGTCAGCGCCAAGAGACATGATGCTTGCACCTCCTGCACAGCATCTGACCTTGACAATGGCGTCATTCAGCAAGAAAGAAGAGTCCACAAGTATTTTCAGGTGTGCCACATCAATATGAAGCGCATCTTCGATTATTAGATCACATAGAGCTACCAAATAGAGACGGCGTTGATCGCTATGTTTCAGCTGCTGTTCCAAACAGTCTCGATTATTTTCTGCGGGACTAAAATCGGTTGATTTAACGCACCAGTCGAAGTGCTCCAGGGTGCCTGTGTGTTTTTCAAACGAGGAACGTATACGATAGCCCTATAAATTAGGGTGTTGCGCCCTCTTGGAACAGGATAGTGTCCATAGCATACTCTAGTTCATAAAGACATGTAAGATAGGGCGCTACTTCGTCACCGAAAATGATGAAATAAACGTCCTAGTTTATGTTCATGGAAGCCGGAATGAGTGTGTCCAAGGTATGGTACGAAAAAACATTCTCAAAAAGTCACAGGATCAAGTCTGGCCTCAACTACACCCGCCACACAATTTAAGATAAACCCTCGCCATCAGCGCAGTAACCCAGCCTCCAGAAATCCAAACTATCCCTCCAGCTCCATCGCCATCAGTTCACCTCCTAGTGCAACCAGTAGCTCCCGAAAAGTCAACGCTACCTAAATTCATGCAATAATTATAGGCCAAACGACCCGCAGCTTCTGCCCCTATGACTTTTCCCTTACCATTTGCGATTGTCATATCCGGTAAAACTAAATCAGTAAAATACCTCAGACTCATTTGATCGCCGACTAACATGGAAGCCCCATCTACTAATCGTTCAACAGAAAGCCCGCAGTAGACTAAAATAAAGCCCGCAGTAGACTAAAATTACTGAAACTACTAACCAACCGAACTTGAGGATTGCACCCTTTGACAATCCCCCACACCTATTAGTCCTTGATCCGACTCGTCCTCTGCCATTTAAGTGGCTTAGACTTCCGCCCCCCACTCCTTGTATCAGGTCCTGCTGATCGCGAACGCCATGCACTCCGCCTGGCCTTTCGGAACCGCTTGCCCTTCCCCACCCGCATTCTCTACCAATTTATAAAATTCCCCTCCCTGCTCGCTCATTCTGAACACTTCCAAATATCCTACGGTACCTCTAAAAAAATGCCTACTGTTTTTCCCCCTGCTCACTGATCCTGGTATTCTGCCGCACCTCTACCACCATATTCCCCCAACACTGTAACTCCACACACTTTACTTCCCCTCCCAACGAAACTTTAACCGCCTTCCCTTACCCGACTATGAAATCCGCCATGATATACCCTCGTTTTATCTGATCTACGAGATCCCTACCACGCTCCATTTGTGAGGGCTCCCTTCCCCCTCCACTTCTGTCCACTAACATACTAAGTCTTGGTTTGGACCCACACCCCTCTCCACTCGTCCCAAATCATTCTTCCAAACATCCATGGTCCGCAGCTCTTGGTCTCGCAGTCGGGTTCTCGCTTCCCGAGCACGGGGTCCCAGTTTCGATTCCTGGCGGAGTCAGGGATTTTCACCTGCCTCGAGATGACTGTGTCTTTGTCTCATCATTTCATCATCATTCATGAAAGTGGCGAGTTTGGACTGCACAAAGTTGGAAATTCGTGCAGGCGCTGATAACCACGCAGTTGAGCGCCCCACAAACCAAGCATCCTCATCATCTCAAACATCCACGCACAGAGACACCCCCCTAACCACTGCCCTAAATGCTACATTCCCATTATACCCCTATCCCTAGCATTCTACATCCACTCATCACTTCACGCATCTATGCATCTATTTTAATCAGTAAGACATCGGCCTTTACCTTTCAACTTAGGCAGCTGTCTATCTCTTTTATATATCTGCGTGCTGCACTCATTTTCGATTCATCAGCATCTATGTTTTAATTAATCAACAAGTCGTCTTTCAATTGTGTAAAACATTCATTTTTGTCAACCGTCATGTTCACTCTTTATATTTAGTTTAAAAATTTTCACTCTCATGTGCCTGAGGAATAGCGAATTGTATCCGCTAACAGCCCCCTCCCCCCTCGTACAGGGCGAGGGGGGACGAAATAATCATAAAGAAAAAAATCAGTGCACTCGATGATCGCATCGTCCGAAAAGAACAAAAACTGCAGGACGACAGTTTACACATTTCTGCTACTGTACAGTTTCAAATGCTTCAGATTGCTCTGAGCACTATGAGACTTAACTTCTGAGGTCATCAGTCCCCTAGAACTTATAACTACCTAAACCTAAATAACATAAGGACGTCACACACATCCATGCCCGAGGCAGGATTCGAACCTGCAACCGTAGTGGTCGCGCGGTTCCAGACTGAAGCGCCTAGAACCGCTCGGCCACCTCGGCCGGCTTGCACAATTTCTGTATTATTCAGTCATTTGAAGACGAGCAACTTTACATGTCATTGTCAGCAGTAATCTTTTTCGAGGTACTCGACTGTAAATGTCCGTAGCTTGTCGTACCTTTCGTAACATTCGCTCGAAAGTAATTGAGACGATGCTGTTTTCACTGACGGCATCAATTATCCCTGTCGGGTTCGAAAAAAGCGTGATATTCGTCTCCAGTACCAGTCATTTAGGATCTTTTTAGCGACCACTGTTGTTACACCGTGTTACATGTCTGAGAGTGGTACATGGTTCCTTGTAGACACGTTCGACAGTCTGCGTCGATACACTATCAAATCGGGCACCATAATTCACGTGGCTGTCGTGGGCACGTCCAGACTACGCCTGTTGATAAAATACCGATATATCGATATTCAATAAAAATATCGATAAAAGTATTGGCAATACTCTTCCGCGGTATATCTCGAGGGCCGAAATAATATTTATTTTAAATATCGATAAATCTTATCCCACATATTTTTAAAAATGTCAGCAGTCCTAATCTAGACACGACAGCTCCCTTTTACCAGTCTGTCACGTCTCAATGCTGACCCAGCTTCTTGAAATGATCCCATACACTAGACTAACACATACACACCATCTCACCGCCATGACTTACGCCAGCGTTAGAGGCTCGCATGAGGGTCTGGAACAAGTTCTACGCCAACTACAATGATCCAAAGCGGCTAACGTGCATGTTTACGGGGTCGCTAATATTATGTCCGTTGAGATTATAAGTCAATGCACCCACATATCCTACGTAATGAAGAGTTGTTTTCATGTTTATACTTCAGTCAAACATTTGCTCATACTGAGAAATTAAACTGCTATACATTCCAGTCACATGTACTGAGCTAATTTGCCCACCAAGGACAACGTTATGGTCAGGAATGCCTCACTGAAGTGTGATAGGACCGCTATTGTTTTCTGTATACATAAATGCTTTGGCGGAGAAGCTGGGCAGTAATCTGCGGTTGTTTGCTGATAACGTTGTGGTGTGGGGGAAATTGCCGAAGATGCGCTAGAGAAGATAAAATTCTTTGCCAAGATCGCTGACAATAACTGAATTTAGGAATCATGTTACCATCTTCAGATCTCGACAGGCAGATTATTGCAAAAGTCTTAAAACAGCAGCACAGTAACATGTCTGTTGAAATCTGACGGTGGTACCACTGACTACCGAAAACAGTTATCGGGAATTAATGTTACTGTTAGCGATCCCGGAAAAGAAGTTTGTCTCCTCCAATATGTTATGTTGGTCTTAAGTTCGTAGCGTTTCTTTTTCGCATATTGGAATTCCTGTTGCTGAAAGTTTCTTTATCGATCGCCAGTTTTTATTAGTAGTTCGCTGTTGCTGTTTGAGTTTACATATTGTCATTTTGTCGTCTGAAGATAATGAATGGCGCTGTGGAGCTGTGAACGCTAGAAAATGGAGTTCCAATTGGGCAAAATGGGAATGTTTCTGACATATTTTTCTGTTTGAGTTCAGTAGAAGGGTGACTGCAGAGGACTCAACCAGAAACATCTGCGCCGTGTATGGTGACAATGCCATTGGACAGAGGAAGGCAAGAAAATGGTTTTCTCGTCTGATGGAGGATCGTTTGACATTAGTGACTTGACGTTCAGGAAGACCTTCGCCGTTTGATGACGACCGTTTAAAGGCATCAATCCAAGTCAGTGTACTCGAGAACTGGCAAATGTGAAGAACTAATCATTCCAACATCGTGCGACGTTAGCCTTCAATGGGACAGGTTCAAAAATCGGGTGTAAGTGTACCACATGCTCTAACCCAAAATCACAAATACCGGCGGGTGGCCATGGCTGAATCTCTGCCTGCTCGTCATCAGTTGTCTCGTGAACAACGCCGACTATTCCTATTCAGTGTCGTTACTGGTGACCAGGAATGGTGTCTTGATGTTAACATAAGGACAAGAAAGGAATGGTTGAACCCAAACATAGAATCAGATCCCCGAACAAAGACCTGCGCGCATTCAACAAAAGATGTGATACATCTGGTGGAACAGCGACGGGTGTGGTGAACTACGAATTGCTTCGCAGAGGTGTAACCAACACTGCTGACATTTATTGTCAACAACCGAGACGTCTTGCAGACGCAGTCCAACAACAACAACAACCAGGAAGACTGGGTTAAGTGATGCTACTCCATGATGACGCTCGCCCGCTTTCTGCTTGACAGACAAAACAAGCACTATACAGGAGTTGGGTTAATAACTCATTCCATCTCCACCTTATTCACCTGATCTTACACCCTCAGATTTTCACCTTTTCTGCTCTCTAACGAACAACCTTGAAACAACTTCCTTTTTAAATGAAAACGCGCTCCGAACGTGGCGGGTTCTTCGCGCCAAAACCATGTGATTTCTACAGTCGCGGAATCGGAAAACTGTCCCAGCGTTGGTTGACTGTTATAAATAGTGAAGGAGAATATATCATTAATGATTAAGTACTCCGTTATGTGTATGTGCTGTATTTATGAAACTTACGATAAAATGCCACGAATGTAAGCAACAACCCAAATTATTACCGATAGCCACTTACTTCTCAAAATACATAAAGTGTAATCGTTGAGGTACTGCAGGATGATACAAGATGACTTAGACAAAATTTATAGTTGGCGACATGAATGGCAGCTGGCTCTAAATGTAGAAAAATGTTATTTATTGCGGATGAGTAGGAAAAATAAATCCTTCAATATTAGGATACAGCATTATTAGTGCCCTGCCTGACACAGTCACGTCGTTAAAATATTTGAGCTTAACGTTGTAACGCGATTGAAATGGTACGATTATGTGAGTATTGTGGTAGGGAAGGTGATGGCTGACTTCCATTTGTTTGATAACGTTCTTCATGTGTAAAGGAGACCGCATGTAAGAAGCTAGTACTGAGTACTGCTCGACTGGTTAGGATCCTCACAGGTCGGATTAAAGGAAGATATCGAAGCAATTCAAGGGCGAGCAGCTATATTTGTTACCGGTATGTTCGAACAACACGCAAGTGCTACAGAGATGCTTCGTGACATCAAATGAGAATCCCTGAAGAGAAGGCACTGGAATATAAGAGACAAGAAATTACTTCTCATTACGGAGGCATGCAGAGAATCTCTTTCCCTCGCTCTGTTTTTGGGTAGAACATGATACACTCCGTCACGCACTATATCGTGGCTTGCGGAGTATGTATCTAGATCAAGACGTAGTTTATCATGAAGTCACATTGAGGCAGTTCTGTACATGATAGGAAAAAAATCTGGTACATATTTATTAAGTGTCTAAAAACCTTTGTTTGATGCCACTAGTGTAAGCTGCGGTTACATTGGTCCTTTGCGCGTAAATTTTACCAAAGTCCAGAACATGTTTTAATTTTTTCCCCGCTACTGTTATATCATTAGCATGGAGTCATAAGGCAGTACGCAATTACAGTATTTGGAGAATCATCTAGAAGGTTGTGAGTTCCAGAAGTAATACTGTGTTGACAGCATAAAACTCAATGTTGATCATAAATATTGTAACAGCTATTGCACTTCAGTATCTTGTGTCTATAAGGATCACATCAGTTAAGCTAAAAAAGTGTTGCGAGTAATTTTGCATTCTTGTAGTATTAGGTTTTAAGGTGAGAAACTGTCATTTGTGTTAAATTCGTTTTAGGTAATATATCTAAGACTTCTGGGAAATGATGCACGTTTTTGCAAAATATGTGGTTATTTTAATCCTGGCCAAAGTAAACCCAAATGTAAAATAAAATGGAGCTAGAGTCTGGAGGTGATTCTGAAAGTTTGTCTCATGTGCAAGATGATGTTCAACACCACAAAATGTTGAAAGATAAATTTGTAGCTGAGCAATATGCTACAGTTCTATATGTCAAGGAATATTATTCTGGAATTTGGACTCATGTGAGTGATGAGGATGCCAAAGTGAAGTGTATGGGAAAGACAAAGTGTTACTGCAAAGGGCCAAAACAAAAACATAAATATTTTATCCTTGGGAAGTTTGATAAGAATCATCACTCAGACGGAACTAACAAAAAGTGGCTGTTGAAACTACCAGAGCTTAAGTAATTTGTGTAAGGCTCGTATACGTACTGTACAGTATCCTCAACATGTGATACATTCTCTTTGCAATTAATTACCGTAGTGTAAAAGATAACTTGAAAATTAACTACTGAATCAATGAAATATACTACAGTTGTATATTTACTTTGTCACTATGTGAATAAAGTTCAATTTTCCCTCTCCTTACCTCCAAAATGTATTGTTTTATTTGTTCCTCATGTTCATTAAGTGTACTTTGTCGAAACATCGTATTACCATTTTTATGAGGAGGTGACTGGGTATGTCAAAGAAGCCCCGAGTGTGGTTAACATTGCTTTTTTTATGATAACCACAGTAAAGATTTCGTGTTTAATGTTTAATAACATAATCTTTGGTGATACTGTATTCTGTTCTGTTCTATTCTATTTGGAATTTTCTCTCTGCCGCTATCCTTTGTTTTCTTGTAAGATACAAAAAGACAGGAAAAACTCGGCCAAAGTAACCCCTGTTTACGGTACCTAACGAAAACTGATCAAAAGATATCTTTCGTTGATCTGTACAGGTATCATGACGAATGATCATTACTGAATAGCTTTAATGGAACGACACAAAAGGGGACATTTGCGTAAATGGCATTTAAGAACGCAGTTGCAATAAATTCTAATGAAGGTGCAACTAGAATTTGATGGAATAACAAGCGACAGACATTATATTGGTTTATAAATCTTAATTTTACGATACTAGTTGGCTTCACGAGCCACGTCGCAATAAACTGATGACGGTTGAAGTTCTTTTGCCTGTAGTAGCAACCAAGTGTGGAAGCCTTGGAATGATACCAATGTATATTCGTTCGCAATAAGTATCCACGTGTGTTACTTTTTTACTTCTTGTGGGGCTAAAACTGCCAACGCTTTTATTTTGCTGTTCGCACATTGCAGGTCATGGCATACGTCATGCAGCACTCTTTGCAACACCCTCCACAAAGTTGACTCAGAGCTTCCGCTTAAGCGACGGTGTAGAAAGTCTTTTTTTACCGAGTGGTAGACCAGAGATTTGGCTATCATTTGTCGTTTTAATTTTTTATTTGTTACATTCAGTAACACCAGCGCTAGAAAAGTAACAATCAGCATAATGGTGCCTTAGCTCGGTCTGTTTTATTGAACTGCATGTCTTTCTTTCGTTTCTTTTGACTACTTTCTGACGTCTTCAACACAAACAGTAGTTTTACAACACTATGGAAAGAACTTGAGAAATGTGTGCTTCAGCAGAAGTTCAGATGTTAGTCAAGCCTACAGGTTGCGCTGTTGTTATTGTGTCAGGAACGGCGCCTATGCAATGTCCTCAATACGTCGCAAGTGTTTGTCGGATGAATCTGAACGCCGGCAAATTGTTGCTGCTCGTAAGGTGTGTGCTTCCGAACTGTATGGTTCTCAAGAGGCACCTTATCAAAAGTTTGTACCTTATAAAGGGAAAGCGGAACGCACAACGCGCACGAAAGTGCGTACTGATCGATCGTGACAGACGGTCATTCTATTCATCTCAATAATGTGTCCCTCCTGCCGTAATTTACGCACCACGGACTTGATCAGCTCGGAGATTTTGGCTGTACATACCGTCAGCTTTACCCTCTGCACCGCCACTATATCCTCCTTTTCGTCGCCACTAAATAGAATTTTACTAATGGTAAGCTTCCACAGCCTGGTAGAAATGCATACTTCTTTAACTGGAGTGTGGCTGTCACGTAGCCAACTTAGTTTTCGCTACTGACAGGTCTACTATTCGAATTTTTGAATATTACAGGGCATCCGGCTTAAACATACAGTAGTACAAAATGTAAAAACTTGATACGTAATTCAGATTTTTATTGACAGTTTGCTTTTGCAAGTATGATTACTAAATACATTTTCTGTGCTTGGTTGTGGCAGCTGATACGCCATGCGAATCCGCATAACTGCTCTGTTCACGTAAGCGCAGATCAGTAGACATGTGGACACCACAGCAGAGGGTGCCGTGTGTGCTTTCTTTCGGAGACATATTAAAGCTGTGTGCTGTGCCACAACTTCCCCGTAACGCAATATTTCAACAAGATAGTACATAATGCCATTTTGCGAACACTGTGTGAGATTTCTTGGAGTTCGCACATCGCTGGAATGGGAGAGGTAGTTGGTAGTTCGTCGAATGCTCGGCCCCGTGCTGTGCAGTCAACATGCTCACATAGAGGTGGCATAGGTGTGAAAAAAATAAAAAAACTGAGTTACCGTATTTGTATAACCATACCGTCAATAAATATCTCAATTACTTCTAAATTTATTACATTTTATATTATTATATGTTTAACCCTCACATCCCCACACCCTGTACAATAAACTCAATGGTCAGAGCCACTAGTCCTTTTTTTAAAGATTTCTTGAATCCTTCAGCTGCTATTGTCTTTATTTCATGATTTAATGTACGATTGTACAGTTTCGGCCATAGACCATTTTCAAGTATTTTATGGATGATTTTTAGTAGTAGATTATGCCATGTACGTCGTTGCTCCTATGACATCATGTTATGCTCATATAATAAATTTATTTTACGAGCATAACATGATGTCATAGGAGGAACGACGTACATGGCATAATCTACTACTAAAATTCACCCATAAAATACTTGAAAATGGCCGAAACTGTACAATTGTACATGAAAAAAGAGAATCGCAGCTGAAGGCTTCAATAAATCTTTCAAAAAATTCGTCGGAGCTACGGGCCCATCGCATCGAAAATTATGGAACCAATAGTCATTATTTGTTTGTACTGCCATTGTTATGAAGAGGCTACTCGAACCGTGCCGATAGTGTAAGTGACTTTATAGGGATACTGATCGTTCCTATCGTAGTAGTTATTGTTGTCGTCATCAGTCGGAAAACTAGTTCAATGCACCTCTCCCACTGGTGTGTCTTGATCAAATCTTTTCTATCTGAATCTGCTTACTGTATTCAAGCCGGGTCGTCTGCACTTTTCTTACCCCTATACTTCACTTAATTAACACACTACTATTGCTTGATACATCAGGATGTTTCCTCTTAACGTATTTGTCAGTCATTCAAATTGTGCCATGAACTTCTTTTTTCCACGATGTGAAGGAGTAAATCCTCGTTAATTACTCGATCTACCCACCTAATCTTTAACATTCCTGTACAGAGCCGCGTGTCGGAAGCTCGTACTCTTTTGTGGCCTGAATTGATTATCGTCCACGTTACACTTCGGTATAATGCTCCACTCGAAGCTAATAGTTTTACAATAGTTTTTGTCTCACTTAAATTTATATTGGATACTGACAAACGACTCTTTCTCTCGAAAACTTTTCATGATTGCTAGTCAACATTTTACACTATATTATCACAAGCACCCGGATATCTATTAATGTTCATTAAAATGAAATGCGTCCACCCTCCAACTTTATGACGTCCTGTACTCTGCTGAGTACACTTACAAATGAGTTGTCTGAAAGTCTGTGAACGAATAGGGGCCCTTTCTTATTCAGGTCCCGAAACCAGGGAAGGTAGTGATGTTCAACACTGGAGTCTGAAGCAAAGTCGACGTTCTAACTCATCACAAAAGGTGTTTCGTTGGGTTCAGGGGGGGATTCTGGGCAGGCCAGTCCATTTCGGGTACGTCATTGTCCGCAGAAGATTGCTTCACAGATGCTACTTGATGCCAGAGTGCAATGTCATGTTGGTACATTCACCGTCTTCGAAATGTTCCTCTACTGCACGCAGTACGTAGTGCTGTGAAAGGTGCTCATATCCTTCTGCATTTGGTGTTTTCTTAAGCGCAATGACAGAGCCACATCTCAACCACTAAAAAGGTCCCCACATGGAAACACCACCTCCATTGTACTGTTGTCACAACATAACGATGTCAGGTAGCGTCATCCATGCATCCGCCAAACACAAACCCTTACATCGGATTGCCACAGGTTACAGCAAGTTTTACTACTCCAAATCACCAGTTTCCGGTCATCCACTGACCTGCAGCATCGCTCTTTACACCACCATGACCGTCGCTTAGCAGTGACTACAGAAGTGTGGGGCTTGCGATGAGGCGCTCAGTCACTGTACCCGTTCTTTCCAACTTCCTACGCACAGTCACCGCGCTAGATTGACTGCTGGTAGCACTTTGGACCTCACAAGTGATTGCTTCTGCAGATTTCATTCGATTCCTTACGACCCTTCCCCTCCATCCACCATCGCTACCTTCGCAATGCTCTACGGTCACTCTGCATCATGAAGTTGCCTGATTTTGGTTCAGCTGCGGTTGTTCCTTCGCATTTGCACCTCACAATCACGTCATAAAAGTCGACTTCAGTAGCTTTAGAGGAGCTGAAATGTCCCCTATGTCTTTGTTACTCAGGTGACATCCAGTGGCCAGTCGACGTTCGGAGCCACCGATCTCTCCTGATCGACTCATCCTGCCGTTGTTGATTCTCTACTGACAGCATATTACTCCACGACTCGTTGCATTCTGGCTGGTTCGTTCTCGTGACATCTATTGCTGAATTACGCATTACATTGAATTATTTGCATATCCTCTTCACTTCTTCTGGTGTTAGTTACTGCTGTCCGAGTAATACCGCTCATCATGTAGTTTCAGAATCTTACTTCCTAATCTAATTTCCTCAGAATCAACTCGCATAATTCGACTACACTTTATTACCTTTCCTTCATAGTTTTTATATTCTCCTTACAGTCTCCTATCGAGACACTATGTATTCCATTCACCTAAACTCCCAAGTCGTTTGCCGTTTCTAACAGAATTACAATGTCATCGGCAGCCTTAAAGCTTTTATGTGCTCTCTCTTAACTTAAATTCCCTCTCCAAATTTCTCATTAGTCTCCCTTGCATTTTACTCAATTACGTATTTAATAACATAAACAGCTTGTGACACTGTACAACCGAAACATTGAACTGATACAGCTTAAAATAAGAAATCACAACAAAATAAGTTCACAGCACTCTCAGAAGTTTCGATGGTAGATTTGGGCGTCTGTTTCCTACAGCACAGCGTCCGCCATCTGTGAAGGTGGTTCTGTGTTCTTCTGGTGCATCTGCGAGTGATAATGATGACACCTTGATGGCGATCGTACTGTTTCAATAATTTCAGTATCTCTCGCTATAGAATTTTGTATCGTTCAGTAAACATTGCATGTTCTACTAGGTTTATATTCTCCTCAAGGATGACACTAGCATGCAGTCCTCTCACAGTTTCTTCAGTTGTCTCTAAATGGATAAAATGTTTTTGTTGCAAAAATGTCTTATATTGAAGGCAAACGAGGATGCACGCACATCCACATCTCCAGTACAGAATTTTTATTTGGGAATAAACCGAACAGTGTTACTTTGTCAAAATCCTTTAAGTGTGCAATGTGAATCCAAGCGTCACACAAATAAACTTCTCACTGACTGAACCTATTCTTTTCTTTCTCACATAATTACAAATTTACGGCGATATCCTAGCGCTGACATTTGTTCACTCGTCTACTGCTGCAACTTTTAGAACGGATGTTCACAAAGAAAACAATCTTGCTTTTCTCTATGCCTTTTCCTTTTACCTCTCTGGAGAAGATATTAAACTGATATCGTCACGTCTAATCGTTCTGTGTTTTATGCATCGTTGTCTTGCAGCACTTTAATGTTCTCAAAGAACATTGCGTCACTTTGCGCTTCTCTCCATATGCTCGTCAACTAACTGTACGTAATTAACAGCACTAATCGGTGAAGGTTTATTCAGTGATTACTTTCTAAGGTCATATACTGCGAAATAGCAGCGCGGCAGCTGAAAGAATCTGTGCTTTGTCGCGTGACCAAGACCACCTTTTGCAAAGGCTCTTAAACGCAGCTCACTTTTCGTGGAAATAGTTGGGCAGCCGAAACAATTACGCGGGCTATCTTTTACATTTTTGTCAAATCAGTGACTGAAAATAGGTTTTGGTTCACACCGATATATTCTTCCTCAAAATATTCTCTTTGAATATTTATATCCTTTTGCATGCATTCGTACCAGTTCTGGAAACATATTTCTCGATGTGACGTTGATTCTCCAAAAACATCGCTTTGAAACGTTTCAACTGTTTTCTGTGTCATGAAAAGCCGCTCTCCATCAATTCTGTGTTTGACCTAATGGAACAAAAAGAAGTCGTTCGGTGAAAAAACGAATGAAAGCGGGAGATAAGACTATTAAGTCGACTTTTTCCTTCACCGAATAATAAATTTTTAACGCAGTGTGTTACAGCTTAAAAAAAAAGGAATCCTTCGGTTCGTTTCATGTACCTTGATTTATTTCCGTCGCATGTGTGTCATAGTTTTTGCATTTTTAGCGAGCCTGGCATACTAGTTTTCATCCCGGCAATACTGCACCAAACCTCTGGAAAAACGATAGGCCAAGCTATTTGTTTTATTTCGCTTGTTCCACTGGATACTATTTTTCCTTTATCCTGTGTTCCGTGAGCGAATGTCGTTGAACAATCACGTGGGTGTTTGTAAAAGAAAACGTAGAAGGTGATGGAGAATGGAACGGGTCCTGATAAGAATGGGAAAGCAAGGCACTAGTCGAAAGAGTTGGATGAACAGTTCAAAGTCAACGAATCTGTATCCGTCACGATGTGATCAAAAGTATCCGGACACCCCCAAAAACACACTTTTTTCATAGTAGGTGCATTGTGCTGCCACCTACTCCCAGGTACTCCGTATCAGCGACCTCAGTAGTCATTAGACATCGCGAGAAAGCAGAATGGGGCGCTCCGCGGAACTCACGGACTTCGAACATGGTGAAGTGATTGGATGTCACTTGTGTCATACGTTTGTACCCGAGATTTCCACACTCCTAAGCATTCCTAGGTCTACTGTTTCCGATGTGATAGTGAAGTGGAAATGTGGACACTTACAGCACAAAAGCGTACAGGCCGACCTTGTCTGTCAACTGACGGAGACCGCCGACAGTTGAAGAGGGTCGTAATGTGTAATAGGCAGACATCTATCCAGACCATCACACAGGAATTTCAAACTGCATCAGGATCCACTGACAGTTAAGCGGGAGGTGCGAAAACTTGGATTTCATGGTCAAGTGGCTGCTCATAAGCCACACATCACGCCGGTAAATGCCAAACGACGCCTCCCTTGGTGTAAGGAGCGTAAACATTGGACGACTGAACAGTGAAAAAACGTTATATGGAGTGACAAATCTCGGTACACAATGTGGCGATCAAATGGCAGGGTGTGGGTATGGCGAATGCCCTGTGAGAGTCATCTGCCAGCGCGTGTAGTGCCAACAATAAATTTCGTAGGCGGTGGTGCTATGGTGTGGTCGTGTTTTTCATGGAGGGAGCTTGCACCCGTTGTTGTTTTGCGTGGCACTATCACAGCATATGACTACGTGGATGTTTCAAGTACCCTCTTGCTTCCCACTGTTGAAGAACGATTCGGCGAAGGCGATAGCATCTTTCAACAACATCGAACACCTGTTCAAATGCACGGCCTGTGGCAGAGTCTTACACGGCAATGACGTCCCTGTAGTGGACTGGCCTGCACGGAGTCCTGGCCTGATTTCTAGAGAACACATCTGGGATGTTTTGGTACGCCGACTTCGTGCCAGGCTCCACTGACGGACATCGGTACCTCTTCTCAGTGCAGCACTCCGTGAAGAATGGGCTGCCATTCCCCAAGAAACCTTCCAGCACCAGATTGAACGTATGCCTGCGAGAGTGGAAGCTGTCATCAAGGCTAAGGGTGGGCCAACACCATACTGAACTCCAGCATTACCGATGGAGGGTGCCACGAACTTGTAAGTCATTTTCAGCCAGGTGTCCGGATACCTTTGATCACATAGTGTAGGAACCATTCTCTAGTTAGCTATGTTTTAGAGTCATCGGAGAACGGGTCAACCCATGATAAGGACGAAAAGGCTGCTCCTGAAGCGAGGATATTCCAGACTCAATCAGACTCTCCCCACCACATTTTTAAGCAGAAAACCCGTTTCGCTAGCTGGAGTGGTTTGCAGAAACTTCTTGACTGATTCGATACACAGTGAGTCGTGCATTTCCGGGTGGTTCTGTCTGATCTCGGGAGGAAGAATTAGAACGTGTTAACCTTATGATTTTTCGTTTTCAGTTCCTCTTACTTTAATTATGATAATGAATTGTTTGATGTAGCCTATTCCACTCTTGGCGGTATTTTGGCGAGCTTAGGAAGAAGTAGTGAATGAATTTTGATCATCGCATTGTCAGAAGTGGGCAACTATCTTGCAGCTGGTTACTGTCTCATTGCAGCTTCTGTCAAAATTAACCAATCTTGTGTGTGCAATGGCTAGGTTCATTTCCGTTCGATGGGTTCTCTGTTATTCTTTGCACCGAGTTTCTGTTTGGGCGTCAGAAACTGGTGCATGTTGTTGATTCTTATGCTACTAATTAATGTCACGATGCAGTGCATAGGGCTCATAACATAGAACAGAATGAGTACGTATATGCTGGAACGATTTCGATATAACACTGATTTTTGGAACTTTCAGTTCTAGGAACTCCAGATTTCACCCAGGCAGTGCTCATTCCCCACTGTATCGCCATTTTTGTAGCGTGAAGAACAGTAAACAGTAGTATAGCATGTTTTATATGTCTTTCTTAGATGAATGGAAGAGAATATGAGCCTCTCCTTTATCAAAAGTATTGCCTCAGTCTCTCAGCGATCAGTGCGCTTCCTGTCGTTTTAAATTACTGTCCTGCTAAATCTAAATCATGGTGTGCTACAGGACTACTTGATGTTTATTGTGAACGTTCTGATTCTAATGTAGATGCTTGTTGAACTGTTGTCTTTATTCCAAGGAAAGGAAACAAAACGTTGTAACTGAAAATTACAGAGGTATTTCAACGTTAAACTAACATATCCTGAGCATTCCCGAGATTTTTCCAATACCACCACTTGTCTTACAAGAAATAAGAGGGGTTACATAGCGATGTCCTTTTGGTCTCCAAACACGTCGAAACTGAATTATGTGGAATAGATCCTAATGTTGAATGTGTTCCGTTAGGTCATTTTTCCACACCCTGTTTCCGTGTAAGACGTTATTCCGTATCGGTAAATTAGATTAACAGTTCTTTTGGACATGTTGAGTTACTATTTCATCGTAATCGCTACTGGAAAACACAACCAGGTGTTGGCAAGGGACTAGAGCAAAGATAGTTCAATAAGAGAAGAGTAAGCTGTCAGCTAGCTGACTCTGCCAGGGAATATTATTCCATTAACATCGGAAGTCTTTTAAGCTAACATTGTCATGTTGTAGAATGATGTGACGTTTTCGGTTGTTTTGCCAGGTATCTTCAATCATGTAAAGCATTAGACGTGATATGGACAATGTAATCAAAGAAGTGAGGAACCATTTCAGTGAAGAACCATTTTGTTCGAAGCGCTTCACGAACGAAGCAGTGTTGTTAACTTCATGCACCGTGGAAGACCCAAAACGTTTGCTGCTTCTTAGTTTCCAGCCCATACGAATTTATCTAGTGCTCTTCTCGT